>NC_062280.1:117949693-118254047 GCF_902655055.1 Lutra lutra | reverse complement strand
ATTGTACACAAGGTACTGTGAATAAATTTTTTATTTGAAAATAACTGTTAATAAAAATACCTAAAAGCAAATGAACGTTATCACAACAGATGTAAAATTTAGTGAAATAAATTTTGCCTATAAGAAAACAATCATCTGATATATTTTAAGTTCATAAATTTTAATATACTTCAAAATGCACACAATTTTTCAGTTACATATTACAGTAGCAGTACATGACATTGTTAAGGGCTTAACCACCACCATAGTCCTTCTTACCTCGGGCTGCATTAAGAAAGAGTCCTGCATGTGGTCTCGAACCTCCTTCAGGAAGCTTGGATGGCTACCTACCTAAAAGAAATATTTTAAAAGACTTCAAAAAAAAATTTTTTAAAGGCTGCTTAATTGAAAAGTAAATAGACAATCTGTAAAAGTTGGTTCTTAATTGTCTGTGTCTTACAAACTCATTCCAACTTTTAAAAATGCCTATCTGTCCTATCCCCAGTGCCATTATTATTTCAATTATCCTATAGGAAAAAAAAATCATTTAATGATAAAATAATAATAACAGATAACAAATTATAAACAGACCCTTAAACTTACTTGACTTGCCTCTAAGTAAACCTAGCCAACAAAAATTATTTCTTAGATGACAATGTATTCTAAGATCACATTACAACCGAGGGTACCTCAAAGCATTCTAAATTAAGTGATTTGAAGATTATGCAGTTAGTTTTCATTATTGGCAAATGGGCTGCTTTGGAAACTCTTTTTAGAACACATGACAGTTTACAGCACATTCGAATTTACATCTTCACTCCTTGCAGAAAGCTTCCTGCTTTCCATTAAAGTCAAAATGGAAAATGAAATACTGAAAGAGAAATGTTAAGTATTATACAGTCTCCACTGCCAGGACCTAGATTATTAGTTACGTGTATCAGTATATTCCAGAAACTAATTCAGCAACGGGAATATAAACAATTGCAGCCAAGTTAAATGTTAGAGACAAATGTCAAAAAGGGAGGGGAGGGCAAGGGTTAAGAAAAGATCACCATAGAGTTTTACTTCCCTCAGACTACAGGAAAAGACATTCAATATAGCATCTTGTGTAGTGGTCTCCAAACATGTGTGATTGTGTCCCCTTGTCAAGTAATAATGTATGCATGGGTTTCCATTTATTTACTTGTAAATTATAAGCATGCAATATATGAATTAAACATGAAAATATTTTACAGAATGAAAAAAGAAATACTTTTTAAAATAATTTTTATTCTATTTAATGATAGTACAAAGAATATTTTCTAAATCCACTAGAATGGAATCATTTGGTGTCAGTGGAGGCTATGTGGGGAGCAGTAAAGAGGTAATCCTACTCCTCTCAGGTACGGTGGATAAGCCAAAGCCCAGAGGGGATCCAGAATTCCTATCCTCACCCAGCACTAACACGGAGCTCCTCCCACCTCAACGGATGTCAAGAGAGACCAAATGGACAGCCTGGATCTCAACCTACACTTGTCAGTATCGAGGTTAGGCCTTCCTACCCCCTACCACAGCAGTGTCAAATAAAGCCAGCTAAAGCACAAAGTTTAAATAAGATCCAGAATATAATAACATAATACCCAAAATTTCCAGGCTTTGATTAAAAAAAAAAAAAATCATATCCTATCAAAAATATCAAAAACCGGGATGCCTGGTTGGCTCAGTTGGTTGAACAGCTGCCTTCAGCTCAGGTCATGATCCCTGCGTCCTGGGATCGAGTACCACATCAGGCTCCTTGCTCAGCAGGGAGTCTGCTTCTTCCTCTGTCTCTGCCTGCCACTGTCTGCCTATACTCATTCTCACTGACAAATAAATAAATAAAATCTTAAAAAAAATCAAAAACCAGAAAAACCACAATTTAAATGGAAAAAGATGGGTGACTAGGTGGCTCAGTTGGTTAAGCATCTGCCTTCAGCTCAGTCATGATCCTGGAGCCCTGGGATCAAGTCCCACATCAGGCTCCCTGCTCACTGAGGAGTCTGTTTCTCCCTCTGCCCTTCACCCTTCTATTGCTCTCTCTCAAATAAATAAATAAAATCCTAAAAAATAATAATAATAATAAAATAAAATAATGGAAAAAGCAATCAATAGATACTAACAATGAAAGAACAGAGATATTAGAGTTATGACAGATTTTTAAAGCAGCCATGATAAAAATGTTTCAACAAAGAATACAAATTCGTATTAAAAAAAAAAACAGGATATAAAGATGAACCAAATGGAAATTCAAGGACTAAAAAGACCCACTAATAGAAATTTTAAAAATCAATGGATGGGATATGTCAAAAGAACACAGGAGCCAAGTAAAAGTGCTCCCAATGGCCAAAGCTGGAAAATTTTGACCAAGAAAATAAAACTGTATTTTATTATAGCCCAAAATTATAAAATATCCACGAGTCCCTATTATTAGTAGTAAGTGACTGAATAAATGAATAAATGAAGGAGAAAAGATAAATCTCTTATGCAGAAAAATTCCAATTAGCTATATACTCCACCCTAAAGGAGATAGTGACTTCATTCTCAAGAATACAAGGGGAAAGCCTGGGTGACTCAGTCTGTTATGGGGGGACTCTTGATTTCAGCTTTGGTCCTGACCTCAGGCCACCGCCTCAGGCTTGGCACAGGGCATGGATCCTGCTTGAGATTCTCTCTCCACCTCACACTTTGCTCCTCTCCCCTACTGGGCACACACACTCTCACTCTCCAAAAAGAAAGAAAGAAAAAAGGAGTACAACATGGAAATGGGGTGGAGACTTTACAATGGAGAACCTTGACAAAAGCTACTGCAGCAAGGTGCAACATCAACTTCAACAGTCATTTTAAATCATGTTGATAGATGTACTCTTGTGATGTGATGAAAATGGCAGTGTAAAAAGTAAACACCTCTATAACATTCCTCCTAAAAACCTATAGCCCCAATCTGTCTAATGATGAGAAAACTTCAAACAAATTCCAATAGAGGGGCATCTTACAATATACCTAAATCCTAAAACCTATCAAGGTCATCGAAAACAATAAAAAGTCTGAGAAAATGTCATAATCAAAACTAGCCTAAGGTAACATGATTACTGGATATAATGTGGTATACTAGATGGAATCCAGGATCAGAAAGTGTACATTATATAGAAGTTAAGGAAATCTGAATAAAGTAATGACTTCACATAATAACAAATACATTAATGCCAATTCATTAACGGCAACAAATATTCTCTTAATGATTTAAGGTATCAATAAAAGACCATCAAAGAGAACTCTATACTATCTGCTTAATTTTTCTGTAACATTAAAACCATTGTAACTCTTTAGGAAATAAACTGAGGGTTGCTGGAGGGACGGTGGGTGGGGGATGGAGTAACTGGGTAACAGGCCTTAAGAAGGGCACTTGACATAATGAGTACTGGGTGTTATATGTAACTGGTGAATCACTACACTTTACCTCTGAAACTAAAAACAAAACAAAACAAAAACCCAAAAAACAACAAAATACCATTCTAAAAAAATTATTAGCAAACAACAAGAGAAAACCCCAACCAATAGCAGAATGGTAAGACAGAGGAAAGAATCACTGAAGACAGAGGAAAGAATCATCAAAGGGAAATAGAGAAATAATCCAAACTGAACTGAAAGAAAACAGACTTGGATGGGAAAAATAAAAAACAGAGCCTCAGGGATCTGTAGGACTGTAAAAAATATACAGAAGTTCAGACTCTTTCAACAAAGAATAAAAGTCACTACAGTCCTGAAGGGAGAGGAAACATTGCAAATTAGGCAGAAGATAAAAGAAGCTGAGCAAACCCCAGGGGATAAACTGAACGAATCACATTATCACAGTCGAATTCCTGAAAATTTTAAATAAAATTAAAATCTGAATAAAAATAAAGACAAAGAAAAAAACCTTGAAGCCAACAACAGAAAATGACACAGCTATAGGAGAAATACAACTGGCACAGAAAGAAAACTTTTAGTCAATAGCCCCTCTACTGGATCCAAACACCACAGGAACAATGTGGCACTAACTCCACCCACACAAGAAAAGGACAAGAGAGAGGAGAGCCTCAACTCTACTTTGGCCTGGCTGCAGTGAAGTGCCCCACTGCAGCAACCCAACTGGGATGATGTGAGAAAAGGCCAAACAGGGAGCCTGAACTTCAACCCTATCAGGAAATAACAAGGTACCCTGTCACCTACCTATTCAAGATGAAAACTGGTACAGTCAGGATTTTCAACAGCAGTAACAAGGCCCAAACTGAAACCACACTTTGAAGAGCAGAAAGGAAAAAAAAAAAAAAAAAAAAAAAGTGAACAAAGCCTCAGGAACCTATTAGGACAGATCAAGCAGACCAACAGTTGCATTATGAGAGGCCCAGAAGAATAGAGAACAAAGAATGATTATTTCAAGAAATAATGGCTTGAGGGCACCTGGGTACCTCAGTCGGTTGAGTGTCTGCCTTCAGCTCAGGTCATGATCCCAGTGTCCTGGGATGGATTCCGGCACAGGGTTCCCTGCTCAACAGGGAATCTGCTGCTCCCTCTCCCTCTGTTCCTCCCCCTGATCCTGCTCTCTCTCTGGCTTTCTTTTTCTTTCAAATAAATAAATAAAGTCTTTAAAAAAGAAAAGAAAGAATGACGGAAAGCTTCGTAAATTTGATGATGGAAACAAATCTAGAAAGTTGAAAAGCACAACAACTTGTAAGATTAAACTCAAAAGACACACAAGAGAACACATTATAATCAAATGGCTGAAAGATATTCTTACGTAGCTACAGACAAGCTATTCGTCAAGTACAAAGAATCCTCAGTAAGATTTTCCACCATTTTCTCATCAGAGAACGTGGAAGCCAAAAGGCAGTAAGATGACATATGTTAAATGTTGAAAGAAAAAAAAATTTCAAAAAAATACTACATCTGGCAAAGCTATTATCCAAACATGAAGAAATAAAGACATACCTAAATAAAAAACTGAAAGAATTTGTTACCACCAGATCTACTCTACAAGAAATGCTAAAGAGAGTCAAAGATTTATGCCAATATGAAAAGGAAACTAGAAACTCACTCCAGCAGAATGAAGAAATAAGGATCTTAGAATAAGTAACTACATGGGCAAATATAAAAAGCAATACTGCTATATTTTTGGTTTCTAAGTCCAAATGCACAAAACACAACTATAAATCTGTTATTATGCAAACAATATCTAAGATATAACTTATTACAACATTAATAAGGGCAGAGCTATACAGGAGCAGACTTCTTAAATGCCAATTAAGTTATCACCTCTAATTAGTTATAAAATTTAGAATGTTAAATGTTAACCATATTCAGTAGCATACTGAAAGTATTATATCCCACAAACAAGAGTGGTTCAATAGAAGGTAATGAATATAATAAAACACATGAATACAATGTTGGTTAAAACCACATCATAATCTCAAATGGTAAAGTTTGACAAAATCCAACACACGTTTACGGTTAAAAAAAAAAAAACTCAACAAACTAAGACTAAAACTACCTCAACATAATAAATGCCATATATGAACTACCCACAGCTAACATCAGACTCAACAAAGACACAAGGTTTTTCCTTTGTAAGATCAGAAACAAAACATGGCTGCGCAATTTCACCACTTCTTCTAGTCTACAAAATGGTGAAAATTCTAGCCAGAACAGTGAGGAAAAAGAAATAAAAGGCATTCAAATTGGAAAGGAAGAGCGAAAACTACTGCTATTTGCAGATGACATGACTCTATGTGGAGAAAATTCCAAGAGATCCACAATAAAGCTACTAGAGCTAATAAATTCAACAAAGTTGCAGGTACAAGATCAACAAATAACTATCAGTTGTGTTTCTAAATACTAGCAATGTATACTCTGAAAAGGAAATTCATAAAGCAATTCTATTAACAACAGCATTCAAAAGAATAAAATACTTATAAATATACTGAAGGAGGTGAAGACTTGTATGCTGCAAAGTACAAACTGCTGAGAGAAGTTACTAAAGGTCTAAATGAAGGATGACAATCCCATATTCACAAACAGGAAGATTTAACATTGCTGAAATGTCAATACTACCCAAAACAATCTAGAGAATCAGTGCAATCACCATCCAAATTCTAATCATCTTTACTAGAGAAATGGAAAAGATGATCCTCAAATTCACAAAAAATTGGAATGGGTCTAGAATACCCAATCTTTAAAGAAGAATAAAGTTCAAAGAACAAAGATCAAAGTTCAAGAACAAAGAACTAATTTCAAAACTTACTACAAAGACACAGTTATCATAACAATGTGGCACCTGCACTAGAACAGACGTGTAGACCAATGGAATATAAAATGAGAGTCCAGAAATAAACCTACCCACCTATGCCCAAATAATATTTTACAAGTATGACAAGTTCATTCCATGGGAACAACACTCTCTTCAACAGATGATACTGGGACAACTCGATTTCCATATACAAAAGAATTAAGCTGGCTGCCTATCTCACATCATAAACAAAAACTTAATTCAAAATGGACCAAAGATCTAAATGTGACAGTTAAAACCATAAAGCTGACAGGAATAAGTCATCTTAACCTTTGATTTGGCAACAAATTCTTAGATATGGCACCAAAGACATAATCAACAAAGGAATAAAGGTTAACTGGACTTTAACATTAAAATTTTTGTACATCAAATGACATTATCAAGAAAGTAAAAAAGCAACCAATAAATGGGAAACGTTATCTGCAACCATAAATCAAATAAGGGATTAGGAGCATCTAGGTGGCACAGTAGGGGAAGCAGCCAGCCAACTCTTGGTTTTGGCTCAGGTGGTGATCTCCAGGTCCTGAAACTGAGCCCCACAAGGGGCTTCAAGCTCTGCATTCAGTGTCGTCTGCTTGGGACTCCCTCTCCCTCTGCGTCTCTGCCCCACCCATGCTCCAGCGCTCTCTTACTCTCACACTATCTCACTCTCTCACTCTCTCTCAAATGAATAAATAAATCTTAAAAAGAAAGAAAGAGGGCGCCTGGGTGGCTCAGTGGGTTAAGCCGCTGCCTTCGGCTCAAGTCATGATCTCAGGGTCCTGGGATCGAGGCCCGCATCGGGCTCTCTGCTCAGCAGGGAGCCTGCTTCCCTCTCTCTCTCTCTCTCTGCCTGCCTCTCCGTCTACTTGTGATCTCTCTCTGTCAAATAAATAAATAAAATCTTAAAAAAAAAAAAGAAAGAAAGAAAGAAAGAAAGGGTTAATATTCAGATTTAAAAAAACAAAAACAAAAACAAACTCCTAAGGGCGCCTGGGTAGCTCAGTCGGCTAAGCATCTCCCTTCAACTCAGGTCCTGGGATAGAGCCTATTGGATTCCCTGCTCAATGGGGAACCTGCTTTTCCCCCTCCCTCTGCCCCCCACCAGCTCATGCTCTTTCTTTTGCTCACTCTACTTCAAATAAATAAATAAAATCTGAAAGGGAAAAAAAAAAAAACCCTACAACTGAAAAACAAAAGGAAAACACAATGCAATTTAAAATGGGCAAAGAATTAATACTTCTCCAGAGAAGATATACAAATCACCATAAGCACAAAAAAATACATCAGCATCATTAGTAATCAGAAAAATGCAAATCAAAACCATAAATACTACCTCACATCTACTCAGATGATTAAAATAAAATAAATGATAAAAAGCAAAAAGTAATTAAGTGCTAGGAAGAGGTACAGAAAATGGAAACCTCATGTACTGCTGTTAGGAATGTAAAATTATCAATACAGTTGTTTCAGAAAACAGTTTTACATTTCCTAAGAGAGCTAAACTAGCCTATGACCAACCAAATCGACCTTAGGTATATACCCAGAAGAACTATAAACCATGACTCAAACTGATACTTGCATGCCAATGCTCACTGCAGCATGATTCACACTAGCCAAAAGGCTGGAAACAACCAAAACACCCTGTAACAATGAATGGATAAACAAAATGTGATCTATATATGAATATTATTCAGAAGTAAAAAATAATGCTATAACACGGATGAAACTGAAAACACTATCCTAAGTGAAATAAACCAGACACAAAAGGATAAAGTATGACTTCAAGTATATGAAATATCTAGAATAGGCAAATTCATAAAGACACAAAGTAGATTAGAGATTACCAGGCACCAGGGAGGTAAGAGAAAATGAGGAGTTCCTGGCTTGTTAGTTTGTTTCAGTCATTAAAAAGTTCTAAAAATAGAGAAGATGACTGCACATTATGACTGTATTTCATAGGACACTCAACTGTATACTTAAAAATATTTCAAAATAACTGGAAATTTTGTTTTATACATATTTATCACAATTTGTTTTTTAAAACTATGAGTTATATTTTCTTCCCATTTTATGCTCTGGAATGGTTTAAAATAGCATGAGATTACCTTTTTAAAAGTGATGGAATTTCCCTATGAAACGAGCAGGTAGTCCTGGGTGGCTCAGTCAGTTAAGAGTCAGCCTTCACCTCGGGTCAAGATCCCAGGGTCTTAGGATCCAGCCCAAAGTCAAGCTCCCTGCTCAGCGGGAAGTCTGCTTCTCCCTCCCCCTCTTCTCCCTGCTAGTGCTTTCTCTAATAAATAAAATGTTTTAAAAAAAGAAGAAGAAGAAAGGAAGAAAGAAGGAAAGAAAGAAGAAAAGAAAAGAAAAGAAAAGAAAAGAAAAGAAAAGAAAAGAAAAGAAACATTGGAGTCTGTTTCTTTTTGTGGGGTAGTGCACTGATAACGACCTCTATTCCATGGAAATTTCTCAGCCTTATTTTATCTGCTCTGGAGTCAATTTAGGTAAATTATACTTTCTTTTTTTTTTTTTTTTTTTTTGACAGAAATAACAAGTAGGCAGAGAGATAGAGAGAGAGAGAGAGATAGAGAGAGAGAGGAGGAAGCAGGCTCCCCGCTGAGTAGAGAGCCTGATGCGGGCCTTGCTCCCAGGATGCTGGGATCATGACCTGAGGCGAAGGCAGAGGCTTTAACCCACTGAGGCACCTAGGGGTCAGGTAAATTCTATTTTCATACACACAAAAATTATATTTTCATGGAAAATTACTCAATCTACATTGTCAACATTTTTATATAAAGTTGTATACAAACTAGTCCCTTTTAAATAATTTTCTTCCATTTCCACTGTTTTTAAACCTTTCCCTGATTAATGATCAGTTGGTCTAGTTTTTCACAGAACTTATTTATCATAAAGGCAACATTCTGGGTTATTTTGGTACTGTTTTTATTTCTTAACTTACTAACTCCTACTTTTATTTTTATTTCTTTTCTTCTCACAGTTTCTTTTTACAACTTTTTGAGTTAAATATCTAATTAATTTATTTTCATTTTTATTGCTTTAAGCGTGAAAAGATAAGAATTTTGCTCTTAAGCATTTTTTAAAGCAAATAAAACACTGGTATCTTAAAAAGGGCACTCAAAAAGGGAAATTAAAGACCAATGTCACTTATGAATACCAATGGGAAAGTACTAAATATAAACAATGACAACTAAACATTTGAAATATGATGACCTGGTATGGTTTATTCTAGTAATGCAAGAATGATTAGATGGGTTGTAAAATAACTCATTAAAGTAATTCATGTATTAAAATTAAAAGGAGAGAAAAAATGATACAATCACCTCCACAAACACTGAAGATCTTCAAAACTCAACATTAATTTTTGATAAAATACTTCAGAAAACAAAATTCAATGGGTGCTTCTTTAATATGGTAAAACTTATTTACCTCAACCCTAAAGCCAGCATCTAATTTAATAAGGAAACACCAAAGAAATTCCCACTGGAAAAACAAAGACGTTTACTACTTCCACTATTCAAAACTATACTGGAGTTATCAGGAAATACCATCAGGCAAGACAAAATAATAATGGGAATGAGAAATGTAAAGAAAGATCTAAACTTTCTATCTGCAGATGGTATGATGGTTTAGTTAAAAATCCAAGAAAATTAACCAATAATAATGATTTAGTTAGATAGCAGGCATTTAAAATCAATTAAAATATATATGTGCATACATATATGTATACACATATATAAAATAATGGAAAAGAAAACCTCATTTGAAATAGCATCAGGGGCACCTGGGTGGCTCAGTCAGTTAAATCCTACTCAGGTCATGAATCTCAAGGCTGTGAGATAGAGCCCAGGGTCAGGGTCAGCGCTCAGTGTGGAATTTGCTAGGGATTCTCCCTCCACATCTGCTATTTCCCCTGCTTTTGCCCAGGTCTCTAAGCGCTCAATCAATCTCTCTCAAATAAACAAAATCTTTAAAATCAAATAGCAACAAGAAGATAAAATATTTATTAACTTATTTTTTCTTTTTTAATATTTTATTTATTTATTTGTGCGACAGAGAGAGCTCACACAAGCACCACTGAGCAGGAAGCCCTACGAGGCAAACGCTTAACCGACTGAGCCACCCAAGGTGTCCCAAAATATTTACGAATTTAACAGGAACATATTGATATAACAAATAGAATGAAATCCCTTGTTCTATGATAGGACATTTTGACATCACTTAGATGCTGATTCTCAAGGACAGTCATTTGGACGCAGATAATATCTGACCCATAATTCAACAATATATCAGAATTCCATTAAATAAATGCATTCAAGATTTAAAGATTAAAATGAAGCCTTACAAACAAAAGGAAAATATGAAAAGCATTCCTTTATAGTCTGGGAGTGAGGAGAAGTATATAAAACAAAATCCAGAAGCAATAAATGAAAAACTGTTAAATTTGAAAATAAAATTTAAAATTTTACATGACAAAAAAAATAAACATCCAATCACAGTTACACATAACATGGCAGAGAATCATTACATATTAATGCCACTTACATAACTTTATAAAAAGTCAAACCATGTTTGAAGTCAAAGACAGTATATTTTTTAGGAGGTAGAAGGGGAGAGTAATTGGCAGAGAACAAAAAGGGGCAGATGGAGAATTGGTAATGTTCGGTTTCTTGAAGTAGGATCTCAAAAATGAAGAAGAATGGCTCAGATTTCATTTTTAATAACACTGTAAGTCAGGGATTGCTATTCTACAACTTTACACACGGTGAAATGAGGCAAGACACGAAGGTTAAATATTTTGCTCATGACACAGATGGGTGATTGGTGGGTCCAGGATTTTAACCCACACCAACTTAAAGCCAGGACTCTCAACCAAACCTTCTACATATCAGAAGATAATAAATGCAACATAATCATCAAACATCAAACACTATAATGAGGTCTTGAAAATTATTATTAGTCTGGTCCTTCCAATCTCCATATAGCTCTCCTAACACTAAAGAATTTTAACTATGCCACACCAATACAAATCCTACAAAAGCAGGAACTATGTCTACTTTACTTCCCACAAGCACTATTCCCAGCAACTAAGACAGTACTTGCAACATGACAGAAGTTAAGTAACTATTTGTAAACAAATTACAAATGCATTTTGCTTATTAAAATAAATGTTCTATTTATTTTTAAAGTGGGCTCCACACCCAGTGTTGAGCCCAATAAGGGGCCTGAACTCACAACCAGGAGATCAATACCTGAGCTGAGATCAACAGTCAGAGGCCCGGGTACCCCAAAATAAATGTTCAATTTAATTGGAAAAGCTGAGAAGATCAAAACCCAAACAAAAAATGGGTAAAATGGGTAAACAGTCACAAAAAAGGAGACAATTAGTTCTGAAATAAAAAAAACTGCTCATCATCACTCCTAATAAAAGGAATACCAATTACAATAATATTAACATATCATTTTTACCAATCAGAATGATATGCTGATATTCTCAGCTGGAGAGGCAAAGGGAAACTGGCACTTCCACATATATTACTGAGAGAAATGCAAACTGGTACAATTTTAACAGAGGAGAATTTAACAACATCTAACAAACTAACATATGGATTCCTTAGACAAGCAATTCAGCTTCTAGGAATCTACCCTGATGCCATACCTCCACAGAATAAAGTATATACCAAGTTATTCATCATATAGGACTTACAATAGCAAAAAACCTGGAAATAACCCCAATACCATCCAATAGCAAAGTGATCAAACAAACCATCATATACACCAGTGCTGTCCAGGATATGATTAACCACTAGCTCTTCAGAGATTAAGGGAGACATCACAATTTGCACATTTTGCAATTTCACTGGCCATGAAAATACTACCAATATGGCTAGTTTCAGGCTACAAAATGAAACTAAACATAAAAACTGGGAAGAGATGCACAAAAGCACACTATTATGTATAATATTTCCATTATATAAACACAAAAGAAACAAATAATCTTAAGAATACAGATATTAAGATACAATAATTAGGAAGTAATAGATTTTGAGTATTTATTTTGTTTTCAATATTGGTAAGGTCTGAATTATGTCCCCCCCAAAATTCGTACATTGAAGCCCTACTCCTAATGAGATTATATTTGGAATTGGGCCTATAAGGCGACAGTTAAGTTTAAATGAGTACTAACAGAGTGGTCCTTACCAGACAAGACTAAGGTCCTCCCTTGTAAGAGGAAGAGATACCTGAGATCCCCTCTCCTCTCCTCCCCCCACCATCCTTTTGCAAAGAGGAAAGACCAGATGAGGATACCTCAAGGAGGAGGCTATCTGCAAGGCTCCAAAGAGGACCCTCACCAGAAACCAACCAAGAATGGCACCTTGATCTTAGACTTGTAGCCTCAGAACTATAAGAAAATAAATTTGTTGTTTGAGCCCTCTAGTCTGGTATTTTGTTATGGCAGCCCTAGCAGACTAATATAAATTATTATGTTTATTATTAATATAATTATTATATATTAATTATTAATATAATTAATTTTAATAGAGTGTTTTTAATAACCAGCTCACAGATTTACTGAAAATTTAACTTGAGCAGCCATTAAAAAAAGAGAAAAGTTCATCTGTCATTGATATACAACAATTTCCAAGGTATACTATGAAGTGAAAAACAGCACATACAGTATGCTCTTTTCTATAGAAAAAAATAGAAACTAGGAATGAATTATGTATTATCTTAATCTTTCAAAAAGAACATAACATATAAAATATTAAGAACTGAAAAGCTAATACCTATAAAAGATGAACAGGAAACAAAAGGAAAAAATAGAAACAGGAGCTGGTCTTCTCTGAATATATTTTTTTATGTACATTTTATTTTTGAACCATATGTATACATTCAAAAACAAACTAAATCAAAAGACCTTAACAGGGCACCTGGGTGGCTCAGTGGGTTAAAACCTCTGCTTTTGGCTCGGGTCATGATCCCAGGCTGCTGAGATGGAGTCCCACATCGGGCTCTCTGCTTGGCCGGGAGCCTGCTTCCCCCTCTCTCTCTGCCTGCCTCTCTGCCTACTTATGATTTCTGTCTGTCAAATAAATAAAATCTTTTAATTTAAAAAAAAAAAAAGACCTTAACACTGAAATATAAGACAATCATTGCTAAGCTTTGAAAAAATCACTATTTGCAACCCCTCTCTTCTACCCATAAACAAATATTTCAAAAGAGGAATCATTCTGCATTTACCATTATATGTAAAATCACACAATGCCCAATAATTTACATGTATCAGTATTCATTTGGGATAGGTTATCTCCAAGAGATGAAGACAATAATGGAATTAAATGAGATTCCAGGATAAAACTACTTAATAAATGCTGCTAAAGGAAAACTATTACAATTTAAAACATATTCAAGAGAATGGCCAATTTTGATTGGATCATGAATTACCTGTTTGTATTCACTGACACAACTTTGACAGCAAAATCTTTTCTGCTGACCATCAATCACCAGGACATTATTTCCAGCACCTTTGCTGGGCAGGTACTCTCCACACTGTTCACAGCAATTCATTATTAAACCATTGGCCATTCTGTATCTATTAAAGCAGTGGTCACTGCACAGCTTATGAGTCATATTTTTAAAGCTAACTTCATGGCGAATCTAAAAATAAGCAAACAAACAAATGAGTATCAAAAGTAACTAAGTAACAAGGTGCTCCAAAAGAAAAAAAGCTTCAATGATTTTTCTGTGGAAGGTAAAGAGAAAATAAAAAATCTTTCATTTTTCTTTGAATTATTTTTATACACACAAGAAATACATGTATGGCAAAGGGGGAACCACTACTGACATCACTACAAACTTCTCTAGAAATACCTAAAAATGACAGGAAACAACCCAGTTTGGATAGTGTTAGTATAAAATTCTAAAACAGACTGGAAATCTTTAGACAAATCCAAAGGAACTAAAATTAAGTACATAATTCAAATGAGATATATATAGCATACAGGTTTCTTTTTCTTCAAATTCAAAAACTTTAATACCATTTAATAACGTGAAGTTATCAAAAAATATTCCCTCCATTTGCTCTCCTTCTTAAGCATTCTAGTTTGCTTTCTTTGGTAGTCAGCCTATATGTTTAAACACTATTAAAAAATAAATAAATAAATAAACACTATTGTTTTGTCTCTACATGTTCCAAACTTCAAGAAAAGAGTCAATTAATATTATATTTGAATATTTCCTAAATCATTCTCCCCCTGGGAGAGAAATTTATAAGAGAAATTTTATGTATCCATAGTTTTAAGGAAATATACACAGATACAGTTTATCATAATTATTAAATAAAGAATATTCCCATTAGTTAGAATTAAAGAGAAGAGGCACAAAAATACAAACCTCTGTTAGTTTACCACAAATTGTACATCTTGATTTATTTAGAGCTCCTTTAGTAGGATTTTGTTTGTCCTCATAGAGAGACAAACAAGATGTACTACAGAATTCCTGGAAGGATTCACTAGAATCCACTTGAGCAACAATGGTTCCTTTCATTGTAGTTATATCTCTGAAAAATAAACAGAACTTAAAGTAAAATTCCATTTTAAAAGAAATCAAATATAAGAGTAATAACTAACATTTCTAATTTCCATAAACTGAACCCTGGGAATCAAACACCATTTTTAGGTCCATTAAATCACTTTTACTATTTAAAACCTCTTGGAAATAAAATATGAACACAAAAGAAGCTAAAGTATTTTATACTATTAAATCTTTGCCAGTACTCAATTAATCTTCAAACTCCTTAACAAGGCTTTCAGATATTGGAAACACTTTTTTAAAAAAACTGTTATTATTTGCATGGAATTTAATGTCCAGGCCTAATCTGAGGTATAAATTTATAATACCTAGTCAATTCTTTCCTATGGGTAAGTAGAAAGCTTGAAAGATCTAGGTCACAGAAATATGACATATACTTTAGAGAGGATAATTGAACTTAAGTACACCCCCATACCCATAACCCCAAATAACCCCACCTACCATTCTATACATATTCTACAGCTCTCCAAATGCAATTAGAAATGGTAGAAAATGGGGCACCTGAGTGGTTCAGTCAATTAAGCATCTGCCTTTGCCTCAGGTCATGATCCCAGGGTCCTGGGATTGAGCCCCACATCCGGCTCCCTGCTTAAGCACGGAGCCCGCTTCTCCCTCTCCCTCCTCCCCTCTGCTTGCTCTCTCTCCTGCTCGCTCTCTCTCAAATAAATAAATAAAATGGTTAAAAAAAAAAGTTAAAAAAAAAAAACACCTATTAAGTTTTCCTTTAATAAAATTCTGAATTTCAAGGTCCTATATTACAGTATGTAAAAGACTCCTACTTATATAAAGCAGTCTAAAAACTAGATAACTGTTCCAATATTAAGCTTGTACAGAACACTAAGCCTTTTTCAAAGTTCTAAGATCTAAAAATATTCTCACAAATGTGGGCTTCACCAAGAGATGGTACAGAAAAAAAATCTATACCTGGTTTGACCACATACATAATATACCACATCCCCCCCCCCTTTTTTTAAGTAGACTCAGCATGGAGTCCAACACAGAACTTAAACTCACAGCCCTGAGATCAAGACCCGAGCTGAGATCAAGAGTTGGACACTTAACCAACCGAGCCACCAAGTACCCCAATATTCCACTTATTTCTAACTGGTTGAAGCCAGACCTAAAAATTGGCAGAAGAGAGAAGTGTCTCTCTCCAAGGCTATCAAAAAACCGGTACCTGAATCTTAATGATTATTCTAACGATTTAATGTTCAAAACAAGCATAAAAACATAAAATCCAAAGACTTGCCAATTTAAAATAATCTTAATAAATACGAAGACAGTACAAAATTTGACCTATTTTTATACAGAACTAAATTCTAAGTAATGCAAATAAACACATATGTCTTTTGACAAATTCAAGTACAATGGAGATTACAGACAAAATTACAAAGGCCTAGTATTTAAATCAATCCCAGGGGCACCTGGGTAGCTTAGCTGGCTCGGCATCCAACTCTTGATTTTGCCTAGGTTCGAGGTCTAACGGATCAAGTCCCAAGTCTGGCTCCATGCTCAGCGTGGAATCTGCTTGGGATTCTCTGCTTGGGATGCGCTCGCTCGCTCTCAATAAATCCGTAAATCTTTTTATAAATAAATAAATAAACAAACAAACCCCAAAGCCTACCCAAATAGGAAGTCTTTTAATCATAAGCCTCCAGGTGGTAGAGAATCCTCCAAAGCCATCACACAGGGATGCCTGGGTGGCTCAGTTGGTTGGGCAGCTGCCTTTGGCTGGGGTCATGTTCCCAGGGTCCTGGGATCAAGTCCCGCACTGGGCTCCTTGCTTGACAGGAGCCTGCTTCTCCCTCTACCTGCCACTCCCCCTACTTGAGTGCTTTCTCTCTCTCTCTCTCTCTCTCTGACAAATAAATAAATAAAAATCTTCAAAGCCATCACACATTTCATTTTGGCTTTAACAATCAAACAACCAGCTTACCAATATTTCAAACACCATAATTCACTTCTAAGACTCTTATAATCACTTCTCAGCCTTTTGGCTAAGATCAAGTCTAAGACTCTTAAAATTTCCCTAAAATTATATACCACCAATATTCAATCACACGGAATTATGTTGAAAGGTAAACCTTACCTACACTTGTGATGAGCAAAGCATAACCTACAGACTTGTCAAATCACAATGTTGTATACCGAAACTAATGTAATACCATGTGTCAACTGTACTTCAATTAAAAAAGAAAAGAAAAAAGAAAGGTAAACCTTACTTTTTACACATAACACAAAGTTTCTTTGGAGCCGGCTTGTGAGAGAAGGAAGAAAGGCAGGTGGTAGAACAAAAGAGGTGAGCTGATCCTTTTCGTTGATAAGCTGTCTGTCCCTTCTGTAAAGGTTTTTTGCAGTTTGCACAAGTGACTTTAACTGGTTTAGTGGGTTGTTGTTGTTGTTGTTGTGCAGAAGGCTGGAAAATTTGTTTAGGAAGTGAGGCCACTGGTGATAAAGAATCCACCCCTGGTTGTTTCTGATTACGAGGAAATGAAGCTGACTGAGAAATCCAGGAATCTTAAAAACAAAATGCACAAGGAATATAAGTAATGAAACAGCTATTTATACACGCTGACAATGCTATTACATAATATGTAATGCTATTACATATTACATGTTAGTTACTACTCTTATATTTAGTTTTAACAGTCCATCTTCTACAAGTTTAAGAAATTAATAAGGCAGCAGTATAGCAGAGATGTAAAAACCAAAGTTTTGGAGTAAGAATGCCTGGTTGACATTTAGACTCCACTGATTAGACTGGAAAGTTACTTAAACTCTGTGCCTAACTCTTCTCTAAACTGGAAATTGTACCAACCTCATATGAATGGTAACATTAAATAATAATACATGCAATAAACCACAGTGACTAGCATAGAGGAAGTACTAAAAAATATTAGCCATTATTTATTAGACAGGAAGAATTAATTTACAGAATATCCCTTTAAGTAAGGAATACATACATCAACATAAAAATATAATAAAATCTTGACCAATCAGAACCTTTGACAAATTTAGTATACATTTGATAAAGCTTATCTCATAAAGCTCCACTGAGGGTGGAGTCCAACACGGTATTTGAACCCACAACCAAGGTCAAGACCCAGAGATCAAGAGTTAGACACTTAACCACCTGAGCCACCCAGACACCCCTTAAAGCATGTTCTTAAAAACACCTTTTTTCATATTTAGTTCCATGGACTCTAGACCACATAATCTCAAAGAAATTAGAGTGTAACACAGAAATGACCAACATCATATTACTCTCTCCCTTCAAACAGTTTCAGCATCGCACAGAATTAAAAGATGTGTAACATTAACTCTGGATTGCAGAGTAATTTATCTTTTCTCTCTTTACAGAAAGCTCCCTTAGTGCTTAACAGGAAGTACCCAGCTTACTATACTAGTTACTACTCCACAAACCTCACTACACTGACAATACCATAACCATTTTCCCTTCTGAAACTTTATAGACCACCATTCAGTGATTTTTTTTTCCTTTCTAGGCTCTTCCAAATTTTGAACTTCCATACATATAAAAAGTTGCCCTTCTATTAAAAAAAATTTCTTTCCTTCCACAGGAAATACAAATATATCTGGAGCTCAGGAAAACTTCTCTACTATCAAAACCTTAAGGAGGGTGATTTCCTGGTTCCAACGCAATCCAACAACCTAACGATTTCAAGGGGCTATGTAACACTACTACTCAAATTTTACCTTACTCCACAATATCCCTCACCACAAAAATTGTATTTTATACAGAGAGTAAACTGAGTGCATTCTAGGATCCTGCTATCCTGTTATCCTGCTATTATGAAGGTAATGGACCAGTTATAATAAACAGGTAAAAATATTAAAGAATACGAAGAAAATACAGTTGGCCCTTGAACAACATGGGTTTGAACTGTATAAATCTACTTATATACAGATTTTTTATGACAGTTATTTTCCTTTCCTTAGGCTTTTCTTAATAACATTCTTTTCTCTACCTTAGTTTACGGTAAGAATACAGTATATAATACATACCATACAAAGTATGTGTTGACTATTTATCGTTAAAGCTTCCAGTCAACAGTAGGCTACTTGCAAAACAAAACAAACAGTAGGCTACTAGTAGTTAAATCTGGGGGGAGTTAAAAGTTATACGTTAATTTTCAAGTGTATGGTAAGGGATGGGATGTTAGCACCCCTTATCCCTGCAATGTTTGAGAGTCAACTGTAGTCACTAACTAAAAATTTCATCTTATGAATGCCTCCAATCAAAAATTATATTTGAACAAATATGCCAGAAGAAATAGCTTCTTGCAACACAATTACTGGTTCCTTAGAATTTCTTATTTTGTAGGTTTATCATTTGAATACATACTTAAAGAAACTATTTAAACTTAAGGACATCTATTAACTTGATTTAGAAAAAATAGCAAGATTTTTCCACAATTTAAATCTATTTTTCAGCTCTTATATTTCTCTTACTTTCAAATTTTCACATCTTCCAACATCAAAATACTTTAAGGAAGAGAAGTTTTGTCTAAACCCTCTATTTTATACAAAGGACATCAGGGGAAACAGTTTAATTTGCCCAAGTCACAATCAGTCTTAGAGCCATTATAAATAGCCAAGATTTTATAACTCCCTATTACAAATAAAAGCAGCACATAAAAGCTAATTCATAAAACAGAGGAGCAAAAGGTATATCTGTTTAGTTTTTCCATTAAGTAATATACAGTTCCTTGTATGAGTTTCAGTAAACAGAAACACAATTTTTTTATTTTTAAATATTTTTAAAATAATCTCTACACCCAACAGGGGCTCGAACCCATAACACCAAGATCAAGAGTCACATGCTCTACCATCTGAGCCAGCCAGGCATCCCCCAGGAATACACTGTTACAATATGTCCCCTTGACTCAGCAATATTCCTAAAGAAATAACATCCTAAGATACATGCATAAGAATATTCTTAAGAATTATTTAAATAGTAAAAGCTGGAACTCAGCTAAATAGAGAATAAAAGCAAACATATAGACTTGATATGAACAAAAGTTCAAGATCTACTGTTAGGTATTTAAAGGAATGGTAGGAGGAAAGAGTTTACAAAACTATACCTAAACTATGATCTCAGGTTAGAATTAAACGTACTATTTCAATGGTGAGATTAATTATTTTCCTCTGTATACTCTAATGTTTTAAATATATTTATAATTACAATAAAGACAAAATGACTATTTTGAAATTGATTTGAGCATTATCATTTCTCAAACTTTTATGAGAGCCAGAAGGTTACAATGAAAGAAACTAATTATATACAGCTGATAGTATAAACTGGTAAGACCTTTCCGGAAGGCAATAAGACAGTATTATTTCTATAACTTTAAAATGCTCATACAAACTCACACATACATCCTACCCCAACCCAGATCTACCTACGAATATGTATTTACACATAGAGGGAAAGGGTCTTGGAAGGTAGAAGAAAGTTTCCAAATCATATAATAACAAACCTATTTCTTTCAAAATCACTATTAACCAAACATTTTTTCTTCAACCAAAAATCTCTGGAAGGATAGGGGCAGTGATATCCTTTGTCCTAGTTATTTCACTTCTAGGAATATACTCTAAAGAAATGAGAAGTTTAAACAAAGATGTTCAACATAAACCTCTAATAGCAAAATATGAAAATATGGGAAATAGTATAAATACCAAATACAGGAATGGTATATCCATATCTACTGTGCAGCCATTAAAACTTTTATGTATAAATGTTAATGCTATGAGAAAATACAATGTAAAGTGGGAAACAAACAGGAAGCAGTATTATTCACAGTCGCATTTCAACAAAGTTAAAATAAATGGAAAAAGCCTGAAAGATAACCACTCAAAGCACTGGCAGTGGTAATCTTCAGTTAATAATACCACGGGGGTTGGGGGTGGGGGCACCTGGGTGGCTCAGTGGGTTAAAGCCTCTGCCTTCGGCTCAGGTCAAGATCCCAGCGTCCTGGGATCAAGCCCTGCATCAGGCTCTCTGCTCGGCAGGGAGCCTGCTTCCTCCTCTCTCTCTCTCTCTCTCTCTCTGCCTGCCTGCTTCTCTGCCTACTTGTGATCTCTATCTGTCAAATAAAATAAATAAAATCTTCTAAAATAATAATAATAATAATAATATTAATAATACCGGGGATTTTTTCCCTCATTTTTTAATTACAGATTTTCCAAAAATTCTTCTATGTTAAACATTACTCTCATAAACAAAAATATAGCAAGAAAAAAGGAAAAATTACTAGCGTTTTATACCATCCTACACTACCTAAGTGTAGTGTAATGATTGTGGAGAATCATTCCTTATTATTCTCCACAATTTCTAGGCCAGTAAGATTGCTAATGGGCCTAAAATGATAAGAAAGGGAGAGAGAAACAAAGAAGGATAATGAGAGACTGACATACAAAAGTTTGGGGGCAGAAGTGAAAGAGAAAGGGACATAAAGTTATGGCCATCAAAAACCCAGAGTTCTTATAACTTCTTTTTAATGTTTTCACAGAGAAAAGCTACCTGAAGAAAAATTATTCTAACAGTCGAGAAATTTATCAACCTTCAAATATTAAAAAATAAAATGCTAAGAAAAAATTAAAATTAGATAAGTGATCAAAATCGCTTTAAAAGTAAAAACAATTCTAAATGTACCTATGATACAATACTATATTGTTCCTTATGTGTGCTGCTTATCTCTTTTCAATATTTATACATCACTAGTAAATACTAAAAATATATAAGATGCCAAACTGTTAGACTCCAGTGGTAGTGAATGTAAATGTACCTATGATACAATACTATATTGTTCCTTAAGTGTGCTGCTTATCTCTTTTCAATATTTATACATCACTAGTAAATACTAAAAATATATAAGATGCCAAACTGTTAGACTCCAGTGGTAGTGAATGTAAAGAGTATTCATTCCAATCCCTTAAACATAGATTTCTGTGATGAATTTTCTAATGATCTGCAAAGAAATACATGGCTTTACATCTCCTATTAGCTAAAATTTCCAACTGCTAAAAGTCAATGGAATTAACTTCTTACATGAATAAACCAACCAAGGTAGTACCAGTTACTACCATGAAAAGAGAATCGGGCAATTTTACACAGGGTAGCTCACTTAATGCTTACCAGGATTATGATGAGTTGCAGATTCTCCATTCTGAAATACGTCTCCTGCCACATTCATTCTACCAGGATTAAAAGGTCCTACTCCAGTCTTGGTCTGTGAAGTTAAAGATGGGGTGTATGTTTGTATATTAACACCAAAATTACTTGACTGCAGTCCGTTAGAGACATCTCCCAAGTTGGTATTCTGCAGTGATGTTACATGTGTAATCATTAAGTTCATATCTCGCCCGTCAGTATTTTCTAATTGGCCATCATTCACAGAGCTTACACCTGTTTCTAAGGTTGTAACATTAGCAATCTGAATTTCAGAGTCTGGTTCTGTGGTGATACCACTATTACCCATTCCTGCATTTACCTTACTTCTTGAAAAACTGGAAGTGGAGAAATCCACATCATTGGTTCTGTTTTTAGTCTCAGGAGGTCTCCGTTCAATAAAATTAGAGGAATTTTTTTCTTGCCCTTGATTTGTTTCCATGTCCTCTTCATCATCAATGACAATTGTCTCACTTACACTGCCCTTCTGAGAAGCCAACTCTTTTGAGGAAGGAAGAATTTTGGAATCATTTCCTTGTAGTTCTTCATTTTTTGATGATGAAAATGTTGCAGTTCTTTGATCAGTTACCACTGGTGCAGAAGGTGGGGGAGGTTGTACAGGTTCAATAAAAACAACATCATCATCATCTTCCACTGACGAGTTCTGAAATTTATTAGATCTAGCAACTAAAGGATTAGGTGGACCACTAAATGAATTTCCTACATTGGTGAGACTAGTTGCCATGGCCGTACTCCCTAATAAAACAGGAGTCTGATCAGTCAATTCTAATCCTCCCACTGAACCTGTGTCCATGCCAAAAAACCTGAAAAGGAGATGGAAAAAAGAAAACAAATGTTAATATAATCTTTTGCTCTTCTAACTGAAATAATTTTTAAAGTACTTTTTTTATTCTAAATGGTAATAATTCTCATCTAATAAAGGAAAAATCTGGTATCCAATCTATGATCTCATATATCTCATTTTATATACTTTACACGTGAACCTCCTGAATATAAAAAGAAATGTAATTAACCAATTTTCAGTAATGATATGCAGTATATTTCTACCTCCACCACCTCCTTTCTACCACACTATTTAAGCTATAAACCTTAATACTGAAAACACAGATAAATCCTTCAAAATGTGTTTGAACAGGAAAATAACCAAAATCCGACAATAAAAATCCCTTCTCTTTTACCCATTTATTCACTGTATTAAATAAAATGATACAATCTAATCCCTAATTTCCCCTACCTCATCTTTTTTTAATTCCTTTTTCTCATGTTCCCTGGCTCCCTTCTAACTATATAATTAAATCCTTCTGAGAATCTGAAATCTTTGCTTATACCTTTATTTGTCAGGAACTATGCTGTGTGCTTTATAGCCACATATCAAGCTCAATAATGGCTCCCATAGATATCAGATCCTAATCCCTAGAACCTGTAAAGGATACTTTATATGGGAAAAAGGTCTTTGCAGATATGATTAAGATTGAGGATTTAAAAATAGATTAGCTGGGGAGACCCTAAACACACAAGTTTGCAAAGGGAGGTGGAAGGAGATTACAAGCATAAGAGAAGGCAATGTGACCATAGAGACAGATTGGAGATCAGAGACTGAAGTAACGCAGCCAAGAAATATTGGCAGTCATCAGAATGTAGAAGAGTCAAGGAATGGATTCTCTCCTAGAGCCTCCAGAGAAGGATGGCCCTACTGACACCTTGATTTGAGCCCTGTATCACTTTCAACTTCTGATCTCCAGAATCATAAGAGAAAAGTTTGTTGTTTTAAGCCACCAAACTTATGGTTATTCGTTAAAATGACCATAGGAAATTTATACATTCCACTTCTTAGTTACATTTTCAAAACAACCCTTGACAGTTATAATTTTTGTCCCATTTTAAAAAAATTTTTTTGAAGATTTTATTTATTTATTTGACAGAGAGAGATCACAAGTAGACGGAGAGGCAGGCAGAGAGAGAGAGAGAGAGGGAAGCAGGCTCCCCGCTGAGCAGAGAGCCCGATGCGAGACTCGATCCCAGGACCCTGAGATCATGACCTGAGCCGAAGGCAGCGGCTTAACCCACTGAGCCACCCAGGCGCCCCATTTTTGTCCCATTTTAAAGAGTAAGAAATTACAGCTTAGAGATGCTAACTAACCTGCCCAAGTCACATACTATGCATGCCCAGGTCTTTCTAACTCAATAGTCCAAACTCTTCATTACTCTACTATAATTCAACCAATATTTTTTGAGCACCTGATATATATGCAGGACTGTGCTAAAGCCAAAGAGACAGCAGAGAGTTAACAGTGAAGAGCCAGAAAAGAAATTAAGTTCTTGAGCAGATGGAGAGGATGAGGTCATGGACACAGGTGGTAGTAGAACTAATCCTGAACACGAGTCAGAGAATTTCAGAGGAAAAAAACAGGGAAGAAAAGAAAAAGAAAAAAAACAAACAAAAACAAAAACAGAAGGGGGGCAAAATGAAGAGTGGGTATAGATTGATTGTAGGTTACTCTGTAGATGGAATGGGTTGGAATTTGACATGGGAATTTGAAGTGGTTGATACATGGTAGCCTTATTTTCAGAGTTAAGTCATCTGAAAAGGTGAGGACACAGTGGTTGTACAAGTCTTAAAGACTGGTTTAAGAGTCGCAAGGCCAACTCTTAAATCTTTTGTAATCCTCTTTCTCTAATAAAGCCACTTAGCCCAGTTTAAAAAAATAAAACAAAAACAAAGAAGGCTGATTTAAGAACGTTTACTACTTCATATATATTGCTATTTGCTTATTTTGCTATAAGGAGCGTCTGGGACAATAAAGATGATACTAATATACATAACATACATAAATACCACTTTGGCAGATAGGTGACAGAGAAATTGTTCATTGTATATTTTGCTGTATTTTAACTTCAGAATGTAATTTGTCACTTGTTTTTAAAACAAAAATTAGTTTATTTTTAATTAGAGTTTTTATAAAAACAAAGTGGTAACAGAATGATCAGAGCAGCTGACATTTACAATGAAATCTGGAACAACAAGGAAGATCCAATTGTGGGAAAATGTAGAAAGGGCATTCCAGATATCTCCAGCAAAAGCCTGAGGGAATGAAGTTGGTAAATTCAAGCAACAGAATAAAGATCAATGTTGCTAAACAAGTTGGTAGGGAAGAATTATATAGGAGATATAAAAACATGCACAGAACAACCCACCAAGGCCAACAAGTTAATTCATTAACTGCACTCAATAAAGATTTACAAAGCACCTAACCTAGTATGTACAAGACACTGATGAGGACACCTGAGAGAGAAACAAACAAACAAACAAAAAATCAATAAACAAAACAAGTAAACTCCCTGAAATTAGCAATCATGAGTTCTAAATGCCAAGTCTGGATTTTACTGTAAAAGGAAACATTGTAGAGTCCTCACTAAAAGGTTAACATGGCTTATATTTTTAATATATTGTTTGGGCTGCTATTTGGAAAACATAAGAAGGCAGGACTAAAAGCAAAGAATACCTGAAAGAAACAAAGGTGATGACAGGAGATGGAAAAAAGTGAACAGATTAGGGATTTTTCAAAAGTAGATCTTACTAACATGAAAAGGTTAGTAAGATTACTCTTGACTAGAAAAAAAGTCACAGAACACAGAATTATTATTACAACGTTACACATTCTCCAAAAACCAATATACACGCATATGCACACTACGTTTTTCCTAAAGTACATATACTTTTATGTAAAATAATAAAAAAAAAAAAAACCTCTGAAAGGATCAGATTATACTGATACACATAGATTATGAGGAGGAACAGGGAGTCTGAGTAGGAGAAGTAATCAACAAGTTGCACTTTAGGTTCAACATTAATCTAAAAAGAATTTCAGGGAGCTAAGAACCTGAAAGAATAATGGGAAAAACAGAAGTCAACAACAGAAGACAATATAAAATTGATAAAGCATCAGTTAAAGAGCGACAGATTATCCTCTCCAGAAACAAAAAGGATACAGAATAAGCACTTTTCACAGACTTTAAAAAGGGGTATAACAACTATATTATGAAAACACTGGATAGACTGTAACTAATCTGCTCGTCTCAATGAATGTCTAGAACCTAAAACAGGACCTAGGCACAGAATATATACTCAGTTGTCCCAAATATTTGTGGAAGGGCCAGAAGGCAAAAATCCGTATATTCATTTTGACTACCAGAGTTATATTTTTTTTTTAAAGATTTTATTTATTTATTTGACAGACAGAGATCACAAGCAGGCAGAGAGGCAGGCAGAGAGAGAGAGGCGGGGGGAAGCAGGCTCCCCGCCGAGCAGAGAGCCCAATGTGGGGCTCGATCCCAGGACCCTGGGATCATGACCTGAAGGCAGAGGCTTTAACCCACTGAGCCACCCAGGCGGCCCCAGAGTTATTTCTTTTTAACCAGAGTTATTTTTAAGTAACATAACTGTATAATTACAATCTAGTCCTTTATTTTATATATATAATCTAGTCCTTTATTTTATATATACTATTCTATTCTCTGACCTTAAGTTTAGTTTCCAGAGAGCACCAAATCCTATTCAACCAACATAGTAATGAAAATGAAATATTTTCAATAACAAATAGTATTTTATAGGAAAAGCCTTATTGTATTTTCACTTAACTGTGACAAAACCTCACTGAATTAACTAAAACAGATGTTGACTTTTCTATAATAAAATCATAGCTCAGACACAGTAAAACTGCTCAATTCTAAAACCAGTCTCCGAATCATTACTCTAAGAGCAAGAACTGTGTCTCTGTCAGTATGAAAGACATGTTAATACCGGGAAATGACAGAAGATACATTTATATCTACTTTAAAGAAACTAGATTAATTCTATTTAAAAGTTTAAGGGGTGAGGACTTTGATTTAATCAAAGATCTACAAATTACCATTCCATACTCTAAGACACTTCAAATATTTTCCAAAATTAAAGTATACACACCAGGGGCATCTGGGTGGCTCAGCTGGTTAAGCACCCAGCTCTTGATTTCCACTAAGTTCATGATCTCGCTGCTGTAGGATGGAGCTCCCAGTCGGGTTCTGTACTTAGTGGAGAAGTCTGCATCTCTCCTTTTCTCTCTCCCCCTGTCCCTCTACCTACTTGTGTGTGCTCTCTTTCTCTAAAATAAATAAATCTTTAAAAATAATAATAATAAAATATATACACCATTACTCTAAAACAGCTCCTCACAAAGACTTCCTCATGTTAAAACAGTAAATATGCTAGTGGAAACACTCATATAAAGCCTTCACATAATTTAAAGTAAACATTAAAAAAAAAAAGTTTAACATTACCACTACAGAAAGTATTAAAAGTTAAAATATGTTGAGTAACGGTGATTCAAAATTTTATAACTCAAATAATGTTTTAAAAAATAAAAGAGTATCCAACCAGTAATAATTAACATTTGTCTGATGGCTTGTTATAAGTCGAATAGTCATGCGAGTTAAACACGAAAGCAAATCCATGAAGGAAATCACTTCTGCCTTTTTCTACACTCATTTAAAAACAAGCGGCACGTGGCTGGCTCAGTCGATTGAGCATGTGACTCTTCATCTCAAGGTAGTGAGTTCAAGACCCACATTAGCCCTAGAGTTTATTTTAAAAATCATCATCATCATCATCATCATCTTCAAAGCTAAGCTGTCCACGACCACAGCCAATAAGTTGGATATCAGGATATGAATATTCATACTGATATGTAATACGTAATTAAGTACTGAACAATAAAATAATACAGCACGGCTCGTTTAGTAAAAAATTCAATATGGGTGCCTGGGTGGCTCAGTCATCAAGCGTCTGCCTTTGGCTCAGATCACGATCCCAGAGTCCTGGGATCAAGCCCTGCATCACTTCTCCCTCTCCCACTCCCTCTGCTGTGTTCTCTCTCTGTCAAATAAATCTTTAAAAAAAAAATTTTTTTTCAACAAAACAATAACCAAATCAATACTCAAACTACACAAGTATCAAATGGAAGAAAGGAAGTTGAAGTATCCTCATCAACATAACAATTTTCAGAGGAATAAGGAAGGCAAATACACAGATATTATGAAATGCACAGGCTTCTAATGCATGAGTTCTCTGGATCCTTTCTATGGTTTTAGTACATCTAAAATAGAAGACAACAATTTCTAAGACAGAAAAGCTGGAACTGACTTCATAATACCCTCTGGTGGCAGACTGCTAGGTATCAATCAGAAGAAAACAGTGAAGCTCAAAATAGGACTTTACCAGTTAGCTCTCTGCAGTCATCAACTTCTCAAAACAGAGTAACTACTCAACTATAATAACTATTTTCAAATCCTATAGTATAAATGTATTTGGCCACTTCTAAATGTCATTGAGAATATGTTTCGATCAACACTCAATTTACTCCATTTATGTGATTACAAGTTGACCTAATTAAATGTGACTAAAAGTTGACCACTTCTACATTATATTAAAACCTATTCCATTTAGGCACTTTTCTGCATCAAGTCCATTCTAATTAGCTATTTCACACTGAGCAAATTCCTTTACTTCTCTGACCTTCAATTTTCCCTAGAGTAAATGGTATAAAAATAGTTCCTAGGATTTTTCTTAAATTCAAAAGATAACCAGATGTGAAAATCAATTAGCACACTGTTCACTCCTAAACAATTACAAGGCAATTTTTGCCTATACCCAAGATTTCAGTAAGTTTCTAATACTGATATTCCATTGATACTCCATCAATGTCACAGACTGAATGTTTGTGTCCCCCCACCCACCCACTTTATAAGTTGAGATGGTATTAGGAGGGAAAGCCTTTGAGACGTGATTAGGTCACAAAGGTAGAGACTTCATAAATGGGATTAGTGCCCTTTTTATTAAAAAAAATACCCCAGAGGGTGCCTGGGTGGCTCAGTTGGTCAAGACACTGCCATTGGCTCAGGTCATGATCCTAGAGTCCCAGAACAGAGTCCAGCCTATGGATCCCTGCTCTGTAGGGAGTCTGCTTCTTCCTCTTACTCCCCACCCCACCCCCGCATGCTCTAATTAATAAATAAAATCTTTAAAAAAAAAAAAAAAAAACACCCCAGAGAGCTCCCTTCCCTCTTCCACCTATGAGGACACAGTGAGAAGACAGTAATCCATCTAGGAACCAGGAAGCTATCCCAGACCAAATAGCAAATCTGCCAGAGCCTTGATCTTAAGACTTCCCAGCCTTTAGAACCGTGAGAAATAAATGTTTGCTGTCTTTGGTCATTCAGTATAGCAGCCCAAATGAACTAAGATGTTCAACATAAATCATGAATGCTTTACAGTTTTAGTTGTTCTTTATTTTGATCCAAAAAGAACCAATTAATAAAATACTTAATGTTCTCACAGAAAAAAAAAAAAAAAAAAAAAAAAAAAAAGAAAAGAAAATGTGGTAGTTAAAATATAAATGTTAACATTCCTAGTAATAAAGTTATGAGCACTTGCTGAAAAAAGCTTATAAATATTCAGAGAAAATCACAAAGAAAGCATTTCAGGGACACCAGAGTGGCTCAGTCAGTTAAGCATCTGCCTTCAGCTCAGGTCATGATCCCATGGTCCTGGGATCGAGTCCCATATCGAGTCTTGCTCAACAGAGAAACTGCTTTTCCTTCTGCCTGTTCTGCCTGCCACTCCCCCTGCTTATACTCTCTCTGTGACAAATAAAATCTTTAAAAAAAAAAAAAAGTAAAGAAAGAAAGCAAGCATTTCAAAGTGATTCAAGAAAAATTGTCATTTTCTCACTGGTAAGCCTATCTAAGAGCTTTCTAGGTACCATTAAGTGTTAAAAAGAAAGCTAAGGTGAATTTTTCTCTACAGCAACACTTAGTTAATATGTGATCATGTGTACTTTGAAAAGTTCTGAGTCAAATTGGCAAATTTTAAATTTTAAGAATAAAAATTCTTGGGATGCCTGGTTGGCTCAGTCAGTCAAGTTTCTGCCTTCAGCTCAGGTCATGATCCAGGGGTCTTGGGATCAAACCCCACCCATCAGGGAGCCTGCTTCCCCCTCTGCTGCTGCTCTCCCTGCTTGTGCTCTCTGGCTCTACCAAATAAATGAAATCTTTAAAAAAAAAAAAAAAGGGGGGGAATAAAAATTCTTAATGAAATAGGAATAAGGGCACCTGGGTGGCTTAGTCCATTAAGTGCCAGCTCGATTTTGGCTCAGGTCTCCTGATACTGAGTGTCATGTCATGCTCCATGCACAGCATAGAGACTGCTTGAGATTCAACCCCTCCCTGCCCCCAACTCGCATGCACATACACCTGCACACACACGTTCTCTAATAAATAAATCTTAAAAAAAAAAAAATAGGAATAGATGTATTTATAAATACATATATAAAATACCAACCAAGGGATGTCACCAAATTTAATGTGAAATATTAAAAGCATTATTAGAGTTAAGAATAAGATAAAGATATTATTATTACCACATAGCACTGTTCCGTAAGTATCAGCCAATACAATTTTAAGAAGAAGAAAAGGAGATATAAAAATCCGAGAGGAGAGGTGCCTACATGGCACAGTTGGTTAAATGTCAAACTCTTGATTTAGGCTCAGCCTCAGGTCTGGATCTCAGGGTGATGAGATTGAGCCCCACACTGATCTCCATGCTCAGTGGGGAGTTTGCCTGAGATTCCCTCCCCCCTCCCAGTCCCTCCCACTCATGCACTCTCTCTCAAATAAATAAATAAATCTGAAAAAAATTTTCTGTAAGAAAAATTATCTCTACATGCAAATTAGGTTAATTTTTACCTCAAAGACCAAAAATATTTACATGAAAAATTACTGCAGTGAAATAACTTAATCAGTGGATACAAAGATAATATGTAGAATATTAATTAATTATATGGAGAGTGCCTGGGTGGCTGACTTGGTCGACTGAGCTTCCAACTCTTGATTTTAACTCAGGTCATGATCTCAGGATCATGAGATCAAGCCCAGGGTCAGGCTCCACACCCAGTGAGGAGTCTGTTTCTTTCCCTCTGCCCCAACCCCTGCTCACATGCTCACTTTCTCTTTTCCCCTCTCTCTAAAATAAATAAATAAATAAATAAATAAATCTCTAAAAAAACTTTAACTGGATGGTCAATTGGAGACAGATACAAAACTCTGCTTCCATCCAAAAACCAACTAAATAGAGATTTAAAAAAAAAAAAAAGGCAAACCTACAAAGACAAGAACAACACAGGAGAATTCAACAGCATCAGAAATGTTAGAAGGAAAAGAGAAGAGCATGGATTCATTGCAACTCACTTATAAGACCTCAAAAAGGTAAAACCTGAAACACCTAGTAAAGAAAGTTTTGAAATGACTGGATTACAACTGAAGTTAAACTTGCAGTCAACACTCACTTGTCAAAAGCAAAAAGTACCCTCATCGGCACAACATTTCAGAAGAACAAGACAACTGGTCCTATCAAGAAGATTGGCAGAGTTGGAAGTTCTAGATATGGATCCCTCCAAACAAGTAACCATTGGGCTGGACGGACTCACTGGAACTAACTACTTTAGATCCCTGGAACCCTAATGAACACTCTTAACAACCAGAGGAGTGCTTCATGAAGAAGTTACTAATCATTCATAAGTGAGCAGAATGCATGAACCAGCAATCATTCCCCATTCCTCACTCCAACTTAGCTATGGGGATAGCATCCTACATTCCTGGAAAGCCCGGCTAGTCAGAGGATTTGCAGTGAGGAACATCTAAGAACTTTGGAACTGTATTTAGGGTGGTCTGAAGCAGATGCTTCTCTTGGTTTCAGCCTCTGGGCAGTCACAGCTTTCCCAGCAGCATCTATCAGATTTAATGAGACACAAGACTTTATTTTGGGTTTGTTTTTTTTTTTCACCCAAACACTTAAGAAAATTTTTGTCTGGTCACTAGCTCACCATAGGAATAATGAAACAGATCTTCAAAACACACAAAGAAACAGAAAAGTAGGTCCTAATCGCAGAAATAGAAGAATTTGACAGAAACCATTCCTGGGAAATCCCAAATTTTGAAATAACTAGTCAAGACATTAAATCAACTATCTTAAATATGCTCAGTGAGCTAAAGGAAAGCACTGACAGAACTAAAGAAAATCAGAAAACAAGGCATAATCAAAATGAAAATACCAACACACACAAATTATAAAAAAGTAAAAATTCTGGAGACGAAAAATACAATGACAAAAGAAAAATTCACTAGAGAGGATCAACAGCAGATTTCGACAGGTAGAAGAATCAAAAATCTGGAAGACAGAGTAATTGAAAATACCCAATATGAGGAATAGGGGGGAAAAAAAGGGAAGAAAAATGAAGACAGCCAAAAGGATCTATAAAACATAACCAAGCATACCAACATATATGTATCATAAAGAGAACAAAAGGGACAGGAATAATGACGTAAAGAAATAATGATTGAAAACTTCCTAAATACAATACACATCCAACAAGCCTAACAAAGTCCAAGTCAGATAAACTCAAAGATATCCACAAGACACATAATGGCCAACAAAGACTGAGAATTTTAAGAGAGAAGTCATCATGTATGATAAATGCTCAAAATAACATTTAGATTACCAGCTTATTTCTCATTAGAAACCATGGAAGCCAGAAACTATTGAGACGACATTTAAAGTGATCAACAACAAAAAATGTCAACTAAGAATTCTATATCCAGCAAAAAATTCCTCAAAAATTTAAGGAGAAACTGGGGCGCCTGGGTGGCTCAGTGGGTTAAAGCCTCTGCTTTCCACTCAGGTCACTATCTCAGGGTCCTGGGATCAAGCCCTGCATCGGGCTCTCTGCTCAGCGGGGAGCCTGCTTCCTCATCTCTCTCTCTCTGCCTCTCTGCCTACTTCTGATCTCTGTAAATAAATAAATAAATAAATAAATAAATAAATAAAATCTTTTAAAAAATTGAGAAACTAAGACATTTCTAGAGCAACAAAAGTAGAGGGAGTTCATACCTGCATGAAATGCTATCCTTCAGACAATTAAAAAACACATTACAGAGTAAATTGAACCCATAAGAAATGAAGAACATAAGTGAAATTACCTATATAAATCAATAGAAAGCCAGTATTACTGTACTTTTAGTTTACAATTACTTTTTTCTCTATGATTTACAAGACAAATAGATAAAACAACAATTACCAGTATATGTTAATAAATACACATATAAAGATATAATCTGAGAAAAATAAGGGGGAGAACAGAAATATCTAACAGTTGAGTGCACACTGCTGAAACTAAGCTGGTATTATTTCCAGTAAGTTGTAAATTTAAAATGATGCTAGGGGTGCCTGGGTGGCTCAGTGGGTTAAAGCCTCTGCCTTCGGCTCAGGTCACAATCTCAGGGTCCTGGGATGGAGCCCCCCACTGGGCTCTCCGCTCAGCGGGGAGCCTGCTTCCCCTTCTCTCTCTGCCTGCCTCTCTGCCTACATGTGATCTCTCTGTCAAATAAATAAATAAAATCTTTAAAAAATAATAATAAAATAAAATGATTCTAATCGTCAAGGTAACCTCTGAAAAAAACATTTTAAATTACACAGTAAAGGGGATCAAAAGGGTACACTAGAATAAAGTTAATCAAACACAAAAGAAGGCAGTAAAGAAGAAATGTCGGGGGGGTTGAGAACGGGACATAAGACATACAGAAAACAAATAGCAAAATGGCAGAGGTGAATCCTTCCTTATTCATAATTATTTTAAATGTACATAGGTTAAATTATATTACAAGACAAAGACTGGGAGATTAGATTAAAATAAAACAGATCTATGCATATGCTGTGTGGAAGAGACTCATTTTAGATACAAAGACACAAAGAGACTGAAAGTAGATAAATAGAAAAGACACTCTGCGCAAACAGTAACCAGAGAAGTCAATACAGTAGATATTCAGGATCAGTAAGACAGTCAGTAGATAGTATCAGCAGATATTCAGAAAGCAGGATCTCAGACAAAATAAACATTAAGTCAAAAAAGGTTATGAGATAAAGGAAGCCACTATACACTGATAAAAGATACAACCTACCAAGATATAAAAATAATATATATCTAACAAGAGTGACCAAAATATATGAAAAACTGCCAAAATTAAAAATAATAGAAATAAAAACAAAATCAGAAATGTTAGAAATTAAACACAAACAATAAAATAAAATACAAATAGAACTACAATGAGCAAGGAAATTAAATCGGTCATCAAAAATCTCCCAACAAAGAAATGTCCAGGAAAGATGGCTTCATTGATAAATTCTACCAAACATTTGATGAAGAATTAACATTGATCCTTCTCAAACTGGTCTCCAAAAACTGAAGAGAACACTTCCAAATTCATTCTACAAGGCCAGCATCACTTTGATACCAAATCCAGACAAAGACATTGCAAGAATACAGGCCAACATTCCTTATGAATAAAGACGTAAAACTCAACAAAACAGTAGCAAATCAAAACCAGGAACATATTAAAGAGAATATATATCATGACTATGTGGGATTTACCCAGAATGCAAGGTTAATTCAACTTAAGGAAATTTCTGCAACATGATAAAAGCCATATATAGGAAAAAACCATAGCTAGCATCCCACTCGATGGTAAAAGACGGAACGCTTTTCTTCTAAGATTAGAACAAATGAACAAATGCCTACTTTCATTATTTTAATTCAACACAGTATAGGAAGTTCTGGCCAGAGCAATTAGGCAAGAAATAAAAGGCATCCAAAGAGGAAAAGGAAAAAGAATCATTTCTGCAGCTGACATAATTTTTTTTGTTTTTTCCCTTTTTTTTAAGGGGCAATGGTGGGTGCGAGGGAGAAGGAGAAAGAGAATCTTAAGAATCTACACTGGGAGTGGAGCCCAACCTGGGGATCAATCTCACAACCCTGAGATCATGACCTGAACCAAAATCAAGAGTCAGACGCCTAACCAACTGAGGCATCCAGGCAGCCTGACATGACCTTATAGTGGAAAACTTAAGCGAAGTTTCAGAACAAAAAATCAACATGAAAAGTAAGTTGCAGGGGTGCCTGGGTGGCTCAGTGGATTAAAGCCTCTGCCTTCGGCTCAGGTCATGATCCCAGGTTCCTGGGATCGAGCCCTGCATCGGACTGTCTGCTCCACAGGGAGCCTGCTTCCTCCTCTCTCTCTCTCTACCTGCCTCTCTGCCTACTTGTGATCCCTCTGTCTCTCTGTGTCAAATAAGGATGGCTACTATCAAAACAAACCATATGATACAGCAATCCCACTTCTGGGTACATATCTAAAAGAAATGAAAGCAGTATCTCCAAGAGATATTTGCACATTTACATTCCTAGCGGTATGATTCAAAAATAGCCAAGAACTGGCAACCAAAAGTCCATGGGCAAATGATTATCAATAAATAAAATGTGATACATACATACAATGGATTATTTTTCAGCCTTAAAAAGAAAGGAAAACCTATTACATGCTACAACGTGGATGAATCTTGAGGACGTTATACTAACTGAAAAAAAGGTAAATACTGTATGATCACACTCACAAGAAGCATCTAAAGTCAATTCACACAAACACAAAGTAGGTGGGTGGTGACACCCACCACCAAAACAGAGTTTTAGTTTTGCAAGATGAAAAAGGTTGGGGGATTTGCTGCACTACAACGTGAATATACTTAACACTACAGAGCTATACACTTAAAAATGGTTATGATACTAAATTTCATGATGTGCTTTTTGTAATTAAAAAATTTTTTAAAAGGAAGAAAACCACAATGACAACCACTGCACTGCAATTAGGATGGATTTCTTTTTATAAAAAATAACATTTTTCTTTTTATTTTATTTCATATTTACATTATATTTATATTTTATTTTTATATTTATTTTTTTATTATTTATTATTATTTTATTTATTTGTATTTTTATAAAAAATAAAAAATAAGTTATTTTAAAAAAATAACTGAGCCTGGGTGGCTCAGTTAAGTGTCTGCCTTCAGCTCAGGACATGATCCCAGGACCTGGGATAGAGCTCTGCATCAGGCTCCCCCACTCTCTCTGTCAAATAAATAAAATCTAAAAAAATAAGAACAACAAGATGAAAATATACAAAAATCAGAACACTCTGAAAGAAAAAATACTTCTCCAACACTGCTCAGAGCCATGTGAAATGGGGTACCGCCACTATGGAAAAACAGTTTGGGGGTTCCTCAAAAAGCTATACATAAAATAAACACATGATCAGTCAATTCTACTTCCTGCCAGATATCTAAAAAAAAAAATGAACGCTGGGACTCATATGAATACCTGTGAACCAATGTTCACACCAGCATTATTCACAATGGTCAAAAGGTACAAATAGCCCAAAAGTCTATCAACAAATGAATGAGACAAGCAAGGTGTAAATACAAGAGATTATACAGCCCTAAAGAAAAAAAAGCCTGATACATGCTACAACATAGAAAACCTTAAAATCTTGAAAACATTATGATAAGTAAACGAATTCAGACACAAAAGGGCAAAATTTTTCTGGTTCTACTTATTTGAGGTACATAGAATAGGCAAACAAAAGAGACAAAAGGTAGAACAGAAGTGACCAGGAGCTGGAGGAAAGGGGTACTGGGGCACTATTGTTAAGTACAGGGATTCTGTTTGGATGATGAGCAAGTTCTAGAAATGGATAATGGTGATTTAAAAAAAAAAATGTGTGAATATACTTAATGCCAATGAACTGTACACATAAAATTAGAAAAAATTGGGGATGCCTTGGTGGCTCAGTCAGTTGAGCGTCTGCCTTCAGCTCGGGTCCTGATCCCGGGGTCCTAGGATCGGGGCCTGAATCGGGGTCCCTACTTGGTGGGAGCCTGCTTCTCCCTCTCCTCCCTGCTTGTGCTCTCTCTCGCTATCTCTGTCACTATCTGCTTCTCTCTCTCTCAAATAAATAAATAAATAAAATCTTTTAAAAAATAGGAAAAAATGGTAAATTTTACATTAGTGTATTTTACCAGATATTTATATGGGGGGGAGAAAATAAATAAACACAATGATGAACTACCAAGAAAATATTTGCAACACACATGGGGGGGGGATCAAGGCAAAGAGGTCCTATAGTCAGTAAGATAAACAAACCATCAAAGAATAAAGGCCAGGGGCACCTGGGCAGCTCAGTAGGTTAAGCCTCTGCTTTCGCCTCAGGTCATGAACTCAGGGTCCTGGGATCAAGCCAGGCATTGGCTCTCTGCTCAGCAGGTAGCCTGCTTCCTCCTCTTTCTCTCTGCCTACTTGTGATCTCTGTCTCGGTCAAATAAATAAATAAAATCTTTAAAAAAAAAAAAAAGAATAAAGCCCCCCCCCCCCAAAAAAAAGATAGTTTACTAGAGAAGTACAAATGGCTCTTGGAATTATGAACTATGAATTATGAACTATGAAGAAATGTAAATTTAAATTCTAAAGGGACACCACTTTTTTTTTTACACTGACAAAGATCAAAAGGTTCCTCAAAAAGTTAAAAATAGTACTACCCTACAATCCAATAATCAAACTAGGTATACAAAAATACTAATTCAAAAGCATATGTGCACCCCAATGTTTACATAGCAACATTATCTACAACAGCCAAATTTTCAAACAGCCCAAGTGTCCATCAACTGATGAATGGATAAAGAAGACATGCTATATATATGTATGCACACCCACATGTGCACGCAGGTGTACATACACACATACATACATACACACACATTGGAATATCAGTCATAAAAAGGAATGAAATCTTGCCATTTGCAATAACGTGGATGAAGACAGAGTATATTATGCTAAGCAAAGTCAGTCAGAGAAAGACAAATACCACGAGTTCACTCATATGTGGAATTTAAGAAACAAAGCAAATGAACAAAGGGAAAAAATAAAGAGAAGCAAACCAAGAAACAGGCTCTTAACTACAGAGAACAAATTGATGGTTACCAGAGGGGACGGGTGTGGAGGGATGGGTTAAATAAGTGATGTGAATTAAGGAGTACACTTGTGATAAGCACCAGGTGTTGTATAGTAGTGCTGAGTCACTATATTGTACACCTGACACTAATATTACACTGTATGTTAACCAACTAGAATTTAAATAAAAACATAAGAAAAAAAGGATTAATAATACAGAAAGAGTCTCATACTAAAAAGCAGTGTAAATTGGTACAACTTCTATGGAGGGCAACTCAAAAAAATATTTCTTTAACCAAGCAATTCCACTTCTAGGCATCCTTCCTATAGACATACTATCGATGTTTTGAAGAACAAAACATAAAGCCATAACCCAGGCCTGTGCTCCTTCTCTCTCTGTCAAGTAAATAAATAAAATCTTTAAAAGAATTTTTTCTAAGAAAATGACAACAGTGGTTTGCCTATATGGAAGGGCACACTGTATAGACGGGTCAGGGACAGAGGAACATCTTCCTTCTCAATGTTTATCTCTTTTACCTTTTAAATTTGGTATCCTATCTATACACACGTGGATCTGATTAGGGTTTCATTGAATTAAGAGATTTGGAAACAAAAATATTAACATTTTGACATTACTGAATCCTTCCCATTCAGACATACACACACCTTTTCATTCTACTTATTATATCCTGTATTATTTTATAACTTCCCTCATAAAAGCCTTGCATATTCATTATAATTATTCCTATCTCTTGCAATAGTGAAAAGTATTTTTCCCATTACACTATAAAATATTCATATGGCACAGAAATACAGTAAGGTGTAAAAAAACAAAAAATGAAAAAATATACTATATGTACTATATATACATATATATCTGTAACAAATAAAGAATTGATATCCATACTTTAGAAAGATCACAAACTGACAAAAATTGGGGGCACCTGAGTGGCTCAGTCAGTTAAGCATTCAGCTCAGGTCATGATCTCAGGGTTGTGAGATGGAACCTTGAGTCGGGCTCTGTGCTCAGTGAGGGAAACTGCTTGGGATTCTTTCCCTCTTCCTCTCCCACCCCCTCTGCCACCCCACCCCACATGAGCTCTCTGTCTAAAATAAATACATTCTTAAAAAATATAAATAAGGAGCCAAAAATGTAATTACTTTATAATATGCAGTGTTCACACGAATGTGGAGAAACTAGTGGAAATGCAGTGAATATAGTAGGCCAGTGGAACATAATTTGACAGTTACTAGAACATACATATATTCTGACTCAGCAATTCCTATTCTTACACCTACTCTCAGAATTTCCCCCTAGGAAAAACAAGCATGAACCCAGAGAAAACTACCACACATATATTCTGTGTAGCACTATAATAAAACATTGCAAAAAGACTAAATGTTCAACAGAATGTCTAAACTACATTAAATCTATCACATGAAATATCACACAACAGTTAAAAAAAAAAGACATAACTCTTTATGTACTAACTCAAAAGACACCTAAGGCATACCACTAAGTGAAAAAAGCAAGCTGGAGAATGGTCTAGTATACATGATTTTAAAAATGCACACATGATATTACTATATAATTCTCATGAATACATATTAGTTTGTACACAGAAAAGAATTTGAAGTAATCAACATTAAATTGATAATACTACTACTAAGCACTGGGGAAGTAAGGAAAGGGGCCAGGAGACCAATGACTGATGACTTAACAGATAGATAATGGCCTCATGATGCTTAGAATCTCACTACAAAAGTTTCTTTTTAACACATCGTCATCAGTTATCTAAAATAATGCTATGCTGGCTTTAGAAACTGATAAAAATCGTTCATTAATATACTAAAAATCCACTCAAGGGTTATGAGAGAGTCTAAACAAAAATCCCTTAAACAAAAATCTAGTAAGTCAATCGATTAACTCATTCAGGTTATCTCTAGGGCACAGAATTCCTAGCTGTATGGAATAATTTATTTCCCATAGGACCACAATTTAACTGGATGGTAAGTAATTTCAACTTTCATTATGGATCTCATCCATTCCCTTGATTTTAAATATTTTTTTAAAGATTTTATTTATTTATTTGACAGAGATCACAAGTAGGCAGAGAGGCAGGCAGAGAAGAGGAAGCAGGCCCCCTTCTGAGCAGAGAGCCCAACATGGTACTCGATCCCAAGAACCTGGGATCACCACCCGAGCTGAAGGCAGAGGCTTTAACCCACTGAGCCACCCAGGTGCCCTTGAGTTTAAATATTACCAATACCCTAATCTCCTTAATTTATCTCAATCAAGATGTTTCAAAGTCCTGGGCGCCTGGGTGGCTCAGTGGGTTAAGCCGCTGCCTTCGGCTCAGGTCATGATCTCAGGGTCCTGGGATCGAGTCCCACATCGGGTTCTCTGCTCAGCAGAGATCCTGCTTCCCTCTCTCTCTCTGCCTGCCTCTCCATCTACTTGTGATCTCTCTCTATCAAATAAATAAATAAAATCTTTAAAAAAAAAAAAAAAAGATGTTTCAAAGTCCTAAACTGCCTACTTCCTATATCTAGTACTTTTAACTTGCTCTTTCACTCATATCCGCACATTCCCCAGTCTGCCATTTAGTAAAGTTATGTCTTGCTACTCATACCAGAAACCTGTGGGTCATTTTTTTTTTAAAGATTTTATTTATTTATTTGACAGAGAGAAATCACAAGTAAGCAGAGAGGCAGGCAGAGAGAGAGGAGGAAGCAGGCTCCCCGCTGAGCAGAAAGCCCGACGTGGGGCTCGAACCCAGGACCAGGGATCATGACCTGAGCCAAAGGCAGCGGCTTAACCCACTGAGCCACCCAGGCGCCCCCTGTGGGTCATTTTTAATTTCTTCTTTCTTTACTTACAACTATATCATCCCCAAGTCCTATCCTACTTCCAAAATAAATACTGAAACTGTCCACTTTGATCCACCTCTTCTAATATTCCTCTAGTCCTAAAAATTCACCATCATTTTTCTGCAGGACTGACATTACCTACCACATTCCCCAGAACACACTTTTTACATGGCTTTCCAGTGTCTTAGGAAAAAAACTTAAGATTTTCCCCCCCCTCACCTGTAAGGTTCCTGCCAGATTTGATCCCTGCCTACATGTTAAGCTTAATTTCAGCACTATTCTTCCTTGCCTTGCTCATTAGGCTTCTGCTAAACTAAGCCTTCTTTTAGTTCGTGGAGGGTCCAAGACCCTCCTTGTCCCAAGGTGTCCTGTGCACACAATCTTCCTCTGTCTGAAACAATCTCTTCAAACTTCTTTTCAGTCTCAGTATAAACTTCACTCCCTCATCTTCTAAGGCAAAGGAAACAAAATCAAAAATAAACTATTGAGGGGCACCCGGTTGACTCAGTTGGTAGAACATACAACTCTTGATGTTGGGGTCCTGAGTTCAAGCCCCACAATGGGTTTAGAACTTATTTAAAAAAAAAAAAATTAGGGCACCTGGGTGGTTCAGTGGGTTAAAGCCTCTGCCTTCAGCTCAGGTCATGATCCTGGGATCATGGTCCTGGAATCCCATGGTCCTGGGATCAAGCCCCACATCGGCCTCTCTGCTCAGCAGGGAGCCTGCTTCCCCCTCTCTCTCTGCCTGCCTCTCTACCTACTTGTGATCTGTCAAATAAATAAATAAAATTTTTAAAAAAAGATTTAAAAAAAAATAAATTGAATGCAGGGATTACATCAAAATAGAAAGTTTCTGCACAGCAAAGGAAAAAACCAACAACACTAAAAGGCAACCTTTGGAATGGCAGATGATATTTGCAAATAACATATCTGATTAAGAGTTAGTATCCAAAATATATAAAGAACTTATAAAACTCAACACCCAAGAAAGCAAATAAACCAATTAAAAAATGGGCAGAAAACATGAACAGACATTTAAAGACAAACACATGGCCAAAAGACCCACGTAAAGATGCTCAACATCACTTATCATCAGGGAAATGCAAATCAAAACTATAATATCACTTTACACCTGACAGAATGGCTATCAATAACACAAGAAACAACAGGTATTAGTGAGGATGTGGAAAAAGGGAACCTCCTTGCGGTGTTGGTGGGAATGCAAGTGGTGCAGCCACTCTGGAAAACAGTATGGAGTTTCCTCAAAAAGTAAAAAATGGAACGACCCTGGGGCTCCTGGTTGGCTCAGTATGTTAAGCATCTGACTTGATTTAGGCTCAGATCATGATCTCAAGGATGTGGGATCACGCCCCATGTCAAGCTCCTCGCTCAGCACAGTCTTCCTATAGATTACCTCCCTCTCCCTTCGCTCCTCCCCACAGTCATGCACGCCCTCTCTCTAATGTAACACCTTTATTTTTTTTTTAAAGATTTTATTTATTTGACAGAGAGAGTGAGAGCGCACAAGTAGGGGGAGCGGCAGAGGGAGGGGGAAAAGCAGACTCCCTGCTAAGTGAGGAACCTGGCCCAATGTGAAGCTCGATTCCATGACCCTGAGATCATGACCTGGGCCAAATGCAGCCTCTTAACTGAGCCACCCAGGTTTATAACACCTTTAAAGAAAAAAAAAAAAAATGGAACTACTCTATGATCCAGCAATCACACTACTAGGTATTTACTCAAAGAATACAAAATACTAATTCAAAAGCACCCCGATGTTTATAGCAACACTATCTATAATAGCCAAATTATGAAAACAGCCCAAGTGTCCACAGACTGACAAATGGAGAAAGACATGGTGTTTATGTATGTATGTGTGTGTTACACACACACACAGTATTACTCAGCCATAAAAAAGAATGAAATCTGGGGCGCCTGGGTGGCTCAGTGGGTTAAGCCTGCCTTCGGCTCAGGTCATGATCCCAGGGGCCTGGGATCGAGTCCCGCATCGGGCTCTCTGCTCAGCGGGGAGCCTGCTTCTCCTCACCTCTTTCTGTCTGTGTCTCTGCCTACTTGTGATCTCTCTCTCTGTCAAATAAATAAATAAAATCTTAAAAAAAAAAAAAAAAGAATGAAATCTTGCCATGTGCAATGACATGGATGGAGCTAGAAGAGTGTTATGCTAAATGTAATAAGTCAGTCAAAGAATGACAAATAACATATGATTTCACTCATATGTGGAATTTAAGAAACAAAACCAACCAACAAAGGCAAAAAATAAAGAAAGAGGCAAACCAAAAAAGAGACTCTTAACTAGAGAGAACAAACTGATAGTTACCAGAAGGGAGGTGGATGGGTTAAATAGATAATGGGGGGTTGGGAGGGCCTGGGTGCTTCAGTCAGTTAAGTGTCTGCTTCAATTCAGGTCATGATCCCAGACTCCTGGGATCAAGCCCCACATCCCACTCTCCCACTCCCCCTGCTTGTACTCTTGTCAAATAAAAAATAAAATCTTTTAAAAAGTAAAACAGGTAATGGGGATTAAGGAGTGTACTTGTTGTGATGAGCACCAGGTGATATAAAGTGTTCAATCACTGTATTATAGACCTGAAACTAATATTGCACTGTATGTTAACTGGAATTTACATATAAACTTTAAAAAATGAAAACAAATGTCACTCTCTCAAGAGCCTTCCCTATCAAACACTTCATTAACCATATCTGGTCTAAGTTAAGTTCTCCCTTATTATACTCATGTCATCACACACATTTCCTCAGCTCAAGTTATCCAGTCTGTAATTTTGTTTACTTGTAATCTGTATTCCCCATTAGACTGTGTGTTCCATGAGGGAAAAGACCTACGTCTATCACTGTATCCTCTGTACTTAACATAATGCCTGAATAATTACTGAATGAATATTTTCCTCTAATAAAAGGAGGTAACAAATAACCTCTGTGAATTCTTCTTTGGTTTTTTTACTGCTATCCCCCAACACTTCCCCACAACTGAATTCTACCTCTATCTCTCCCTCCGTTCCTGTGATCCACAGAACAATCATTTCACCCTTGAGCTTCAGTTTACCCATTATAAAACAGTAAATTAAAATGTTCTCAAAAGATGAAACAATAAAAATCTCTGCCCTGTGTCTTTCATCATGACTTTTTATTACCTCCAATTTCAATCTACATAATTAGTAACACGGCTTAATCTTAGACCCTATTAAAAGTTATCATGCCCTATCCCTTTTTAATCCTTAACCAAAACAGCTAAATAAACCCACACTTCCTTCTCCAAACGTAGTTTAAAATCTACAGTAACACAAGTAAACTTCAACCATGTATGTTAATTTGGAAACATTCATTTATTCTTAAAACACTTGCTATTTCAAATCTATGATCTAGCAAATGACTTTTTTTTTTTAAGATTTTATTTATTTATTTGACAGACAGAGATCACAAGTAGGCAGAGAAGCAGGGAGAGAGAGAGGAAGAAGCAGGCTTCCTGCTAAGCACAGAGCCTGATGTGGGGCTCCTGGGATCATGACCTGAGCCAAAGGCAGGGGCTTTAACCCACTGAGCCAAGCAGGCGCCCCCAAATGACTGTCTTTGATACGAAATTTTCCCAGTGTTTTTAACATGACAGAATGAAGGGCTTTACAAAGAATACACTTTGCTTACATGAATTCAAAAGTCCCATGATTAAGAGCCATCCAACCTAATGAAACAGTAAAACCTGCATCAATAAGCAAATGAGATCACAGATTCAAAAAGGCTTCAGGTACTAAGAATCTATTTATCCAATACAAATTTTTACTGAAGAAAAATCTATTCCCTTTGTTGCTGAAGACTCAAAACTCATGACAATTTTTTTTTCCTGACAAGATTTTTCATTTATTCATTTGAGACAGAGCACAAATGCACAAATTATGAAAAGAGGTTCAGAGGGAGAGGAAAAAGCAGACTCCCTGTCCCTGATCAGCAGGGAGTCCAGTCAGGGCTGGAGCCCAACACAGGCCTCAATCCCAGGTCCCCAATCTAGTGCAGATTATGACCTGCACCAAAGGCAGAGGCTTAACCAACTGAGCCAGTCAGGCACCCCAAAACTCATGACAATTTTTACCAGCATCCTCTCCCAGAGATATGTTCTTCAGATGTTCATTGGTCTTAAAATGAAATGAATACAGAGAGAAGATAGGAGTATACCAAAGAAAACCTGCGTTTTCTCCCCTTTGGTGGACAAATTACAGAATATAAATAAATCCTACTCATCATATACAATTCAATCTCGGGGTTTTTTTTAAATATCTAGTAAATATGTACAACTCTGAAGTAAAGGCACGCAGTCTTATTTTAGTTTAACCCTTTTATTCAACCCCTTCATGACTAGAGTTCTCCTTTTTTGTCTCTGAATCTTATCACATATATAGTAAAATAACAGTAACAGCTACTATTTATAAAAGACACATTTGGTAGCATGATCGCAATTACCATAAAATTTACCTTATAATAGATACCTTAAATATTTTATTATCACTACTACCCCAATTTGCAGATGCGTAAACTATTCTGTGTAAGCAGGTAGCTTTCCTATGTTCCGTCACTGTTAGGTGCAAAACCAGAGTCTGTGCCCTAAGTCCACACATTATACCACACTATCCCTCAATCACACAGAACTGAGACTTAAGAACTATTCTAATACAACAACCAATAGAATTCAAACGTTAATCAACTGAAGATTTTTGCAAAATAAGGATAAGGAAAGAATTACAAGAATGTCAGACTTGTGTAGAAAATGTCAGTTAATGATAATATGCGTGCAAAATATTAGTATGATGAGCAGGGAAAAAATGTAAGAATACACATTTAAAAATGTAAACATCTCAAATAAAATGGGATTGGGGGGAGCTTCCATTTTCTACATCACATTCCCTTAGTACTTTAAGATTTTAAGGGCATGGGCGCCTAGGTGGCTCAGTGTGTTAAGCTGCTGCCTTCAGCTCAGGTCATGATCTCAGGGTCCTGGGATCGAGTCCCGCATCGGGCTCTCTGCTCAGCAAGGAGCCTGCTTCCCTCTCTCTCTCTCTCTCTCTCTGCTTGCCTCTCCATCTACTTGTGATCTCTCTCTGTCAAATAAATAAATAAAATCTTAAAAAAAAAAAAGACTTTAAGGGCATGTTTTATTTTTATAACCAAAATATTAAGAACTACCCTGACATGCATGTAACTACTAACGTCTGTATATTACCTGTTATGCTTCATTGTTTATACTCATTCATTTACATGATTGTAAAATGAACACTGAGAACCTATTAAAAATCACATGTAACACATTTCCTAATTGATTTATTCTTTTTAAGGGTTTTAAGCTTAGTTCCTATTTTGTTTCACAAGCCAACAAGAATCTCTCAAATTTTTACAAAGTGAGTAATGTGATCAGACAGGGCTTTATGAAAAATTAATCTGGCTGTAGACTGGAATAAGGAATAGGATGAAAATTCCCTTGTAAACATAACTCCCTATTATTGAACACAATGGACTACAGTCAATGTACGAAACAAAACTAGAGAGAGCTGAGGGCCTTAGGACGTAAAAACACTTAAAGGTCTCAACATTTGAGTCAAATGAGGGGAAGTAAAGGAGATAGTCAGAAGTATAAGACCACATTAAGTGCACAGTCCCAGAAATCAAGAGTTTCAAGGAATATTAAATTTCAAATGCTAGAGAATTAAGATGAGAAAGAAGCACTTTAGGATTTGACAAATCACTAGCAACCTCAAAAATACAGATTTGGCACAGTGTTGTGAGCACAAATCAGCAAAATTTCTTCTGAAAAAGAAGGGGAAAACAAAGAAGTTAGGAGGAGTGGAAAGATTCTGCCGAGATTCTGAAGTATCCGATAGAGCACTTTGGCATACTTACAGACTAACAAAGAAGCAGGCAGAGAGAAATCGGTGAAGGAAAAAATTCCTTCCCTCTACAATCTGATGAGCATTCAGATGGGTCTATTTTACCAGGGGTGGCAAAAAAATTTCATGGTGTTCGGTCGACTCAGTCAGATTAAGAATCTTAGCAGCTATTAACTGATCACCCATTGACCAGTCACATACTCTGTATGACTCTTAATTTTTATATCATAGCAATCACAGAAAAGCAGGCATTATTATACTCATTTGTCAGATGAGTAAACCAAGGCTCAAAGATTAAATAACTTACTACAGATCACAAATTGGTAAATAAATGGTAAAGCAAAACTGGTTTTAACAATTTTATAGGGGCATAATTTTCATACAATTTACTTATTTTAGGGTTGCCTAATTGCAAGCATCTCTTGATTTCGCTCTGGTCATTATCTCAGGGTCCTGAGAGCAAGCCCTGCAACAGGGAGTCTGCTTGGGATTCTCTCTCTCCCTTTCCCTCTGCCCCTCCCTCCACTAGTTGGTTTCTGTACCTCTCTCTCTCTCTAAAATAAATTTAAAAATCTTTATATTTATTCATTTTAAATGAAAAGCTTGACAATTCTTTGTAAATTTATACACTTATGCAGTTATCACCACTATCTAGTTTAAGAAAACTTTTATCATCCCAAAACTTCCCTCAAAAGCAAGGGCAGATTTGAACCCTGATCTCTTTGGCTCTAAATTCATGTCACACCACAAAGGCCCTGGCAACATCAAGTAACAAAAATGATTTTTTTAGGCAGAAAAAACTCAAATTAACTCCCATTAGCTCCCCATCCATGTGAGGGACCAACATACCATTAGAACCATACCCTCATTCCATGATCTCAGCAAATTCAAAAGTTTATAAAATTTGAATATGCCTCATACAAGTAGAGCAAAAAAAAGCACAGATACTGTGTGCCATTTTTTTTTAATGTAAAAGCAATTAGAAATGGGAAAAACAAATGAAAAATAAAGTCCAGGAGGAAGGTAGGATGAAATCAGCTGAGCAAGGACATAGGATGGAAAAATGTAATCTGTGGATGAAGAAAAGAAAGTAATAGAAATCAGGAGTTTGGGTCATGGAAGACAAAGACTTGAACAGAAGCTTTTCTTTGATATGCAACATAAAACTGTTCAGATACAGAACGAAATGACTTACTAAGCAGAAATTAAACCTTAAGAAATAGAGCTATACAATATTAAGCAAGTCAAACAAAAATAAAAACACACACACACACACACAAAAATAGAAACACAAAGTGAAAAACATTCATAGTAATTAAAGTTGCAAAGTTAAGGGGTTGCCTGGGTGGCTCAGCCAGTCAACTATCTGCTGTTGGCTCAGGTCATAATCCCAGGGTCCTGGGACCAAGCCGCAAGTCTGGCTCCCTGCTCAGCAACTACTAACAGAACATAATTTTTATGATTACTTGACATTAGTAAACATTATAATACATAAATTATTGAATGATTTCTGCAGTGCCCTGATTACCCTGAACTATTCTCAGTCTGGTCCAGCAGGCTCAATAGTGCAAAAAATACTACACTTTCTAGTCAAAAGACATGCCTTTTAGAAATTATTATAAAACTGTTCCAGTATTACAAAAAAAAGTCCTTTAAGTTATGAAACCATAATTTCAGAAATAGAACTCTTAGAATAATAAACTCTTAGAATACTCAAACTCTTGAGAATACTCAAACTCTTAGAATAATAAATCAGATAATATATCTATCTAGGTGGGTACAGCAAAAGTGTTGACATTGACATAAAGTAAAAAAACTAAAGAATTTGTCTCGTTGTATGTCACATTTTGTGAACTTTCTTCTGTCTGAAACCTGTAACTAAGCACCACAATCTTAAATTTTTTTTTTTTTTTTTTAATATGACAGAGAGAGAGATCACAAGTAGGCAGAGAGGCAGGCAGAGAGAGAGGGGAAAGCAGGCTCCAGGCTGAGCAGAGTGGGGCTCGATCCCAGGACCCTGAGATCATGACCAGAGCCGAAGGCAGTGGCTTAACCCACTGAGCCACCCAGGCGCCCCAAGCACCACAATCTTACTTAAAATTGCCATTTAAGTATTTTTTTTAACCAACCTAAATGTACAGTTAGAAAGAAATATTTACTCTAAGAATTGTAACATCTTTCCCAATTTTTTAATGAGGTTACAACAATTAATTCTACTAGTAAATTACAATTACTCTTAAATTACAATTTAATATTAATTTTAAATGAGAACCATATTAAAATATTTAATAATTTAAGAATAAAATGTTTTAAAACTTTTTTAATGAAGCTATAGTTGGCATATAACATTGTATTAGTTTAGGTGTATTTTTTTCTAACCTTTAAATCTGAAATTCACGTTAACAAATTCAACCTTCAAATTTACTAGGAACACCAGGGGAAAAAAATCTAGTACACTCTGGAAAAGTAGGAGAAACCTGATCCTCGGCAGTCTATTGAGATTAAAAAGCATGGTTAAAACGGTAATGTAATTCTTCAAATATAAACAAAAACTAGACAACATGTAATAATGAAATATTCAAATCTTTTTTCTTATTACCTACTTACCCTAATATCCAAAGTTTACTCTTAAATCATTTCTTGTAATAGTAAGTATAAATACTTACAAGACAGTAATCAAATCAATAAAAATAAAACCCCAAAAATCATATACTTCTTTCAATTTAAGGACCATGAATTTTTCTTAAATTTTGTTACTTCTAACTTTCAATGAACTGCTATTAAGTTAAAAATAACATAGGGGGCACCAATGGGTTAAGACTCTGCCTTTGGCTCAGGTCATGATCTCAGGGTCCTGGGACTGAGCCCTGCATTGGGCTCTCTGCTCAGCAGGGAGCCCACTTCCCCCACCCCACCCCCACCATCTGCCTCTCTGCCTACTTGTGATCTGTCAAATTAATAAATAAAATCTTAAAAAAAAAAATAGTACTAAGAACAAATTCCCAACAAGTCATGTGACCAAGTGATTTCATAAACCTCTCTAAAACATCTTTTTTAAACTCCACAACCGATTTTCCCATTGGTTTACAAAAATTATTCTGCAGTTCCAAAGTGTTATGTAACACTTGATGCAAAAAATTAATAGATTTTAAAATACACAATAAAACAACAGATATGCTCACACAATCCAAATTTTAACACATTTAAGATAACCAATTTATCTTGTTACCAACTTTGTGTCTGGTGCTGGCCCTTATAATTTCCTTACCATTTCTATTTTAATAATAGAAACCTAAGATTCCAAACTGACTTGTTTAAAAAACAGGTTGCAGATTTAAAAAAATTTGCAACTCCAACTATGTAGAACAGAATTTTCTTGCTGGTATATAACCAAAATAAAAAATAAAATACAACTGTTACCCAGAATCCCAAAGTTAAAAATTATGGATTTATGCAACAGCAGTTTTTCTGACAACCTTATAGGTCTTACATATTAGAGTTGTGCATAAGAACTTTCAGATTTGAATAGTTCAAAGTCCTGTTAAAGACTAAAATCCTAATTCCACGCTCTGACAGGAATAGAAGAAAATTAAACAAATGAAATTAAAAAATGGAAAATGCATGGAGTCAAAGTAACTTAAAATGCCCTACACAAACACTATTTGAGAATCCAGTGGGAGAAAACATTTGCATTTGGGCTCATCTAAAAATATACACAAAAACTGAATATCTCAAAGTCTTCTTAAAATAAATGTTATTCAATGCAATAACATATATGTTAATAGTTCATGGGGCAGAGACAGATATTAATGTCTAGAAGAAAAAAATATAAAATTTCTAATTATACCACACCTTTCCACAACATAGAGCGCCCAATATTTCATACATACTCTTTCCATCACAATACTACTACAGCATCTGATTTTAAGACTCGCTTCATCTCAAATGCACTGTTTATGCACTTTTGTACCTCAAAGGCAAAATAGAATAATCTTTAAGAAAAGAACACTCTGCACTCAGAGTGGAACCTGCTTAAGATACTCTCTCTCCCTTCCCCCCTTAAGAAAAAACGAAACAAAACAAAAAAAAAACACTGTTGTAAAAAGACAATACGTCAAGCTCTATATCCATGCAAAATTCTGAAACATTCAAATGGCAGCTTCAGTGTGGTATCTGAGTGATTCAGGGTTGTCTCACCACATGAGGTACAAAAAAATCTGCCCCATGAGATTATATAACATTGAAAAGTAGAAATCATCCTGTATCTTTTAAGATACAGTTTTTAAGTGTAAAAACTGTGTTTAAGAAGAGGACAGGTGGGGGTTGCGCCTGGGTGGCTCAGTCTGCTAAGCATAGACTCTTGAGTTTTGGCTCAGGGCATGATCTCAGGGACATAAGATCAAGTCCCAAGTGGGGTTCTGCACTTAGCTCAGAGTCCGCTTGAGATTCTCTCCCTCTCCCTCTGCCTCAACCCCCACTTGTGCACACATGCACTCTAAAGCATTAAAATAATTTTTTTTAAATCTTTAAAAATGACAGGCGTGGGGCGCCTGGGTGGCTCAGTTGTTAAGCGTCTGCCTTTGGCTGAGGTCGTGATCCCAGGGTCCTGGGATCCAGCCCATTGGGCACCTTACTTGGTGGGAAGCCTGCTTCTCCCTCTTCCACTACCCCTGCTTGTGTTCCCTCTCTCACTTGTGTCTCTGTCAAGTAAATAAATAAAATCTTTAAAAATAATAATAAAATGTCAGGCAGGAGAAGGGGGGTACATACTATTAAGGATACACTAAATAAAGATGCCATAAATATAAAAGAGTACTTTTAACTGCTGAAACACTTCATATATACATATAAAAGCAACTAACTCACATTAAGTGCCCAATAATAAGTATAACAAAGAACTTATTTAGTCAAGGTCAATTAAATCATCAGGTTATCTTCATCTTACTGTATGGCATGTTAAAGCACCATTAGTTGGTCTTTTTAAACAAAAGAATTTTAAATTCTGAGCTAAATCATTAAGCATAACAAGGACCACATTTCAGTATTATCAGAAAGAACCATGGCTTTCATAATTATATTTGTGTTGACATTACATATCGTCCTACATATAGTCCTGACATTACATACAGTTATACATTTTGTCCTCATCTCCAAATGTCTATTAAATATAACCAATTACCAACCTTTCCCCTATCAACATCTCAATTAAGAACCAAGAAAAAAATCTGAGAAAGTTAAATTTTTGTGAAAATACGTGGTAATAAGCATTGCCCATCTATGTGGAAGATCTGATCCTTGATCCATTACATCAATGACTTAATCCCTGAAGAGCCTTAAATTCATCAGGCAATATATTCATTCAAGTTGCAGTATTTAAGAGAGATTCTGTACACAGATTTACTGAAAAGAATATATTACTTCTGATACAAATAGACGGTTTTTTAAAGATTTTATTTATTTTTGTGAGTGAGCACGGGCATGCACACACACACCAGCAGTGGGAGGAGGGAGAAACAAGACTTCCTGCCCTATGTGGGACTCAATCCCAGGACCCTAGGTCATGACCTCAGCCGAAGGCAGATGCTTACCCAAGTGAGCCACCCCGTCACCCCTCAAATAGACAGTTTTTAAATAAGACATTAACTGCAGTTCTATAATTTTTTTTTAAAAGGCACTCAGTAAGATTCAAACATTTGCTATCTATCTACTTGTTCTCTAGGAGAAGATAAGCTGAAAGGATTCTAACCTTGGCTTTTTCACTGTTTCAATTTCCAAATGTATAAAGCCAGTACGTACTTTAAAACAGAACAGCTTAGTTGCTGAACTTAAGGCACCTTAATCAAACCGCTTGTCTGATACTACTATTACTACCTGGTACCTCCCTATGCCTTTATTTTCCCCTCTACAAATTAGAAATAAAAACAGTACATGTATCACTGGTCTCTCACAATATCACACTACCACAGAGTACTTTTTTGTGAGGATTATATTACTTAATTCATTTAAAAGTTGGTCTGGATATGTGTTGATAATTATAAAATGTAAATGACAGAAATACAAAGGTTCAGCATGTTGTCCTCACTCATTAAATTTAACTTTCCATAATAAACTTTTTTTTTTAAACTTAGAATTGTACTGGCATACAATGAGGGCTCAACATGTGCCACTTTTATTAGTCTGAAGGCTACTTGCTAAAACTAAAGGAAATAATACATGAAAGTGCCTTGTATTGTGCCTAAAATGTTGTGTATTAAAATATAAATTGCCATCCTCACATCATCTTTCAGGTCAGTATTCAGCAAAATATTCATCACCTATTAATTATCTTCTGATCCATTTGGGACTTAATATTTAAGCATAAGCTACTATATTTATGACTCACCTCTGACAAAGCGCTACAAGTTACAATATCAACTGTCAATGAGATACAGTGTGTCCAGAGCTCAGGAAATACAGAGTCCAGAGTGGAGCTTCACTGATATTTTGTACCTAATCTCAACTGACAGAAATTTTGACTGGTTTTGTTTATTTTATTGTCTAGCATATTAGAAGACTGCTCCTCAAAACCAACAAATTATAAACATTAAACAATAACTCGGGTGACACATTCAAGAATGACTCAAGTGAAGACTAATCAACACAGAAGATGGACGACCAAGAGATAATCTGGAGCAGTGGAGTGGTGTAATCTGCATAGTAGCTAGTTACCTAGTTGGATAAACTAAAGTACTAGAAGAGTTGATTTCATGCCCTTTCCTAAACAAAGTCATGAAAGAGATCTACCAACTATGAACCCTAAGAGTCTTTTAAATCAGACACAAACGGAAAGTCAAATGACTGTATTTTTCCAATACCTACAATCAATTATCCATTGTAAAGGAAGAAAAAGTGTTAAAGATGGTTGCATGCATAGCATTTAAAACGAAGTAACTTCAATTCCCACTTTGGAACTCTAGAGGGCACCAGAAATATGCCCTCCTTTGCACCACCCCTCCTCCCGGGTAACGTGAGCAGCTGCAGGAGCCCGTCGTCTGGTTGCTGAGGTTGGTATTGCAGCAGCAGGAGAGATTCTGTCTGCAGCGGTGGAAACAGCAGCGCCCACTCCCAGCTGCCTCACCAGCCATTACCCAGGCTTCACCCCGGGGGCAGCTGCCACCAAGGGAAAGCTCCTCCCCCTCAAAACAACGGGGACAGACAAGTCCCATGGCTGAACCCCTACAACCTGACAACGTCCTCTAAGAACAAATTAGGGGCGAAGAACTCACAATGGGGGTGTTTTCCTCACTTTCTGCCAAAGATGCACCAACTGGGGTTGAAGGCGATTCCTGGTCCTGGGGTAAGAGGAAAAATGAAAAATGGATCAAGAACATCCAACCATGTGGGAAAACCGAGCCCTTTCCACCAGGAGGAAGACGATAAGGGACTAAGAGGTCAAGGAGGTTTGGCCCTTCTATTATTACTCCCCAGCCCTCAACCAGCAATCCCCTCCTACGTAAAGTAGAGTAAAACCACGCAAAATATATATCTGGGAACAAAACCCACGTGAAAAGCAAAATCTGGAGGGAGGAGGCTGGAGGGCACCAAGCCTGCTACTGGGAAGGGGCTGGCGGGGGAGGGGGGGGAAGGGCAAACGTTGCCTCGACGCCAGCAAGGGAATTGTATTCCCTCCTTAATTTGCCCACCCAGCGTCATCCCGTCACTCTCCGCACCAATTCGGAGGTAAGGGGCGGCTCACGTCACCGTCGGGGTGCTATCTCCCATATTTGCCCCAAGCAGTTGCCCTGGGCCCGAGACTTGCCCGCCCCCCCCCCACCGCTTGCAGTCGGCGACCGGCAGCGCTGCCTCCCCGTCCGCCATTAGAGACCCAGCCAAACAATACGTGAGGAGCAAGAGCCGCGCAACGAAGCCCAGGGAAGAGAAGAGCGACGGAGGGGACCGGGTGGGGAAAGAGGCAGCACCCGCGCCCCGAAAAACTTGGGGACCTCAGGCTACCGCGGAGACGGTCGGAGCGCAGCCCCGAGAGCGGGAGAACGAACTGAAGCGCCCCTCCCCCCACCCTTCCACCACCACCCCCCCGCCGCAAGAAAGAAAGGAAAAATACCCCGCGACCTCCCACAGCCCCGACCCGGGCAGCCCCCGCCCCCCGAGAGACCCCCACCTCTGGCGTCCGCCTCACCCAGCCCTCCCGGCCTCGCCCTCACTCTCGCAGCCCTTCGGGCCGCACGCGAAGACGCCTGTGACATGAGCGGAGCCCGGAGCAGCCCCCGAGGCCCCGACGCGGTAGCGGCTACGGCGGCCGCGCCGCGGGGTATTAATCCCGGGTCGGTGGGAGGCTCCGGAGACTGCCCTCACCCATCTCCGCCTCCCCAGTCGCCTCCGCCTCCGCCTCCTCCTCCCGAGGCTGCGCCGCTCCCAGCCACCCCCACTATCGGCGGAACTGGACTGGAAAGACAGCGGGGATAAGCCTCACCCGGTTCTGTCTGCGGCTCCGCGGAACGAACCTCCCCTCCCCCGGCCCACCCCCCCTTCGGCAACACGCACAACTCCGCTCGGTCCAGTCCCGGGTTTAGCGCTGGTGAGTAGGAGGAGGCGGAGGAGGCGACGGCGCGTCCGAGCCCGGGAAGGCCCCGCCCTCCGCACCCTCATTGGCTGGCTGGAAGGGCTGTCCGGGGCACCTCGGGGACGTCCATTGGCTACATCTGCCTTCCTTCAGGCCCCCCCCCGAAGGGGTGGTCCGGAGGGCCGTCCATCAGGAACAGACCACACCCCCCGGAGTTGCCATTCCACTCCCCCCTCGGCCGGCGCTCGGCCCTCGGCCGCGTCCCCTCCCTTCCTTACCCCCGCCTCCCAGACCGCCCCCACCCCCAGGTCCGTCAGGGTCAGGCAGCCCGAGTTTCGCTGCCCGCTGCATGGCCTCCGGCTCGGTACTTGGGGGCCCAGGGTGCTCTCCAGGGCCCCGCACAGCCCTAGGGACGGAGGCCGTGGCCGCCTGCCCTAGCTCGGGCCTGGGAGCCCAGGACCCTGGAGCCGCTCCCAACGACCCTGCCCGAGGAGCGACGCGGCCTCGATGTCCCCAACGCCCTCCCTGTCCAATGCCTGAAGCCCCCCGTGAGGGGCGAGCCCGGCAAGGGGCTGGAGCGAGGCAAAGTGGGAGGTCGGGGCAGCGCGTGAAGTGAGTTCCCGAATGTGCTGAGGGGAGTGGGAACACTTCCACCCTCGCCTCACCCCCGTGGGGAATTGTCCCCCCACCTCCCGTCATGGCTGCAGGAGGAGACGACGTCCTCCATTTTGTCGGGACTGCTGTGGGAACTTGGGACCAATTCAAAATCAAACCCCGTGGGGCTGGGAAACTTGGCCCCGCGAAGCCCCAACTGGGCTCCGCCATTCGGCCGAGGGGATAGCCCTTGATTCCAGCGTCTGCGCCTGAGGGGCCTTTGGAGGACGGGTGCCACGGTGGAGAGACCCAGACGCCGCTCCCCGCCTCCATCAACCAAGATGGAGGAAGCTGCTGGCTCCCCTGGAGCTGGGCTCCCGCCTGTTGGAGGGGCTGGAGCCTCCCCTCGGTGTGTCCTTCGGCGCTGCCGTCGTCCTCCTCCGCAGCCTCTTTTCGTTGCCCTCCCCCAGTCTCTACCCAGCCTCTCCACTGCCTTCCACCACCTCCTGGTCCTCAACGGTTGATGGAGACTCCACTCCACAGTCGGCTCAATCGCTTCGCCCAACCAGGGCCCGCCCGATTGCGGGGAGCGAGCGAAGGTGCGGAGTGTTGCGGCGCGCCCCGGGACGGGCGTGCCGGGGAAAGCCACATCGACGGTGGGGCTTCTCTTTTGTTCATCGTCTACACCTACGTCTTTGGCGCACGTCATGGTGCTGTGCAATTTCCAAGATTCCATGTAAAGATGAAAGTGAGGCCTCTCTCGTCTCACCCTAGCGGTTGTTAGTGGCATTACACTTGATGGTGTTGGGGAAAGAAACGGATGGATAAATGAGACTTCTCAATTTCATGGTTATCTAACACCACTGCCTATTAATAAATAGACGTGTGAGGTTACAACATAAAGTTTTACACGATGATGAACATGAGGTTTTGTTTTTTTTTTAAAGATTTTATTTATTTATTTGACAGAGAGAGATCACAAGCAGATGGAGAGGCAGGCAGAGAAAGAGAGAGAGGGAAGCAGGCTCCCTGCTGAGCAGAGAGCCCGATGCGGGCCTCGATCCCAGGACCCTGAGATCATGACCTGAGCCGAAGGCAGCGGCTTAACCCACTGAGCCACCCAGGCGCCCGAACATGAGGTTTTTAATGAATTAATCAACTCAGTAAAAACTGATGTTGAACGGTTTTAGATGCTGCTTACACAATGTAATCCAGTAAAAGTTGAGATTCATTCATTCACTATGACTTAAAAAATCAAATAATCCTACCACCTAGAGCTAAATGCAATAAATATACTACTTTTTGTTTAAGTTGAAGAATATCCAACATGTATTTCAATGAGTTTTCTCAGAATGGTATTTTATTTTTCAGTAGATACTTTATTTCACAACAAAATTTTGTCAGTATTCTAATCCAATATCCTTGTAAGACTTTGTATTACACAGTACTGTTTTACAGTGACTTTTTTTTTTTTAGGATTTTATTTATTCATCTGAGAGAGAAAGCACAATCAGGTGGAGCCCAGAGGGAGAGGGAGAAGCAGACTCCCCGCTGAGCAGGGAGCCTGACTCAGGGTTCCATCCCAGGACTCTGAGATCATGACCTGAGCCAAAGTTAGTCACTTAACTGAATGAGCCATCCAGATGCCCCTTACATTGACGTTTTTGATGTCACTATCTTCACAACAGAAATCTCCTCTATTACCAAATGCAGGGCAACATTATAATAATTCTGTGAAAACTTGGACCATCCCTTTTTTCATCATATACCACAGCAGTAGGTACTGCACCTTGAATTTATAGTTGGAAGGCTTGAATAGAGATACTTCCCAATAAGCTCTGTTATAGACTTAAATGCTAAATCAGATTTCCACATGTTGTTCAGTTTGAGGAAGTTTTATGCTGCTATCGATTCCCTGGCATTATTGCCATTTTATAATCAATTAACAAGAATAATAATTACAGTAGAATACATTATTCACATTTTGTATCCCTTCTTTTAAGTCTTTGTCCTGGAAAATGTTCACTGGGTTCCCTGCCTAATACCAGGGAGAAATCTAGTTGAGAGGTAAGAATGGGTAAAAAACAAGCCATATTTTTGTCATAATTTAAATAAAAATTACACTTTATTTTATACAAAAGTACTTAAAAAAATAAGTATTTGGATGTTTATACCAGTATTATTCATAATTTCCATAAAGGTGTAAACAACCCAAATGTCCATTAATTGATGAATGTATAAACCAAAAGTGGTATATCTATATAATGAAATATTTTTATTATTCATCCATAACAAGGAATGAAGTTCTGGTCCATACCATAACATGGATGAAACTTGTAGGCATTATTCCAAGAGAAATAATCACAAAAGACCATTTTTTGATGACTGATTATGTGAATTGTCCAGGCTAAGCAAATGTATAGAGACAGAAAGTAGATTGTTGGTTGCCTTGGCCTTGGGAAGTGGGAAGAGAATGGAGAAATAAAAATGTCTAAAATTGGCTGTAGTGATGGTTGGACAACTCTGAATACAATCAAAACATTGAATCATTCACTTTAAGTGGGAGAACTGTATGGTACAGAATTATAACTCAATAAAGCTGTTATTAAAAATGTGTGTCTGTGTGTGTGTCTGTGAATAACCATAGTTATTCAGTACTAATCACAAAAGCATACGAAGCATTGCAGGAAGGCAACATAAACAGAGCAGAAGACATAAACATGAGCAGAAGACCTGCATTTCAAATACTTGTTTGGCCACTCAAAACCTTGAGCAAGTTACCTTCTCTCTGAGCCTCAGTATAGTCACTTATAAAGTAATGCAGCACTATTTTAAGGACCAAATGACTTATGTGCAAGTAATTTTAGAATGTTAGAATTTGTTGGGGCTCCTGGGTAGCTTAGTCATTAAGTGGCCGACTCTTGGTTTTGGCTCAGGTCATGATCTCAGGGTCATGGTTTCAGTGTGGTGAGATCAAGCGCCACCTTGGGCTCTACTTTCAGTGCAGAGTGGTGTCTGCTGAAGATTCTCTCCCTCTTCCTCTTTGTCTCTTTCTCACCTTCTCCCTTGTCCTCTGCCCCTCCCCTTCCACCCTTCCCTCCCTGCTCCTCCACCCCACCTTGTGCTCTCTCTCTAAAATAAATAAATCTTTTTTTAAAATGTTAGAAGTTGCTAGAACAGTATATCTTGAAAGTTCTTCTCACAAGAAAAACAAATGTGTAACTGTGTGGTCATGATATTAACTAGACTTATTATGATCATTTATCTCTTTCTGTACATATAAATAAAATTACACTACATATAGTATAATTTTATTTTTTATTTATATATTATATATGTATTATAGTATAATTTTATTTATATATAATTTTATTTTTATATATTATATAAAATATATTTTTATATATTATATAAAAATAAAATTATATAATATATAAAAATTAATTATATATTTAATATATATTTATATATTATTAAATAAATTATAAATTATTTAAAATAATAAAATTATAATGTATTATATATAAATAAAATTATACTATATAATATATAGTATATATTATATATAAATAAAATATATATAACATATTTATATATAAGTAAAATGTAAAATAAATATTTTTTATTTAAAAATTTTTATTTATAAATATAAAATTATAAATTTTATGTAAAAAATAAAATATAAAATATATATATATTATATATATAGTATGATTTTATTTATATATACAGAGAGAGATAAATTTTATATATATATATATATGGAAACCAAGAGCTCACCAGTAATTAAGGTGCAATATAATAGCTCTTTGGAGCACAGCTTAGGAGCTATAATGCCCAAGTTTGAATTCTGGCTTTTTCCACAACTAGCTGGGTGATTTTAGGGATGTTTTAACTTTCTAAGCCCTAGACATCTGCGTGGCTCAATCCGTTAAGCGTCAGCCTTATGACTGCAGGGTCCTAGGATGGAGTCCCAGATCGGGCTTCTGGCTCAGAAGGAAATCTACTTCTCCCTCTGCTCCTCCCTGCTGCTCATACTCTCTCTCTCAAATAAATAAATAAAATCTTAAAAAAAAAAAAAACTTTCTACACCTAAGTTTTAACATGCATAAAATGTAGGTAATAATTTCACTCTCACAGAGTTTCTGGGTGGGGGGATTCAATAGGCATACACATCCGAAACTTGCACCTCACACTTATAAGGACCCCAAAAATGTTAGCTGTTTTTTATTATTGATAACTGACTTAGTGGAATTTTCTTTAAATTCTTTATAATATTTTGTGAGGAAGAGAAACATAATGATCTCTCTATCATCAGTACTATGCTAGTGTATAATCCAAAAAAAACATGATCATAATAATCATTATCATCACTGCGAAGCTTGGAAGAAATGTACTTCAGATCAAAGTCTTTTATTTTTCTTGGAAAGGAGTTTAGTATAATCTCAGAGTACATCTCATGTTCCCACTATGGATAGTAGGATATTAGAAGTTCAGAAAGAAGAACTGTTTTGGGGCTGGGAATTGGAGAGCTAATGTAGACTAACATTTTAACTTTCATCATTGAAAAGGGGGAAAGAAAGCAGTAGTTTAATCATTGAAGCACTGAAGAAAATTTTCAGTGGGAAAAGGATCAAAAACTGAGAGAAGCTCAACATGGCTAATTGCTATATAAAATGTATGCCTGGGTAGAGTGCTTCTAATATAATTAAACAAAAATAATATTAAATAAAAATTGTTAGTTTTAGCATGTTTGACTTTTAATAATTTGCTTATACTGAATGATATTTGATATAGCAATCAAAAATCTTAATAATGTTGTTCTGCCATTGTGAGAAAAAGGTGAAGTCCTGATAAATTAAAATAAGTCAATTTATACAATTTTACTTAACAAATTGCTTGTGTAGTATTTACAGTGCCAGGAATTGTCTGTGTTCATTGTGAATAATAACATTATCTCTTAAAAACTCTATGAAGTAGTTAATATTACTGTCCCACTTTTACAGATGAGAAAACTGAAGTAAAAGAAGGTTACGGAGGCAGGGCACCTGGCTGGCTCTGTCCATAGAGTGTGCGACTCTTGATTTTGGGGTTGTGAGTTCAAGCCCTACATTGGGTGTAGAGCTTACTTTAAAAAAATAAATAAAATGAATAATAATTTTAAGAAAGGTTGAGGAAATTATTCAAGGTCACGTAGCTACAAAGTGATGGAGAGAGACTCACAGCCCTAGGATTCTTGGCTCCATAGTCCATACTCTTAACTACCTCATCATGCTGCCTCACCAGGATAGTCCACTCCTAATTCTTCTCTTAAATATGTCATCTTAGATAATTGAAAACACAGCACAAAATAATACATTCTGGAGCAGTGGCTTATAAAACTTTTTGACCATGACAATAAATGGGATATGTGTTATAAGTGGAGACTGAGTACAAGCCCACCTATATTCATTAATAGATAACTGAAGTTACATAGAAGAATTATTTCCTTTATAACCTCAGATGGATTCCAATATTTTCTAGTCTATTTAAATCTAGTCTATACTGTTTTCTTCCCTTTTTAAAAAAATAAACAGTGGTTTCAACCCTCCAAATTGATTTCATGGTTTACAAGCTGTGGTTTGAAAAACACTATTCTAAAGAAAGCAAATCATGGATAAAACCAAGTTCTAAAACAGATAAAACAGAAGTAAAAACACAAGATGATATCAGAAACTGAGTAATCTGGAATGAACTATAAGTTGAAAAACTCATTTTTAAAAATAGACATTTAAGCTGCCATTCTTCCTAAATATATGAGTTCCTTATTCCTTCCTAACAACATGCTTTACACTTCACAAAACTGTAATGCAGCCAATTAACAAATGTCTCTGGAAAAGCAATGTGATGATTTAGAAAAGAATGAAGAGTTGGAGTGGATACTGATTCCACCATTCCTTACCTTTGTGACCCTAGACCTTTTTGAGCATCAGTTTCTTCTTCAGTCAAATGAGGGAATTGTACATAATATGCCAGTGAAGGAAAATCCACTTTTCTTTCTTTATAGTCTTCTCATTCCCTGGAATCCCAACACCTCCAACGAATACTTTACTTGTCCAGCTCATTATGAACATTCTTGTCCTCTCATCTCAGTTCCCATGACTATTTTATTAAACAATAAAATATGTTCACCCCTATATTCTTAAAAAAAATTGCTCTTCACTCCCCCTTAGCTCATTCACACTGGAGTATGGGGACTCATTATGTTCCTCATTTTATCTCCCAATAAGCCTTGCCAACTCAAGTGTCTTCTAAACTTTATAGAGGTACTCACTGGAAAATAGAAGAAAATTTTAAAAGAAAATATTATAAATATTACATTAGATGATTATGGAGGTCCTTTCCAGCAACTCAATTCTACGCTCTTATAAAATTATAAGCTGAAAATAATAATTTAAAGCTTAATTTTTGCCCATTATGGATTCCTCATATTAACAACTATTATTTTTTAAAATATTTTATTAATTTATTTTACAGAGAGAGATCCCAAGTAGACAGAGAGGCAGGCAGAGAGAGAGAGAGAGAGGGAAGCAGGCTCCCCGCTGAGCAGAGAGCCCAATGCGGGGCTCCATCCCAGGACCCCGAGATCATGACCCAAGCTGGAGGCAGAGACTTTAACACACTGAGCCACCCAGGTGTCCCAGCAACTATTATTTTTTAAGTTTATGTACAAGGCAGTAATTCTGCAAGACGTTAAAACCTAAAATTAATTGGATTTAACGTACTTATTACATTTTGAATTTATTACCATTTTGAATTTAACGTATTTATATTTTTAATTTTTTTTCCTATTTCCATGGACAAGAAATACACTCAGTGGAAAAAAACAAACAAATAAACGTTTGAAAAACCTGAAAAATTCAAAGGAAAAAAATTCCAGTAATCCATACACCCAAGGATAGTTATTGTTTTTAAGATTTTATTTTTAAGTAATCTGTACACCCAAGATGGGGTTCCAACTCACAACCCCAACATCAAGAGTCACGCACTCTACTGACTGAGCCAGCCAGGCGGCCCAAACCTTCCTTTGCTGTTATTGTTTTTAGGATTTTATTTTTAAGTAACCTCTGCAACTAAGCTGGGGCTCAAACTCACAGCCCTGAGAAGGCTAACTATCATTAAAGTTTTATTCAACAAGCCTTAAATTTTTTAAAGATTTTATTTATTTATTTGACACACAGAGATCACAAGTAGGCAGGGGGGTGGGGGAAGCAGGTTCCCCGCCAAGCAGAGAGCCTGATGTGTGTATTGATCCCAGGACCCTGGGATCATGACCTGAGCTGAAGGCAGAGGCTTTAACCCACTGAGCGACCCAGGCACCCCAACATACCTTATTTTTTTTTTTAAGGTTTTATTTATTTGTCAGAGAGAGAGAGGGAGAGAGAGCACAGGCAGACAGAGTGGCAGGCAGAGGCAGAGAGACAAGCAGGCTCCCTGCTGAGCAAGGAGCCTGGGGTAGGACTCGATCCCAGGACGCTGGGATCATGACCTCAGGCGAAGGCAGCCGCTTAACCAACTGAGCCACCTAGGCGTCCCCATACCTTATTTTTTAAAGCAGCTTTAGATTCACAGCAAAATTGAGCAGAAAGTGCAAAGAATTCCCATAACCCTCCTGTCCCCACACATACATAGCCTCCACCACTCAAAACATTCCACACCAGAGTGGTACATTTGTTACACTGGATGAAACTACATTGCTGTATGGTACTCACTCAAAGTTCATAGATTACAGTGAGTTCACTCTTGGGTTGTACATTCTATATGTTTTGCTAAATGTATCATGACATGTATCTACCATTATAGTATCATTTAGAATAGTTTCACTAATGCTAAAAACCACCTGTGCTCCACCTTCTTATCCCTCCCTGCACCTTAACTCATGGCAACCTATCACCTTTTTATTGTGTCCATAGTTCTGTGTTTTCCAGAATATTGTATGGTTGGAATCATACATTACTATAGTCTTTTCTAATTGGCTTCTTTCACTTAGCCTAAACATTTAATGTTTCTCCCTTTTTTTTTTTTCTGGCTTGATAACTCATTTCCTTTTAGCACTGAATAACATCCCATTGTCTGAATGGACCACAATTTATCCATTCACCTACTGAAGCACATCTTGGTTGCTACCAAGGTTTGGTAATTAAGAATACAGCTCCTGTGGGGCGCCTGGGTGGCTCAGTGGGTTAAGCCGCTGCCTTCGGCTCAGGTCATGATCCCAGGTCCTGGGTTCGAGCCCCACATCGGGCTTTCTGCTCAGCAGGGAGCCTGCTTCCTCCTCTCCCTCTGCCTGCCTCTCTGCCTACTTGTGATTTCTCTCTGTCAAATAAATAAATAAAATCTTTAAAAAAAAAAAAAAGAATACAGCTCCTGTAAAGTCCATGTTCAGGTCTTTATGTGGACATCGGTTTCCAATTCATTGGATAAATACCAAGGAATGGGATTCCTGCATATTATAGTAAGGTTAATTTTATAAGAATCTGCCAAAAGACCTTGAAAATTTGCACTTCCACCAGTAATGAATGAGAGTTCTTGTTCTATAACCTTACCAACAATTGGTGTTGTCAGCACTTTGGATTTTCACCACTCTCATTTTACATTGTTTTACATTGTTAACATTTTGATGTATCAATATTTTTCTACTTTATTTTTTCACGAAAGTTTTAAAACATTTATATCAGGGGCACCTGGGTGGCTCAGTGGGTTAAAGCCTCTGCCTTCGGCTCAGGTCATGATCCCAGAGTCCTGGGATGAAGCCCTGCATGGGGCGCTCTGCTCAGCAGGGAGCCTGCTTCCTCCTCTCTCTCTGCCTGCTTCTCTGCCTACTTGTGATCTCCATCTGTTAAATAAATAAAATCTTAAAAAAAAAAATTTATATCACTCACAGAAACTATCTTTTGGTAATTTTTTTATTACGTGCCACAGATATGAAGAAGAGATTCTGTAAAGAGCTAATAATATCAGAGGAATAAAATTGTCTTTGAGAATAGGGTCATCATCTTCATTTTGTTTTTGTCAGATAGGTAAAAAGATGTTAAGAAAGATGCATAGAGGGGCACCTGAGTGGCTCAGTCCATTAAGCGTCTTTCTTAAACTCAGGTCATAATCTCAGGGTCACCATCTCAGGGTCCTGGGACCAAAGTCCAGAGTTGGGCTCCCTGCTCAGCGGGAAGTCTGCCTCTCCCTCTGCCCCTTCCCCTGATTGTTGCCCTCCCCTGCTCTTGTACTCTCTTTCTTAAATAAGTAAAATCTTAAAAAAAAAAAAAAAAAAGAGAGAGAGAGAGAGAGAAGAGATGCATAAAGACTAATATATAGCTAGGAAGAGAATTGCACTTTGGCTTCCTTCTACTAGCAAAATATGAAATCAAGCTCAAGAATCCACACACTAAAAACGGACACTTTGTGGGTGCCTGGGTCGCTCAGTAGGTTAAAGCCTCTGCCGTCAGCTCGGGTCATGATCCCAGGACCCCTGGGATCGAGCCCCGCGTCGGGCTCTCTGCTCGGCGGGAAGCCTGCTTCCTCCTCTCTCTGACTGCCTCTCTGCCTGCTTGTAATCTCTGTCTGTCAAATAAATAAATAAAATCTTAAAAAAAAAAAAAAGGACACTTTGGGATAGGCTGAATATTCACAATAGGTAGCAAGATGAAAAACACTAGACAGACTTATTTACTATGCTATGTGATATAAAATGGTTTATGGAAAATGCTTTTGAGACACTATGTCTATGGTGGTAAGGAAAAATTTTGGATTTAATCATCATTTTTTCAATGTAATAAGGAGGGGCACCTGGGTGGCTCAGTTGGTTGAGTGTCTGCCTTTGGTTCAGGTCATGATCCCAGGGTCCTGGGATCAAGGGACCCCATACCCTGAACCCTACCCTGAGCCAGAGCATCAGGCTCCCCACTCAGTGGGGAGTCTGCTTGTCCCTCTACCCCATCCCCTACTTGTGCTTATACTCTCACTCTCTCTCTCTCCCCTCTCTCTCAAATAATAAAAATAAAATCTTTAAATGTAATAAGGAAAAAAGAATCATAATCAATATTAGAATTATCAAACTTGATATGAGAGAAAACTTTTATCAACTAATGTTTAGTGGTGGTAATAAAAATTAGTCATTGTTACTCACTGACTATGGAACTTTTAAGATCTTTGTTCATTCATTCCACAAATACTGAGTGTCTATGTTTTGCCAGATACTATGATAAATGCTAGGGATATAATGGTGAATAAGACAGATGTAATTCCTACCCTCCTGGAATATACAGCCTAGGCTAGAGAGAGCTAAAAAAAATATGGAATCACCAAAATAAATAAAACAATTACAGTTGAGTGCTGGGAAGGAAATAAACAGAACTTTTTTTTTTTTTTTTTTTAAGATTTTATTCACTTGGGGCACCTGGGTGGCTCAGTGGGCCTCTGCCTTCAGCCAGGGTTGTGATCCCAGAATCCTGGGATCAAGCCCCACATCGGGCTCTCTGCTTGGTGGGGAGCCTGCTTCCTCCTCTCTCTTTGCCTGCCTCTCTGCCTACTTGTGATCTCTGTCTGTCGGATAAATAAATAAAATCTTTAAAAAAAAAAAGTTTTTATTCACTTATTTGACACACCGAGAGAGAGAGGGAGAAAGCACAAGCAGAGGAAGTCACAGAGGGGGAAGGAGAAGCAGGCTCTCTGCTCAGCAGGGAGCCCGATGAGAGGCTTGATCCCAGGACTCTGGGACCACAACCCGAGTCAAAGGCAGATGCTCAACCCACTGAGCCATCCAGGCACCCCTAAGCAGAACTTCTTTATAGAGAATAACATTGCAGACCTTTATTCATGATTATGGAAGATCTCTCTGAGGCAGTAACATTTAAACAGATCTGCCAAAGGAGAATCCATTAGAATAACCAAAGGAATATTGTCCTAAACAACAGGAGAGGGGCACCTGTGTGACTCAGTGGGTTAAGCCTCTGCCTCCAGCTCAGGTCATGACCTCAGGGTCCTGGGATCGAGCCCCACATCAGACTCTCTGCTTAGCGGGGAGCCTGCTTCCCCCTCTCCCTGCCTCTCTGCTTGCTTGTGATCTCTCTCTCTCTCTCAAAAAAAAAAAAAAAAAAAAAAACTTAAAAATAAATAAATAAACAACAGGAAAGACAAGAATTAAATTAAATTAAATAGATCAAGGGAAAGAGTGAACAAAGACAAGTGTGAAGAGCTTTTAAATGATCAAAAGAGAAGTGGTAAAGAAAGACCTGATGGGTGTCTGGTGGCTCAGTCCGCTAAGCATCAGACTCTTGGTTTCCATTCAGGTAACAATCTCAGGGTCATAGGATCGAACCCCATGGGGCTTTGAGCTGGGCATAAAAGCCTGCTTAGGATTCTCTCTCTCCCTTTCCCTCTACCCCTACCTGCCTCACTCACATGTGCTCACTTTCTCTCTCTCCTCCCTGCCTCCCTTAAAAAAAAAAAAAAAAAAAAAAAAAATCTGAGACTTCCAAAGCTGCCTAAAGGGTATAAAACGCAAATTTCTTTTCATGACCATAAATACTTCACTATTTATCACTATTTACTCCACTAATCCAACCTCATCTCTCCTCTGGTTCCTCTCAAACAACTGACACTCTAGGCACCTTGGATGACTTACTCTTCCCCAACAATTCTGCACACTTTTCATTGACACTGACTTTGTGCTATATCCTCAAACTAGTAAAAACTTGCCTTCCATTCAATCTGGTGAGCTATTTCTTCTTTAAGGCAGAAACGTCACACTTGGGTACACATACCTCTGGGATTCACAAACACTTTCCAAACAGTGCAGGAGCAAGAACGGTTTCAGAGTAATCAATTTCCAGGTCCTCAAGTTCAGTTGTACTCTTTCCTAAGATTGACCTGCCTGGGAATTTCTTAAGGTAAAGCTGTGCTTTCACATCTACCTTCTCCCACTTTTGTGGGAGGGGAGAAACAGGGGCGGTGGCGGGGCATGCAGGGAGGGGGGAAGGGCTAGAGAGAGAATCTTAGGCAGACTCCTCACAGAGCATGAACCCCGATGTGGGGCTCGATCTCACAACCCTGAGCTCATGACCTGAGCCAAAATCAAGAGTCCAACACTGAACTAACTAAACCATCCAGGTGCCCCTACTTTCTCCCACTTTAAAACAAAAGGCAGGCATGGTACCCAATGAAAAGATGATTTGAAATACTGCTGTAAGTTTTAATGTAAATTAGTGATTCTTAGGCTGAATAACAGCTTTTAAAAAATTCTTTATTTTCAACAAAACTGAGGGAAGACCCACTTAGGATGTCAGCTGATAAGTCCTTAAAATAACTTTTGATAACAGATGGTGTTTTGAGCTGAATTTTGTCCCTCCCTCCTAAAGATATGCAGATATACTAACATCCAATACCTTACATGTGACTTTCTTTGGAAATAGGGCCTTTCCAGAGAACCAGAAGACATATAGGGAGAAGATAGCCATGTGACTGGTATGATGCATCCACAAGGCAAGGAGCGCCAAAGATTACCAGCAAACCACAAAAGCTGGAAAAGGCAGGACTCCTCTAGAGTCCTCTGAGAGCTTGGCTCAGCCAACATCTTGATTTCAGATTTTTAGCCTCCAAAACTATAAGATAAAAAAATTGTGTTGTTTTATGCCACCCAATTTTAAGTACTTTCTTACAGCACCCCTAGGAAAAGAATACAGATTTCTACATATAGCTTTTAGCATGTAATTTCCAAAGAGTTCAAAATAGTTGAGAGACAGTATTTAAAAAACTCCTACTTTCATCTACTTATTTATGTTAACCAATTTTTTCATAACATCCATGAAACTAAAAAAGGGGGAAATAGGATTTGGTCCTTTGTAACAAAAAGTAATGTCCATCCAAAGATTTATAGCTACTTTTAAAATTCCTTCCTATGCCATTAAATGAGATATTTCTAAGAAATTCTACTTTATAAAAATTATTAATTAAAATGTAAAACACATTATGTTGGTATAGTAATTTATTAATAATAATTTATCAATTTATTAATCATTTATTTCATATTTCACTAATAAGAAATGTTTAATATTTAGTTTTATGGCCCTAGAAAATTTTTAATTTCAATTATTTATTTATTTACATATTTTTGTTGCAGGGCAATATAATAAGATGATCCCTAAAAGACATTTAAGAATAAATATATATGGGGGCACCTGGGTGGCTTGGTCAATTGAACATCTGCTTTCAACTCAGGTCATAATCCCAGGGTCCTGGGACAGAGTCTCCATTGGGCCCCTGCTCCATGGGGAGTCTGCTTCTCTCTCTCCCTCTGCCCCTCCACCTGTTCATGCTCTCTCCCGCTCTCTCATGTGAATAAATAAATAAAATCTTTTTTAAAAAAGAATACGTATATATTACATGAGGTTAAAGTTTGTGGGGGAGATGAAGTCCAAATGAAAAGAGAATCATTTAAATTTCCTACTACTAAAGAATTTCTGGGGCGCCTGGGTGGCTCAGTGGGTTAAGCCTTTGCCTTCGGCTCAGGTCATGATCTCAGGGTCCTGGGATCGAGCCCCACATCGGTCTCTCTGCTCAGCGGGGAGCCTGCTTCCTCCACACTCTCTCTCTCTGCCTGCCTCTCTGCCTACTTGTGATCTCTCTGTCAAATAAATAAATAAAATTTAAAAAAAAGAATTTCTTATTCTTGTACTTTTTAAAAGAAAGATGGAAAATGCCAAATCAATATATTATTTAGATGTGACTGAATACATTAGTAAAAGTGATTTAAGATTTTCATTTTTAAATGCATATGTTAGCACTATCTGGAAATTCTATTAGATGTTACTTTATACTATGTAAATGAGTTTATATTAATAAAAATGTTTCTGGAAAGCATGTGAGCCAAAGAAGTTTGAAGACCTTTGTTTTTATTTCAGTAGGCTTCATGCCCAGTGTGGAGCCGGTGAGGGCTTCAACTGACAACCCTGAGATCAAGACCTTGGTTGAGATCAAGGGTCAGATGCTTAGCTAACTGATCCACCTAGGTGGCTCTTGAAGACCCTTATTTTAAGGTCCATCTGAAACACTATTTCCTCTGAAAAGTCTCCCCTGTCCTTCCTTTCTCTTCTTCCTCAGAACTCATCTGCAGCTTGCTACAGCATATAAAATACTATAATATAGGTTTAAAGGTTAGTTGTTCACCCCTTCTCCCTATTCCCTTGGTGGGCTGGAACAATATGTTATTTATCTTTGTGTTCTCATGCCTGCCATAACTATAAGTGCAGAATACATATTTACTAATTTATTTGAATTTATAAAGTTCATAAAAATTTTCCTGATATATCTCATGTCCTAGAGTTTACAGTGGGAATAGGATATAGAATTTTTCTAGAAGAATATACATTTTAATCCCAAGTGCACTGAGAAAATGTCTGGTTCTACCTAGAGAAAATTAACCGAGGCCATGTAAATGACCCTAAGCCATTTGATATATATAGTCTAGTGGGTATCTCCTACAGAAACACCAGGAAAGCTAAGTAAAAATGTTAGAGAGTGATTTGGGACTAACTGATTAAAGAAATAAAAGCTTTTGCTCTTTTCAGGGGAAAAAAAAAGACCAAACCTGTAGGCTAGTACTACAAGTAGGGAACAGTCAGGAAGTTAGTGTGATAGTTAACTATTCGTAGTGCAGTAAATATCAGATCACCTAATAAACACCAAGTCTGGGAAAGACTTAGTGATTTCTTTAAATAAACTAAGGAGGTAAGTTTGCTTTGAATGTTTCCAAATTCTGAGTAGATTAATAACACTACTCTCCATCTAGGTGAATGAAAATAACTGTTTAACACATTGTCCAGCTCCTATTTTGGCTCACCATTAAGGATGAACTCTACTTCAAATTTCTTTACTTTTTTCTCTTCTTCCTCTTCTTTTTTTCTTTCTTCCTTCCTTTCTTTTAAAATTAGGTATCAAAACATCAGTTGGAACCCTCTTCATAAGTCTTCCAAATCCAAATTATTAAAGGAATATTATTCTATACATGATTATATCCTTACACAGATATGTTTATATAAACCTTTATATTCTTAAAAATGTAACATGGAATTGTGCTAATCAGTATCACTCTCACATTTGGATTTTTCAATTAAGAGTATGTTTAGAGGGGCGCCTGGGTGGCTCAGTGGGTTAAAGCCTCTGCCTTTGGCTCAGGTCATTCCCAGGGTCCTGCGATCAAGCCCTGCATCAGGGCTCTCTGCTCAGCAATGAGCCTGTTTCCCCCTCTCTCTCTACCTGCCTCTCTGCCTACTTGTGATCTCTGTCTGTCAAGTAAATAAATAAAAATCTCAAAAAAATAAAAACAGTATGTTATATTGTTCCAAATAAATACAAATGGGTCCACCTAACTCATTTTTTTAAAAGATTTTATTTATTAATCTTAAAAAGATAGGTATAATGACAGTACTTATCACGTACAGTTGTAATGAGAATTAGAAGAGTTTACATATGTAAAGTGTTTAATATTGTTCTAAACTAAAGTTTTCAGCATTAAATTATATACGAATCTACCTCATTCTTTTTCATAGCAAATAGTAGGTATTCAATAATAAGTATATTCCCTAATTTGTAACTGTATATTGATTAATGTTTAGGACATTTCCAATTCTTTGCTATCACAAATGTAACTGCAATAAGTATCTGAAACAAAAATTATATAACATCATTTTTTTTAATTTTTATTTATTTATTCATGAAAGACAAAGAGAGAGAGGCGGAGGGAGAAGCAGACTCCCCACAGAGCAGGGAGCCTGATGCGGACCCCAATCTCACGACCTTGAGATCATGACCTGAGCTGAAGGCAGTTGCTTAACCAGCTGAGCCACCCAGGCTCCTTGAAAATTACTATTTACTTTCTAATGAAACATTCAGCAACCCATCTACAACATTTTAGTAAATCTATGAAATTGTAGCAATTAGTAGATACTAGGAAAGAAACTGAAGAGAACCTCCCTTCCTTGACTACCCATCAATTCTTAGTTTTTTTCCTTTTCTTTTGAAAAAAAATGTATACCTTTTCCTGACTTAGAAAATCCTCCATCTATAAAAATGAGCTTCTAAATACTAGTAATATTCACAGTTTAAAAAGAAGACAAGAATAAAATATTTTATGAAATAGACCCTCAAAATATGCTTTCTAAGGTCCATGCTATGAGGTTATTTAATGGGAAAAATTACAGACAACATAATCCTTTAATTCTGGAAAAGTCTGAAACAAACCCTCCTCATGATAAAGTGTACTCTTTAGAAAATAGTGTGACTATTTTCTATGAAGTATAGAACATATAACATATGGAGTTCTTCTATTCATATGTTATATCTTTTACATGTTGGGCTTGAAGTATTAATTAAAGGCCTAGAAAAGATGAAGATTTTCAAAAACCTTATTGTTGCTAGCTAGAGAGTCCCTTATTCCACCTAACAAGTATAAATCATGCTCAGAATTCTAAAGACTCTTGAAACTCTCCTTGTAATGTTTTTTGCTTACTAACATAGAAGTTGAAAAGTATTATGGGGAGATTAAAACTCTTGCAGTTCACACAGCTAATTGGTGTTTACTGATAGAGTCATTTCTTTATTTCAATAAAAAAGAACTCTAGGACAGATAGCCTGGACTTCTACATTATTTGATAACTTCCTAGGATGATACTCTATATCAATATAAGGCAAAGTGGCTGCAGATTATTGCATAGTGACTCATACTCAGAGGAATGGTATGGAAAATCTCAGTCTAGCAGTCATTATTTTTTTAAAGATCTATTTATTTATTTTCGAGAGTGAGCACAAGCAGGGGAAGGGGCAGAGGCAATCAGAGAAAGAAAGAGAGAAGCAGACTCTCAGCTGAACACAGAGCCCAACACAGGGTTCTATATCACGACCCCAAGATCACAACCGAAGCTGAAATCAAGAACCAGGTGCTTGACCCACTGAGCTTTTTTTTTTTTTTAAGAGTGTCTCTGGATTATTTATTTATTTATTTATGTATTTGAGAGAGAGAGAGAGAGCACAAGAGCGGGGTGAGGGGCAAAGGGAGAAGCAGACTCCCTGCTGAGCAGGGAGCCCAATGCAGGGCTTGATCTCTGGGATCATGACCCAAGCAGAAGGCAGATGCCCAACCAACTGAGCCACCTAGGTGCCCTGAAAGTGTCTCTAAATAGACAAAAATAATTTGTATTATGGATGATAAGCATTTGAAGAATCCAAAAATGCTTGCACTTGATCTTGATGCTTTCTTGATGCCAAGCAGCTGGAGAAAGACCACAAATGATACATGGGTTTCTCTTAAGATGGTAAACTAGTAGAGGATGCTGGCTTCCCTCACCACTATAATCAGTTTTGGAAATATTTTAAGACACAAAGAATTTATTATTGGGATCATCTTGGCACCCTTATAAATCATAATATCAGTGGTTTATTCCTGGCTGTGTATTTTATTCCATTAGTTTATGTCTCTATGCCAGTGCCCCACTGTTTTAATTACTGTAATCTTATAATGAGTTTTGAAACCAAGAAGTGTGAGTGCCCTAGTTTTCTTCTTTTTTGATTGTTATGGCTATTTAGGGTCCCTTGAGATTGCATATAAATTTTTTTTAAGATTTTATTTATTTATTTGACAGAGATCACAAGTAGGCAGAGAGGCAGGCAGAGAGAGAGGAGGAAGCAGGCTCCCTGCTGAACAGAGAGCCTGATGTGGGGCTCGATCCCAGGACCCTGAGATCATGACTTGAACCAAAGGCAGAGGCTTTAACCCCCTGAGTGACCCAGGCGCCCCATAGATTGCATATAAATTTAAGATGGATTTTCCTATTTCTTCATAAATCCTGTTAGTGTTTCATTGGGGACTGCATTGAATCTGTAGATTATTTTGTGTGGTATAGTCATCTTAACAATATTAAGTCTTCCAATCCATGAAAATCAGATGTCTTTTCATTTATTCATATGTTCTTTAATTAATTTCAGTGATGTTTTATAGTTTTTACTGTAAAATTCTTTCATGTCCTTGATTGGGTTAATTCTTAATTCCTTAGTATTGTATTTTTATTGATGCTATCATAGAGAGAAAGAAGGGAGAGAGAGAATCTTAAGCAGGTTCCACAGCCACTGGACCCCAATATGGGGCTTGATCTCTCAACCCTGAGATCATGACCTGTGCAAAAATCAAGAGTCAGACACCTAACCAACTGAGCCACCCAGATCCCCAGCCTGTTGATGCTATTATAAATAAAACTGTTTCTTAATTTCCTTTTTTTACTATTCATGTTATTGTGTAGAAAACTGATTTTTGCATGTGATTTTATATTCAACTATTTTCCTGAATTTTTTCCTGATTGGAGAAGAAAAATTTTGAAACTTTCATCATTACGTATGATGTTAGCTGTGGGTTTTTCATAAGTGACTTCTATTATGTTGAGATAGTTTCCTTCTGTTCCTAATGTATTGAGCACTTTTATCATAAAGAGGTGCTGAATTTTATCAAATGTTTTTTTCTGTATCAATTAAGATGGTGGATTGTTTTTTTTCCCCTTCATTCTTTTAATGGGATTTATGGCATTGATTGATTTTTATATGTTGAACCATTCTTCGTTTCAGAGTTAAATCCCATTTGGTTATTTGTTTAAGCTTTTTTTTTTTTTTTTTTTTTAGATTTTATTTATTTGACCAGCAAGAGAGGGAACACAAGCAGGGGGAGTGGGAGAGGGAGAAGCAGTCTTCCCCCGCAAACAGGAAGCCCAATGCGGGGCTCCAACCCAGGACACTAGGATCATGACCCAAGTCCAAGGCAGAGACTCAATGACTGAACCACACAGGTGCCCCTATTTAAGCTTTTCAGTATTTGTTGAATTCAGGTTGCTAGTATTTTGTTGAATATTCTTGCATCAATATTCATAAAGAATATCATACCAGTCTTTGTTTTTCTTTTCTTGTAGTGTCTTTGTTTGGCTATAGTATCAGGTTATGGTAGCCTTATTGAATGAATAAATTAGGAAGTGTTTCCTCCTCTTCAATTTTTTGGAAGAGTTTCATGTTAGTTCATCTTTGAATGTTTGGTGGAATTCACCAGTGAAACTAGGATAGGGTCAAGAAAGACATCAGATTCTCGGGATTTAATTATATAGTTACAAGGGAGCCAAGTGAATTACTTTCACTAATTCTTGCAATTCTTATAGAAATGCAATATTGCTTTTAAATTATAATTTTTTTTTCTAGATAGGGGTTCTTTGCCTTGTTTTTTCCCACCAAAATATCTCTCACTGCATAGCTCAGATAATCAATAAGGGGGAATCAGCCAGTTACTGAATATGTTATTCCAATTATGCATTATGGAACTAGAGGAAAAACTAAGATGTGTTTGGAAAGTCACTGAGCCTACAGTGTGACAGACCTGAAGTAAAAGTCCTTTGATCATCTGACTTCCATAAGCTTTTACTCTGACTGGTCAACTACAGTGACATACTGAGTTTCTCAAAATTAGTGTCAGAGCCAGTGTCTGGTAGTCCCTGAAAAGTCTGATTATTTCCTTTTCTCCAAAATACAGTTTTCTGGTGAAAAGTCATTGGTTCCCTTGGTGAAGGCTGAAAGATTAACAGTATAAATTTTTGGCAGTATACTAGAGTCTTTCCTCACAAGGATCTGGCATCTCCCTTTTTTAAGAGGTTTGGGGAATTAAGGGGCTATGACTCTCTGATTTTATGATTCAGGTTAGACATTTATGTAATTGACCTAGAAATTTTCCAATTATACAAGTCAAGTAAGAATTTAGTAGGTTTTCCACCTATCTCATTTTTAAAAACACCATGGTCAGCTAGCCAATTCCATAGATCTGCTGAGTTAGACTATTCTGATTGTTGCTTTGATTTGGTGGTCCATTACAGTAACCATGCTCATCTTGCCTTTGACAATTGAAAGCCACCACTTGGCCCCTCCCAGCCTGAACCAACCTGATGTTCTTTGCACAATTTTCCCCCATGCTTAGTATCCATTCTCACATTTTCCCACCAGATTTCTGTCTACATATATTATATAGAAAACTCAGGTAGTTCTTTTGGAGTGCAGTGCACCTGTTCATAGGTCATGATTTTTACCTCATCTTTAGGCACCTGCTAGGACTTGAGTCTACTTATAGGCCTAAAAGTAAAGAATGGCATTGGGGGTGGATCCTAAAAGAAGCATCACCAGCTTGCATAGCCACTGTCTCAGGGGATGCCATTACAGTTTCCTCAGGCAATACAGATCTAATTCTCTCAGAAAGGGGTGAAGAGTCCAATTTTACTGTAGGTGAAAAGACTACATCCATTGGGTGTGTAAGGTCTCCATCTGTCAAAAAAGACTCATCATCATGTCCCCACCTTCATCAGGGTTTTCCCACACATCCCTATTCCAACTTGAAGTATCCCATTCCTCCAAAGCAGTTTCCTCATTTTAACAGCAGACACACGGCAAGGTTGTCAGTTCAACTTGCATTGTAACTCAACCAGATTGTACATCTGATTTTCAGTAATCTCAACCCTGTGGCTAAGAGATAAGGGTCTCCTTGAGGGCATACATAGAAGACTTCAGGTTCCTATACAGCTCGTGAGCTGGGGATGTGAATCCCCAAACTCATCAATTTCTTTCACCACTTTGTCCAGTAACATTAGAAGCAATTAGTCAAATCTCATTTTATTCATTGGTTTTTTAAAAAATGCTCAAAGATATCATATATACAGTGATCTACCTTTTTGTTTCTTATAAACAATCGATTATTTAGAGCATCCAGTAGAGATATTTTGTGTATCTGTATTGGCAGATCCTACCATGGACTTTGAGTAAGCTCTGTAGTCATTAGCATCTTTATATCTAATTAGATGGGAGAGCCAATTTCAGAAATCCTAGAACCAATTCAGAAAACTCACCCATAGCACTCTGTTTCACTACAACCACTGTTAGTCTCAAAATCTGTATTAATCAGGGTTCTCCAGAGAAACAGAACCAATGGAATATGTGAAGAGAAAGTTTAAGGAATTGGCTGATGTGACTGTGAAAGCTGTTAAAAAACAAAATTCGAAGGAGTAAATTTGAAGACCTAATACACTTTATTCAATGACTCATATGTTGGGCAGCATCCCACCCAGTAAGTATAAGGGACCTCGAAGGAGATATACAAAATGGAAGGATTTTATAGGCAGAAATAGGGCAAGATAAGGAGGTTAATCTGCAAAAGAAAAGATTGTTTCAGGCAAGGTCATCTTCTTTTAGGGGGTCTTATCATGCAGATTACCTCACTAGTACTGATCAGAGTATTCCAGATTGATGGGTTTAAAACTCCACTCTTGGGAGAAACTGAAACTGTAATTATCAAGCCTTGTGGGACTTTGCAAAAGACTCCATTTGGGGCCTGTTGTTTCTTTAAGAAGGTTGAGAATTTCCAAGATCTGCAGTAGGCAATCTGGCAATGCAGGAGACCCCATAGCATTGTTTCTCTGTAAGACTGAAGGCCTAAGAAGCAGGAGAGACCACTGTGAAAGTCTAGTCCAAATCCTAGGACTGAAGAACAGGAAGAGCTTGATGGTGTGTGTTCCAATCAGAGTTCTAGTCCAAAGACAGGTGAAGACCAAGAACTCAGCTTGAAGATAGCAGGTGGATCAAATTTTCCCTTACTTAGGCTTTTTATTTTATTCAGGGCTTCAGTGGATTGGACGGATTCACCCACACTGGGGAGAGCAATCTGCTTTACTCAGTCCACTGGTTCAAATATCAATCTCATCCTAAAACAACCTTAATGCCACATTTAAAATAATGTCTAACCAAATATCTGGGCAACCCTATGGCCCAGATAAGTTCATACATTCAATTAGCCATCATATGCTGATTTCCACTCCTCCAACCCTTCCAAAGGCATTAAAAGCATTTAATCCCTTGTACTGAATCCTGTATCAGTGAGGGTCCTGATAAGAAACATGGCACATTGAAATTTCGTAATTGGGGGACATTTAATAAAGGTCATATTTTAACAGATGAAAGGAATCTGCAAGGTAGAGGGAAACAAGAAGGGAGAGTGTAATAAATAGATCTAGAGATAATGTGTGTCCTGAAGAGGCTAAGACCCAAGCTAGACCCAAGACCTCACCGTTACTGCTCAACCGACTTATAGTCACTAACCTTTGTCTTACATTTTTCCTTAAGCTCTCCTTTCCAGCTTATCTTAGCTTATCCAAGGCAAATGACCTTATGGGCATAATATCCTGATAAAAACTGAAACTACTCTGCAAGCAATGACTGCTTGCTCCAGGGACCCAGGCCCAGAGCAATTTGAGCTTAACCCCCAATTTGTGTCTGTGCAGATGGACCACAGAGTAACCTCTGGAATAACCTCTGGAATGACCAACAATTATCTTTACTTCGTTTTAACACTAAAATCTCCACCCAAGAAGTAGTACAAGGTTCATTTACATAAGATATAAAGTATGTATAGGCATGTTTCCTAAGGGGCATGAGCGACCTTATGCCTGCCTCTACATATGATGACAAGGCTGCCCTATCTAAATATTCATCCTAACCCTAAATAAAAGGAAGCCAGCCATTCACTATTGCTCAGGCAGTCACAGTTTTGGAAGTTATTCCCTGTGATCTCCTTATTGGCTACAAATAAAGTTTACTTTGCTCAACAATGCCTGAAGTTGTCTATCTGTGACTCCCCAAGAAGTGAACTCATGTTAATTGGGTTACCAAAACCCTAAGAAAGAAAACTGAATGGAAAAGCTCATATGGTAGAACGAAGACCATTGGTTAAAGGACACAGCCACACCACAGTGACCCTACAGAGAGATTCCCACTTCACTTTCCTTTCTCTCTAAGGTTGTCAGATTTAGCAAATAAAAATACAAAAATGCTTCCTAATTAAACTTAAAAATTGAGTTTCAAATTAAACAACAAATCATACTTTAGCTTAAGTGTGTCCCAAACTGGGTGCCTGGGTGATTCCGTTGGTTAAGCGTCTGCCTTCTGCTCAGGAGTCCCTGGAGTCCCCGGATCCAGCCCCACATTGGACTCCCTGCTTGGCAGGGAGTCTACTTCTCCCTCTGCCCCTCACCCCATTCTCCTGCTCTCTCTCACTCTCTCTCTCTATCTCTCAAATAATTAAATGAAATCTTAAAAAAAAAAATGTGTCCCAAATTTTGCCTGGATCATAGCTACATCAAAAAAATTAGTTGTTTATCTGAAATTCACATTTAACCAGATACTTTATTTTTTAATTTTTAATTTGTTTTTTAAGATTTATTTATTTATCTGACAGAGAGACAGTGAGAGAGGGAACACAAGCAGAGAGAGTGGGAGAGGGAGATGCAGGTTCCCTGCTGAGCAGGGAGCCCAATGTGGGGCTCAATCCCAGGACCCTGGGATCATGACCTGAGCCAAAGGCAGATGCCTATTGACTGAACCACCCAGGCACCCCTTAGTCAGATATTTTATCTGGCATCATTATTCTTCCCTTCCAATTTCCTTTCAAACTCAACTCCAGGTTAGAGGGCATGGGAGACTGTATAATGCATTCCATGTAAGTTCACCTACCCAGATCATAGAGCAGGATGGAAAAAATTAGAGAATGGAAGTTGAGAGGCAAATACATGTATAGCACAATCTTTTCCTGCCTAGAATTCCTAGAAGGGTACCTGTTACCTTCATTAAACCCTAAATAATAAACCCTTTATTATGTTACAAAACTTCCCTTTTTTTAAGCCTTTATTTTTTTAGTTTCAGATTCACAACAAAATTAGGTGAAGGAACAAAGATTTCCTATATATTTTCTGTCCCCTCTCATGTATATTATCTACTATCAACATCTCTCATTAGAGTGGTACATTTATTATAATTGATGAACCTATATTGACAGATATTATTACCCCAGATCTATAATTTACTTAAGGTTCACTCTTGGTTTGAATATTCTATGGGTTTGGGAAAATATATAATTATAGTATCATACAGAATATTTTCACTGACCTAAAATTCTGTGCTCTGGCTATTCATCGCTCTCCCACCTGAATCCTGGCAACCACTGATCTTTTTACTGTCTCCATAGTTTGACCTTTTCGAAAATGCCACATAGTCGCAATCATATAGCATATAGTCTTCTCAGATTGGCTTCTTTCACTTTGTAATATGTTTAAGTTTCCGCCATGTCCTTTCATGGCTTTATAGCTCATTTACTTTTAGCACTGAATAATATTCCATTGTCTGGATGTACCAAAGTTTATTTATTTACTCACTTACTAAAGGACATCTTGGTTGTTTCCAAGTTTGGCAATTATGAATGAAACTACTATAAACATCTGTATGCAGGATTTTTTGTGAACATATGTTTTCAGCTCATTTGGGTAAATATCAAAGAGCATGATTGCTGAATCTTATGGTAAGAGCATGTTTAGTTTTGTAAGAAACTGCCAAACTGTCTTCCAAAACAATGAATGGAAAATCCTATTACCTCACATTCTTGCCAGATTTGGTGTTGTCAGTGTTCCAGATTTTGGCCATTCTAATAGGGGTGTAAGGATAGCTCATCGATTTAACTTGTATTTTTTTTTTAAGATTTTATTTATTTGACAGACAAGAGATCATAAGTAGACAGAGAGGCAAGCAGAGAGAGAGGAAGGGAAGCAGGCTCCATGCTGAGCAGAGAGCCCCATGCGGGGCTCAACCCCAGGACCCTGGGATCATGACCTGAGCCAAAGGCAGAGGCTTTCACCCACTGAGCCACCCAGCCGCCCCCATTTTACTTGTATTTTTATAATGACATGATGTGGAACATCTTTTCATATGGTTATTTTCCACCTATATATCTTTTTGTGAAGCATCCGTTAAGGTCTTTGACCTATTTGTTAACCAGATTGTGTGTTTTCTTATTGTTGTGTTTTAACAATACTTTGTCTATTTTGGATAACATTCCTTTATTAGCAAACCTTTTGCAAATATTTTCTCCCTATCTGTGGCCTATTGTTCTCATACCCTGAGATTGTCTCTCCCAGAGCAAAAGTTTTTAATTTTAATGGAGTTCATCTTATTTATTATTTCTTTCCTACATTATGTCTTTGGTATTATATCTAAAATGTCATCTCTATACCCAAGATCAACAAGTTTTTCTGCTCTGTTATCTTCTTAGAGTTTTATAATTTTGCATTTTACATTTAAGTCTGTGATCCATTTTTACGTAATTTTTGTGAAGGCTGTGAGGGATTTGTACAGCTTTTTAAATATTTATTTATTTATTCACATTGAATGCCCAGCTGTTTTAGCACCATTTGTGTTGCTCCATTGCACTGCCTTTGCTTTTTGCTGAAGGTTAGTTGATTTCTATTCATCAAGGTCAATTTTCTTTTTTTTAAATATTTTATTTTTAAGTAATCTCTGAACCCAACACAGGGCTCAAACTTACCACCCCAAGACCAAGAATCACATACTCTACAAACTGAGCTATCCAGGTGCCCCTATTCATGAAGGTCAATTTCTGGGTTCTCTATTGTGTTCCATTGATCTCTTTGTTTCGTCACTAACATCACATTGTTTAGATTACTGTGGTTTTTTAAGTGTTGAAGTGAGTTAGTAGCATCAGTTCAACTTTGTTCTCTTTCAGTATTATGTTAGCTATTCTGAACCTTTTTGCCTTTCCATATAAATTTGAGAATCTATTTGTTCATATGTACAAAATAACTTGAGGAGATTTTGATGTGAATTGTATTGAATCTATAGATCGCATTGAGAAAAATTAGGATTTTGACAATATTAGTTTTCCTAATCATGAATATTGAATATCTTTCCATTTATTTCATTCTTCTTTGATTTTATTCATCAGAGATTTGTGGTTTTCCTCATACAGATCTTGTATATATTCTGTTAAATTTATGCAGAAGTATTTATTTTGGGGTTGTGCTAATGTAAATCGTATTGTGTTTCTAATTTAATTTCCACTTATTCATTGCTGCCATATAGGAAAGCATCTCACATTTGTATATTAATCTTTTATCCTACAACCTTTCTATAATAGCTTATTGGTTTCAGGAGTTAGAAACTTCCTTATTATTACTCATTGCTGGGATTTTGATAATTATGGCAATTTTTCAAAATACTTATTTTGAATCTATTGAAATGATTATGGGTTTTTTTTTCTACTAAATTCATTCAATTTACTGATTGTGTTATGGTTTTCTAGGGGCTTGGGATGTACTAATAAACAAAACATTAAAATTCTAGCCTTCCTTCATCCCTTGGATGAAGTCCAAGGAGAGGACTCTTTCTTTTCCTCCCCAGCTTAGGGACCATGGGAAGACTATGGCAGGCCACATGGCTTCTGCTGGCTATTCTGGTGATCACATTTATCAAGCAAAGAAGAAAACCTATATGAGTGTCAAAGAAATGTTTGCAACAGAGATCAATGTGACTATCATGATGCTATTTGTGATCAACAAGTTCAACAGAGAAAGTAATAACAAGTACAACTTTCATATGGTCCAAGTCTTGGATCTACAGAAGCAGACTGCTGATTATATGTAATATTACATTTATACTGAAATATAATGGTCCACCTTTCAAAAGCTGGAGACTACTAACTGTGTCTTTCAGGAAAGATAACTTTACAAGAAAATCGAGTGCTACTTTTCAGTGTTATCTTGGCTTGAAAAGTACAAAATTCTGAACAAAAACTGCACTACCAGTGGGTAGCTGTCCTCGACCACACAGCTGTGGTTACTATGTTTGAGAGTGTCCTACAACAGTAATTCTCAATATAGTTTATACATGTACATCAATGTGTAAAAAAAAAAAATCTGCCCTCCAAATATATAGGCATAAAGCAGAATAGTGTTTACAAGGAGCTGGAGGTGGTGGGAATAGGGAATTACTGCTTGATAAGTATGGTTTCTCTTTGAGATGAAGAAGTTCTGGAGGTAGAGCGTAATAATGCTGTGGATGTACAGTCCATTAATAACGTAGTGATAACGTGGATGTACTTAATAGTACTGAAGTGTGCACATTAAAGTGATTAAAATGTTAAATCTTATGTATATTTTACCACAATAAAAATACAATAAAAATCTGAATGGGTGGGTTAAGCCGCTGCCTTCGGCTCAGGTCATGATCTCAGGGTCCTGGGATCGAGTCCCCCATCGGGCTCTCTGCTCAGCAAGAAGCCTGCTTCCCTCTCTCTCTCTCTCTGCCTGCCTCTCCGTCTACTTGTGATCTCTCTCTGTCAAATAAATAAATAAAATCTTAAAAAAAAAAGAAATCTGAATGGGCTTGATCCTCACAATCCTGAGATCATGACTTGAGCCAAACAAAAAAATCAGATGTTTAACCAACTGAGCCACCCAGGTTCCACTGACTTCACTTAACTCTCATTCCCCCGGATAGGTCCTATCTCCAAATACAGTCACATTGGGTGTTAGGATTTCAACATATGAATTTGGTATGGGGACACAATTCAGTCCATAACACAACTTATCAGGGTTCTAAAAGTTAACTTCTAACTTTATAATGTTGTAAAATGCCTGGTCCCTAATCATTTGTGAACAGTAAGTCAAGTCAAGTTACACTTCCAGAAGAAATAGAAAGTGGTAAGCAGGCTATTCAATCATGTAATCATATTTTGTTGCTTCCAAACGTTGGAAAATATTCCTAAAACAAAATAGATTATGGATATCCCTCAGGTTAATTGACATGACTCTAATTCATTAAAACAGCAACATAATCAGTCCATAGTGCAAATGTTCTAGATAACCTATTCCCCAATACTGGGGGGTTTGCCCCCCCCCACTTTTTACCAGTACAAACAATACTGTTTTCATATCCTTGTATATATGATAATTTTATTCCTATAAGATATAGTCACAAAGCAGAGATATCTAAATCAAAGGAAATAGATATTCTAATTTAAATGTTATTCCCATGCCCTTTAATGTATTTTCCAATCTAGTTGGGTCAAAACAATCCTAACAGGATTGCAAATACAGATATCCTGTTGTTAGCTGTTGACATTCCATGAAAAGATGACAAGTATATTGCATGCCAAGAACTTAATGACAAAGACTGCTCAAAACCTGGACGTAAAAAATAAAACAAAAAAATAATATCTTTATTGGTTCAGAGAAAAGGTTAATATTTTTCTAGTAAAAAAGAAAAAAGCCAGGAGAGGAGAAGGGAGTTGAGGGAAATTGGAAGGGGAGGTGAACCATGAGAGACTATGGACTCTGAAAAACGATCTGAGAATTTTGAAGGGGTGGGGGGTGGGAGGTTGGGGGCACCAGGTGGTGGGTATTGTAGAGGGCACGGATTGCATGGAGCACTGGGTGTGGTGCAAAAATAATGAATACTGTTATGCTGAAAAAAATAAAAAAATTAAAAAAAAAGAAAAAAAAAAAGAAAAAAGCCAACACAGAACTAGAATAAAAAATAAACAACACAAAAATTCTTGAAAAATATCTTCAATAAAATCAGGTGATAAAGCAATCCCATGAGCTCCAAAACATAGACAGAAAGTAAGAAACCACCAAAAACTGCTAGAGATAAATGGTATCAATATCTGTGCAAGAGGAAACAGGGAAGAAACAGAGTACCAGAGAGAACTAAAATCCTCGATTACTAATAGGCACTCATTGGGCAGCTTCCATGAGCCAATTTGAGGATAAAATCTGAAACTCCAGCATTTTGTACAAGGTGTCTTCAGAAAGATAAAAAGGTAATGAGAGAGATAGTCTCATAAACTCTCAAAAATAACAAGCTAAATTTCTCTTTGTAAGCGTGTTAAGATTTAAGAAGTTCATGGACAAAGAACACAAGGAAAAAGAGGATACAGATAAAACAAGGTACAATGTAGAGACAGGATCAGAATATCTCAGAAAGCTAGCCAACATGTATTTTAACTTTTCATAAAAACAACAGAAGATGGCACTAAAGAGCTGCAAAATTAGCAAAACAAATTTGAATTTTACCTCTTAAGGTTTGGGGAACTAATTTAAAGTAAAAATAAATAACAGAGGGGCGCCTAAGGGACCTATAGGGACCATCAAATACTGACATATGCAGGGGTGCCTGGGTGGCTCAGTGGGTTAAAGCCTCTGCCTTCGGCTCAGATCATGATCCCAGGGTCCTGGGATTGAGCCCTGCATTGGGCTCTCTGCTTGGCAGGGAGCCTGCTTCCCTGTCTCTCTCTACCTGCCTCTCTGCCTACTTGTGATCTCTGTCAAATAAATAAATAAAATCTTTTAAATAAATAAATAACAGAAACAGATTCATGTTAAATCTTACACAAAGTTAATGTACTTTGTTAGAATAGAGATTAGGAAACAGGTAAGTTCCTAAAAGAGTATAAAAAGACATTAAGAACATATGCTTGTAAAATAGATGGAAACAACAGCCTAATATTTCAGAACTAGTTGAAAGAGGGAAGCCTGGATGATCAGTGAGTTAAGGGTCTGCCTTCTACTCAGATCATGAACCCAAGGTTCTGGGATAAAGTTCTGCATTGGGTTCCTTGCTTAGTGGGGAGACTTCTTCTCCTCCTGCCTGCAGCTCCTTCTACTTGTGTTCCTTCTCTCTGTCTCTCTCTCAAATAAATAAAGTCTTTAAAAAGAAAACTAGCTAAAATACATTAAGAATTATAGAGAATTGAAAGAACAACATGGGAACCAGAAAAAAACAGAAGTGAGGTAACAAAATTCAGAAAAGAATTGCTTCAGAAACAAAGAAAAAAAATAGAAGAAACACAAAAATGCTTAAGCACTGTAAAATGTCCAAAAAAAAAAAAAGAAGAAGAAGAAGAAGAAAAGGAGAAAAATCAAACAGAAATGAAGAAAAAGAGTTAAAGAGTCTAGGATGGTGGAAGAGTAGGAGACCTTAATTTCGTCTAGTCCCAGGAATTCAGCTAGATAGCTACCAAATCATTCAGAACACCTGCGAACTCAACTGGGAATCAAAGAAAAAAAATAGCTGCAACTCTACAATAGGAAAGCGACCATGTTCTCCAATGTAGGATGTGCGGAGAAGTGAATCTGAGGTGATATATGGGAAGATAAACCACAGAGTCAGGAAGCTACCTAAGGCTGCTACCAGGAAGTGATAAAGCAGCAGAATGCAAAATCAGAACTTTTAAAAGTCTGTTCCAGTGAAGGACTGAAAGGCACCCAGGTGAGGAAGCAGGCAGAATCCTAGGTGGGACAGTGTGGTCTCAAAACCCTGAAGTCACAGAAGGAGCGGGAGTGTCTGAGTACAGTAAAGTTCCAGGCATCAGAGTGGGGAAGCTGGCTATAATCAGTGAACCCAGGAATGGCCCCTCAGCTCGGGGTTACCATAAATCTTGAACCACAGCATAGTTGGGTGACTGTCCTCTGAGCAGGGGCCCAGCAAGCAGCAGAAAGAGTGAGACCACCATTCTTACCCCAGAAAGAGCAACAGAGGTGTGCACCACAGGAGTCTGCAAGGTTTGTAGATGCAAAATCTTAAAATCTTAAAAAAAAAAAAAAAATGAAGGCTCTAAGAGCCAGGATAAATGGGGCAGAAAAGAGAATTAGAGATATAGAAGACAAAATGATGGCAAATAAAGAAGCTGAGAAAAAGAGAGATAAACAACTACTGGATGACAAGGGGAGAATTCAAGAGATAACTGATACCATAAAGCAAAACAATACTAGAATAATTGGGGTCCCAGAAGAAGAGGAAAGAGAGAGGGGGCAGAACATACATTGGAGCAAATTATAGTGGAGAACTTCCCTCACATGGGGAAGGAAACAGGCATCCAAGTCCAAGAGGCACAGAGAGTTCCCCTCAAAAATCAGTAAAAATATGTCCATTATATGTCAGGTCCATACCCTGACATATAATAGTGAAACATGCAAATCTCAAAGACAAAGAGAAAATCCTAAAAGCAGCTTGGTACAAGAGGCCTGTAACCTACAAGTGTAAAAACATCACACTGGCAGGAAACCTATCCACAGACCTGCAGGCCAGAAAGGACTGGCATGATATACTCAGGGTGTTAAATGAGAAAAATGTGCAGCCAAGAATACTTTATCCAGGTAGGATGTCATTCAAAATGGAAGGAGAAATAAAAAGCCTCCAGGACAAACAGAAACTTAAAAGAATCTGTGATCACCAAAGCAGGCCTACAGGAAATATTAAAAGGGATCCTTTAAGCAAAGAGAGAACCCCAAAATAACATAGACCAGAAAGCAACAGAGGCAATATACAGAAACAGTGACTTTCATGTAATACAATGGCACTACATCCATATCTTTCAATAGTTACTCTGAATGTAAATGGGCTAAATGCCCCCAATTAAAAGATACAGAGTATCATGTTGAATAAAAATGCAAGACCCATCAATATTCTGTCTGCAAGAGACTCATTTTAGACCCAAAGACACCTTCAGATTTAAAGTAAAGGGGTGGAAAAATATTTATCATGCTAATAGACATCAAAAGAAAGCTGAGATGGCTATCCTTATATCAGACAAATGAGATTTTAAACCAAAGACTGTAGTAAGAGATGAGGAAGGACACTTTATCATACTTAAAGGGTCTATCCAACAAGAAGATCTAACAATTGTAAATATTTATGCTCTTAACATGGGAGCAGCCAATTATATTAGCCTATTAATAACAAAATTAAAAAACACATTGATAATAATACAATAGTATTATAATATAGGGGACTTAAACACCTGACACACTGCAATGGACAGATCATCTAAGCAGAAGATCAACCAGGAAACAACGGCTTTGAATGACACACTGGACCAGATATATTCACAAATATATTCAAAGAATTCCATCCTAAAGCAACAGAATACACATTCTTCTCAAGTGCACATGGAACATTCCCCAGAATAGATCACATCATGGGTCACAGATAAAGTCTCAACTAGTACAAGAAGACTGGGATCATTCCCTGTATATTTACAGACCACAAAGCTTTGAAATTGGAACTCAATCACAACAGAATATAGTATGGGAGAATAAATTTGTAAATGTCTTATCAGATAAAGGACTAGTATCCAAAATCTATAAAGAACTTATCATACTCAACACCCAAAGAACAAAAAAAATCCAATCAAGAAATGGGCAGAAGCGATGCCTGGGTGGCTCAGTTGGTTAAGTGTCTGCCTTTGGCTCAGGTCGTGATCCCAGGTCCTGGGTTCGAGTCCTGCATCAGCCTTTCTGCTCAGCAGGGAGCCTGCTTCTCCCTCTGCCTGCCTCTCTCATTACTTGTGCTTACATGCTCTCTCTCTCTGTGACAAATAAATAAATAAAATCTTAAAAAAGAAAAAAAAAAGAAGTGGTCAGAAGACAAGAACAGACATTTCTCCAATGAAGACATGCAGATAGCCAAGAGACACATGAAAAAGTACTCAGCATCAAAAACAAAAAAAAAAAAAAAAAAAAAAAAAAAAAAAAAAAACTCAGCACCATTCCACATCAGGGAAAGACAAATCAAAACCACAATGAGAGGGGCTCCTGGGTGGCTCAGTGGGTTAAAGCCTCTGCCTTTGGCTCAGGTCATGATCCCAGGATCATGGGATCAAGCCCCACATTGGGCTCTCTGCTCAGCAGGGAGTCTGCTTCCCCTTCTCTCTCTCTGCCTGCCTCTCTGCCTCCTTGTGATCTCTGTCAAATGAATAAATAAAATCTTAAAAAAAAAAACACACAGTGAGATACCTCCTCACACCGATCAGAATGGCTTAAATTAACATGCCAGGAAATGACAGATATTGACAAGGATGTGAAGATAGGGGAACGCTTTTACACTGTTGGTGGGAATCCAAGCTGGTGCAACCACTCTGGGACAAGTATGGAGCTTCCTCAAGAAGTTAAAAATAGAGTTACCCTCTGACCCAGCAATTGCACTACTGGGTATTTATCCCAAAGGTAAAAATGTAGTGATCTGAAAGAGCACATGCCCCCAAATGTTTATAGCAGCAATATCCACAATAGCCAAACTATGGAAAGAGTACAGATGTTCATCAACACATGAATGTCTAAAGAAGATGTGGTATATATATATACTATGGAATATTATGCAGCTGTCAAAAGAAATGAAATCTTGCCATTTGCAATGACATGGACGGAACTAGAGGGTATTATGCTGAGCAAAATAAGTCAATCAGAGAAAGACAATTATATGATTTCTCTGATATGAGGAATTTGAGTGGCAGGGCAGGTGCATTGTGGAGGGTAGGGAAAGAAAAAAATAAAACAAGATGGGATCAGGAGGGAGACAAACCATAAGAGACTCTTAATCTCACAAAACAAACTGAGCGTTGCTGGGGGTGGGGAGGTAGGGATAGGGTGGTTGGGTTATGGACACTGGGAGGGTATGTGCAATAGTGAGTGCTGTGAAATGTGTAAGCCTGATGATTCACAGACCTGTACCCCTGGGGCAAATAATACATTATATGTTAATAAAAATAATTTTAAAAAATGAAATCTTGTCACTTGCAATGACATGGATGGAACTAGAGGATATTATGCTAAGCAAAATAAGTCAATCAGAGAAAGACAATTTTTTAAAAAAGATTTTATTTATTTGACAGACAGAGATCACAAGTAGGCAGAGAGGCAGGCAGAGAGAGAAGGGGAAGCAGACTCCCCACTGACCAGAGAGCCCGATGCAGGGCTCGATCCCAGGACCCTGAGATCATGACCTGAGCCAAAGGCAGAGGCTTAACCCACTGAGCCACCCAGGCGCCCCAGAGAAAGACATTTATTATATGATCTCACTTGTATATGAAATTTAAAAAATAAAACAGAGGATCATAGGGGAAGACAGGAAAAAATTAAACAAGACAAAATCACAGAGGGAGACAATCCCTAAGAGACTCTTTATCATAGGAAACAAACTGAGGGTTGCAGCAGGCAGCAAAGGTAGGGAGATGGGGTAACTAACTGGGTGCTGGACATAAGGAGGGCATGTGATGTAATGAGCACTGGGTATTATATATTTTAATTATTATAATATTATATAATTATTATATAAATAAGACTGATGAATCACTGACGTCTGTGTCTGAAACCAACAATACATTATATGTTAATTAATTGAATTTAAATTAAAAAACAATTAAAAAAAGAAATGAAGAGATGAAATATTCAAGAGAAAGGGCAAATATAAAAGACAGGCAAGGAAGATTTTATATATATAAATATAAGACAATAAAGCAGTATACAAGTATTATAAAATAATAAATTATAATTATATATAATGTATAGTATAATAACACTTTAATATATATCTCATAAGAGTTATGAAAGAAAAGATCAAAACAAGGAAAAAGGATAAATAGTTTAAAATATAATTCAAGAGGGACGCCTGGGTGGCTCAGTTGGTTGGGCAGCTGCCTTCGGCTCAGGTCATGGTCCCAGCGTCCTGGGATCGAGTCCCGCATCGGGCTCCTTGCTTGGCGGGGAGCCTGCTTCTCCCTCTGCCTCTGCCTGCCATTCTGTCCGCCTGTGCTCGCTCTCTCTCCCTCTCTCTCTGACAAATAAATAAAAAAATAAAAAAATAAAATAAAATAAAATATAATTCAAGAAAACATATTTTGTAGATTTTATTTAGTTAGTTTAAAGAGAGAGAGAGATAGCACTAAACAGTGGGGAGAAGCAGAGGGAGAGGGAGTGGGAGATAATCTCCTGCAGACTCTACTCTGAGAGCAGAATGGAATGCGGGGCTTGAACCCATGATCCTGAGATCGTGACCAGAACCAAAACGAAAACTCGGATGCTCAACCAACTGAACCACCCAGACACCCACATTTGAGAAAATTGACCCAGAATGATAAATAATGAAACATATTTTTAAAAAATTATTAGACTTTAGGGGTGCCTGGCTGGCTCAGTCAGTAGAGCATGTAACTAATTCTTGATCTTGGGGTTGTGAGTTTAAGCCCCACATTGATTGTGGATCCTGCTTTAAAAAATTTATTAGACTCTTTAAGAAAAAGAAAATAGTCTTTGAAAATCTAAAGCACAAGTGATAAAAGAAAATTTATTCATTTTTTTTAAAGATTATTTATTTATTTGACAGAGAGAGACACAGCAAGAGAGGGAACACAAGCAGGGGGAGTGGGAGGAGAAGCAGGTTTCCTGCTGAGCAGGGAGCCCAATGAGGGGCTTCAAATCAGGACCCTGGGATCATGACCTGAGCGGAAGGTAGATGTTTAACAACTGAGCCACCTAGGCGTCCCAAAAGAAAATTTATTGGCACCAGACATTCTTGATAGCGATACTTTATGCCAATAGACAAATATATTTACAATAGCCACAGAAAAGAAAGTGATCCCGGAATCTTATACCAGCAAGTTTAATTTTCAAATGTGAAGGATATAGAGAAATTATCAACAACTTGCCGGAAAAAACTCAGAGAATATTGTTGTTATGATCCCTCACCTCCAAATCTGCTAAAGAATGATCTTTGTACAACCATAATGGCTGGAATGACATTAATTGGCATAAAGAGGAATGGTGAGCATTGAATTTAACGTAGAACTAAGAAAATATTTGGGATATAAGGAAGAGAGTATAATATTTAATGAATATATGCTCTAAAAATTTAATACAACAAAATGTAGAAACAATGGTTAAAGGAAGCATAGGCAAACACATTTTAAAACTGTTTTCAATAACTATGTTGTTATTTTTCATTGTGAGTCTGTTTTATGCTAATATGGGATACAGCACATGAAGTATTACACTATGTTCTATTACTCCTAATGTCCTTGAGAATAATTACTCTCAGGGTGAGAAAAAGAAGACACAGATCTAAGACAGGGTAGTTACATAAATAACTCTAGTCCTAATTGAATTGATAGTATAGTTTGAACTCATTGAATACTGCGTATTTGCAAGAGTGGGAGTATAGACAGGGATACAGATTTCCTAGCTCTGTTTTTTGAAGATAGAAGACTAGATGGCTGATTTCAGGCTTGTGCAGTAAATGTACAACATCTTGTCATTCAAAATAATGAGGACACAATCCAACACTACTGGAGTTATGTTAAAACTACTTGAAAGCCAAACTGAAGAGGCTTTCTCTTGACAAAGATAAGGTAATCTGAGCATAAATAAAATAATCCCAGTAGACTGAAATGTATTGGATGTATTTAGGGCAATGAGGTCATTATGATGTTTCTTATAAAAAGAATTGGATACAAGGGCCTTTTACTTTTTGAGTTATAAGAGTTCTTCATATATTATGGATAATAGACCTTCTTCGATACATGATTTGCCAATATGCTCTCCCATTTGGTAGGTTGTCTTTATACTTCCTTGATAATTCCCTTTGATACACAAAGACCTTTGATTTTTTTAAAGATCTTATTTATTTGAGAGAGAGAGAGAGAGAGAGAGAGCATGAGTGCTGGAAGGAGCAGAGGGAAAGAGAAGCTGACTGCCCATTGAGCAGGAAGCCCAATGAGGGGCTTGATCCCAGGACTCCAGGATCATGACCTGAGCTGAAGGCAGATGCTTAACTAACTGAGCTACCCAGGGGCCATAAGGTTTTTAATTTTGAAGAAGTGCAAATTATAACCTTTTTAAATGTTTTTTTTTTTAAGATTTTATTTATTTATTAGAGAAAGCGTGAGAGAGAACATGAACTAGGGGAGAAACAGATGGAGAAGGTGACGCAGACTCCCCACTGAGCAGGGAGCCCAACACAGGCCTCAATCCTAGGGCACCGGGATCATGATCTGAGCCGAAGGCAGATGCTTAACCTACTGAGTCACCCAGGTGCCCCTTTGGTGTTGTATTTTTTTTTTCAATCAACGTATTTTTTTTAGTATATTTTGGTGTTATATCTAAGAAACCAATGGAAAATCCAAGGTCATGAAGATTTGCCCTGTGTTTTCTTCTAAGAGTTTTATAGTTTTTGTTCTTTTATTCAGGTCATTAATCCATTTTGAGTTAATTTATACATGTAAATCATTTGTAAAAATGTACAAATTTCTTTTTTTCCATTTAGATATCCAATTGTCCCGGAGACACTTGTTGAAGAAACTATTCTTTCCCCCAATTTGCCAGAGAAATTAGGCTAGAAAAGGCGTGAAAAAAAGAAAGCATGGATGAATCTTGAGGACATTATGCTAGGTAAAACAAGCCAGTCACAAAAAGGCAAATACTGTATAATTCCACTCATATGCCAAAATCATAAAGACAGACAGGAGAATGGTGGTTGCTAGGAGTTGGGGGAAGAGGGAAATAAGGAGTTACTGTTTAATCTGTATGGAATTTCAGTTTTACAAGATGAAATATGAGGATGAATGGTAGTGATGGTTCACAATAATGTAATCTTTTGAATGCCTCTGAACTATACACTTAAAAATGAAAAGTATATATTTTGTATTGTATGTATTTTACCACAAATAGAAAAAAAGAAAGAAAAAAGAGAGAATTTTAAAGACGTGTCCATCAGAAAGAAGTTCCAAAAGGAAACATTAGACAGAATTAGGGTGAGGAAATACTTTTTAAAATTAACAGTGGATGGGGCATCTGGGTGGCTCAGTGGGTTAAAGCCTCTGCCTTCTGCTCAGGTCATGGTCTCAGGGTCCTGGGATCGAGCCCTGTGTCAGGCTCTCTGCTCAGCAGGGAGCCTGCTTCCTCCTCTCTCTCTGCCTGCCTCCCTGCCTACTTGTGATCTCTGTCTGCCAAATAAATAAATAAACTCTTTTTAAAAAAAATAACAGTGGAGGGGGAATAACAGTAGAGATATTTCCAGTGTTTAAAAAAAGAAAGATATGCATCTCCAGAATGAAAAAGCATACTTAATTCTGAACAAGATAATTAAAAACAAATCTTTACCTAGACAATCAGGGGAAATGGCAGAACACATAAGACAACAGAAAAAACTTGTGAGAAATTAAAATGTTCCTACAAAAAGTCAAATTAGAATAAACATAAGCTTCTCATTAGGCACATTTGATATCTGAATATCATGCAATAGCATATTTAATGTGCTTAGGAAAATAATTGTCCATTTAGAATCCTATACTTGCTTATTTATACAATCCATCAAGACTGAAACAAATAAACACTTTTTTTTTTTTTAGATTTTTTATTTATTTATTTGACAGAGAGAGATCACAAGTAGACGGAGAGGCAGGCAGAGAGAGAGAGAGAGATAGGGAAGCGGCCTTCTTGCCGAGCAGAGAGCCCGATGCGGGACTCGATCCCAGGACCCTGAGATCATGACCCGAGCCGAAGGCAGCGGCCTAACCCACTGAGCCACCCAGGCATCCCACAAATAAACACTTTTTATGGCAGAGACTGAGGGAGTTTACTTCTCACAGACTCACTGAAGAACCAATAAATGAGATATTTCAATAAGAAGGAATTTTTTTAAGATTTTATTTTCTTAAGTAATTTCTACACCCAATATGGGGCTCAGACTTACAACCCCAAGATCAAGAGTTGTTTGCTCTACTGAGCCAGCCAGGCACCCCAATAAGCAGAATTTTAAACAAAAATCAGAGTGGCATTTAGGAAGCAATGGCAAAAAAAGAATATGTGTTGGAAAATACAACAGATGTGTATGATATAAATAATAGAATAATAAGTATCATAGTTAGTTGGAGGAAAGTTAAAATTAATGTAACCCCTTTTGAAATAAAGGACCTAGGCAGTTTGGCACCAGTGGATGATAAAGCCATGATAGGATGAGCACAATTATTAACTCAGGGATTGAAACATATAAAATAGTTTTTTTTTCATATATAATAGTTTTAATCCATTGTAGTTATTTACAGATGGTCATAAAATGTAACCTTTGGTCACTTCAACTTTTTTTTTTTAAAGATTTTATTTATTTATTTGACAGACAGAGATCACAAGTAGGCAGAGAGGCAGGCAGAGAGAGAGAGAAGAGGAAGCAGGCTCCCTGCGGAGCAGACAGCCTGATGTGGGGCTTGATCCCAGGACCCTGGGATCATGACCTGGGCCGAAGGCAGAGGCTTTAACCCACTGAGCCACCCAGGCGCCCCTCATTTCAACTTTTGATATGCTCTAAGTCATTTCTCATATTTCCTTGCATTCTGTTATGACAAGATTTTCCAGGATCATCTTATACATTAAATGTCCCACACCTGATTCAGTCATTTTTCCAAGGAAGTTTCATTTTTTTAAATGGCAAATAGTAATTAGGGACAATAATCTGGGGAACTACCAGTGTTCATTACTACTTAGTTGCTCATTGTTCACATGCTTTTCAGTACATAGCTAATAATGAATATATTATGTTATGTTATATTATTATGTTATGTTGTTTTGTTATGTTATGTTAGGAACATAACATGAGTTCTTACTGAATGACTGGAAAACCAAGTTTTTTACTTAAACTCATTGATCTTATGTCAGTATTTTCTTTGTCTCATGTCAAAAATCCTGGTTCACGAAAACACAAACATAATTCTTATTTGTTTCATCCACACATTGACACAATTATCACAGAACAACAATACACAGACTATCACCCAGAATATAATTACAGAAAATAGCTTAAAATTAGTGTAAAGTTACTTTTCTCTTAGAGAAAACTCAACTTAGCATTAAATTAATTGTGTAAAGTCACTTTGTGTTCCTTGCTAAATTGCTACATTGCCAACTGAACACACAAGCTTTACTTGTTTCATTTTACTTTCAATTTTTAGAGATTGCTTTTTAAAATTTTATTATGTTTTATAATTTATAAAATATTAATATAGAGTATATGAAAAAAGAAATTAGAGTTAAAATATTCAGAAGTTCTGGGGCGCCTGGGTGCATGGATCTGACTCAGGGTCTCTCATGATGTTGCAGGCCAAATGCAGGCCAGTACTATAGTCATCTAAAGGTTTGGCTGGGGCTGACCAATCTGCTCCAAGGCCCAGTCATGTGGCCGTTAGCATGAGGCCTCAGTTCTTCACTATCTCCACTAATTTGCACACCGTCATTTCCACTTTATTTGAGTTATCAAAAGCAAACAGCTAAGTTCGGTCCATACTTAAGGAGAGGGAAATGAGGTACCATCAATTAAATGGAAGAGTATCAGGAATTTGTGGACATATGTTAAAACTGTTACAGGTAGAAAGAAAGAAAATACATAAGCAAAGAAAAACTTAGTAAATAAGAAACACAAAATAAAATATAAAAATAGGTACAAAATAATGAGTAATTTCAGTGAATATGAATAGATTTATTATGTTCGCCTATTAAAAGAGAAATACGGGGGCTCCTGGGTATCTCAGTTGGTTAAGTGACTGCCCTCGGCTAAGGTAATGATCCCAGAGCCCTGGGATCGAGCCCCACATCTGGGTCCCTGCTCTGGAAGGGAGCCTGCTCCTCCCTCTCCCTCAGCCTGCCACTTCCCTTGTTTGTGCTTTCTCTCTCTCTCTCTGTCAAATAAAATTTTCAAAAAGAAAGAAAGAAAGAGAGAAATACTTAAAGCAGCTTTCTAGCAGCTTTCAATCACAGGTGGAACATTTGCAAAAACTGACCACCAATTAGGTCAGAAGAGACTTATTTATGAATATATTTTTTAAAGATTTTATGTACTTATTTGAAAGAAAGAGTGAGAGAGAGAACATGAGCAGGGTGAGGGGCAGAGGGAAAAGCAGACTCACTGCTGAGCAGGGAACCTAATGTGGGATTCCATCCTGGAACTCTGAGATCATGACTTGAACCAAGGACAGATGCTTAACCCACTGAGCCACCCAGGTGCCCCAGAGACTTATTTACAAATATTTAATAATAGGTCTTATGCCGGGTGCCTGGGTGGCTCAGTGGGTTAAGCCTCTGCCTTTGGCTTGGGTCATGATCCCAGGGTCCTGGGATCAAGGCCCGCATCGGGCTCTCTGCTCAGTGGGGAGCCTGCTTCCCCGTCTCTCTCTGCCTGCTTCTCTGCCTACTTGTGATCTCTCTCTCTCTCTCTCTCTCTCTCTCTCTTGCTGTCAAATAAATAAATAAATAAAAATCTTTAAAAAAAAAAAAAGAATAGGTCTTATGCCAACTGTAGCGCACACAAATGAGAACTTAATCAAAAAACAGAATGGGGGGCACCTGGGTGGCTCAGTGGGTTGAAGCCTCTGCCTTCAGCTCGGGTCATGGTCCCAGGGTCCTGGGATCAAGCCCCACATCGGGCTCTCTTCTCGGCAGGGAGCCTGCTTCCTCCTCTCTCTCTCTCTGCCTGCCTCTCTGCTTCCTTGTGATCTCTCTCTCTGCCAAATAAATAAATAAAATCTTAAAAAAAAAAAAAAGAATAGGGGCACCTAGGTGGCTCAGTGGGTTAAAGCCTCTGCCTTCGGCTCAAGTCATGATCTCAGGGTCCTGGGATTGAGCCCCGCATTGGGCTCTCTGCTCAGCGGGGAGCCTGCTTCCCTCTCTCTCTCTCTCTCTGCCTGCTTCTCTGCCTGCTTGTGATCTCTGTCAAATAAATAAATAAAATCTTAAAAAAAAACAAAAACACAGAATAATAACTGGGGAGCAGTCGGGTGTCTCAGTCAGTTGAGTGACCAAGTCATGATTTCAACTGGTTGTGAGATAGAGCCCTACTTCACATTCTCTGCACTCAGCAGGGAGTCTTTTTGAGATTCTCTCCCTCTGCTCCTCCCCCCACTCACTCTCACTCTCCCTCTCTAAAATAAATAAATAAATCTTAGAAAAAAAAATAATAAAATAGAAAATAGAGTAATACTTAAATTTTTAAGTGCTTATGTATATTAAATTATAGATGCAATCATGCATTTATAACTTTTTCAATTGTACTTCAAAACAGTTCATGGTCAAAGAAGAAATTAATAATGAAAATTATAAAAATTTGGAACAGAATTTAGCAGCAGTACCCAGCCGACTCAGTCAGTAGAGCATGGGACTCCTGATCTCTGGGTCATGAGTCGGAGCCCCATGTTGGGCTAGCAATTACTTAAAAAAGAAAAAAGAAGTTAGAACAGAATAAAAATTAAAATATTATATTTTAAAATTTGTAATATGAAGCTAAAGCATCCCATGTTGATAAATGTAAACATTACTGCCCTTCCTGGATAAAAAGTAAAACAGAAAATTAATGAATTACATATTGGACTCAGTTGGAAAAAGAACAACATAACAAATCCCCCCCCAAAAAGGAAAATCTTTATTTGAAAAGTTTAATAAAGAAAACAAGTCATTGGCAATCTCAGTCATTACACCATAAAGACTATATGGAAAAACAGTAGCAGGAATTTCAAATAGAACTAACTGTAACACAGTTTCATATTTAAAAAAAACACTCTGAACAATTTTATGCCAATAAATTTCAAATATTAGGTAAAATGGACTATTGCCAAAATTGGATTGTTAAAATCAATCGAAGAAGAAATGGGAATTTTTTTAAGATTTTATTTTTGTTTAAAGATTATTTTTATTTATTTTTAAGATTTTATTTATTTATTTGTCAGAGAGGGAAAGAGAGCACAAGCAGGGGGAGAAGCAAAAAGAGGGAGAAGCAGTTTCCCAGCTGAGCAAGGAGCCTGATGCAGGACTCAATCCCAAGACCCTGTGATCATGACCTGAGCCAAAGGCAGACGCTTAACCAACTGAGCCACCCAGGCACCCCAAGATTTTATTTTTAAGGGATGCCTGGGGGGATCAGTTGGTTAAGCATCTGACTCTTGATTTCAGCTCAGGTCATAATCTCAGAGTTGCGAGACTGAGTCCTACATCGAGCTCTGTGCTTAGCACAGAGTATGATAGACATTCTCTCTCTCCTTCTTTCCCTGCCCCTGCTCACTCTCTCTCGCTCCCTCACTCTCTCCCTCCCCATAAAAATAAATAATTAAATCTAAAAAGATATTTTATTTTTTAAATAATCTCCATACCTAATGTTTTGCTTGAACTTACATCACTATTGAGCCAGCCAGACACCTTGAAAATAGGAATATTTTTAAAACCTTTAAAGAAATTAAAACTATAACCAAAAGTTTCCAAAAAGTAACAGATCCAGATATTCTTAAGATAATTTTTTTATTTTGAAATAATTTCAAACCTATAAGGAGTTGCATTTTTACAAAAATTTCCTGCATACTCTTCTACTCAGTTTCATTGATTGCTAACATTTTGCAACATCTGCTTTGTTCCTTTCTTTCTCTCTATATATACACATGTTTGGTTTTTTTTCCAGAATGATTTGAGTTAGTTCCAGATATAATGTTGCTTTGTCTTTAAATGCTTCAGCATGTGCTAAATTACTAGGGTATTCTCTTTCATAAATATAAAGGAAGTATCAAAGACATAGAGATGGCCAACAGACACATAAAAAGATGCTCTTCATCAGGGAAAGGCAAATCAAAATTACAATGAGATATCACCTCACACGTCTTAGAATAACTAAAATCAAAAACACAAGAAACAACTACTGGCAAATATGTGGAGAAAAAGGAATCCTTGTGCACTGTTGGTGGGAATACAAACAGGTACAGCCACTGTGGAAAACAGTATGGAGGTTCCTCAAAAAATTAAAAATAGTCATGATAAGCACAAGGTGATGTATAGAAATGTTGAATTATAATATAATGTACCTGAAACTAATACAACACTTTATATTAACTTACTGGAATTAAAATAAAACTTAAAAAAATTAAAATGAGAATTACCATATGGTCCAGGAATTCCACTACTGATATTTACCCAAAGAATACAAAAACATTAATTCAAAAAGATATATGTCTTATGTTTATTGCAGCATTATTTACAATACCAAGTAATGGAAGCAACCCAAGTATCTATTGATAGATGAATGGATAAAGAAGATGTGAAGATGTGAGATACACACACACACACACACACACACACACACACAATGGGATATTACTCAGCCATAAAAAATGAAATCTTGCCATTTACAACAACATGGACAGAACTAGGGGATATAATACTAAGTGAGATAGGTCAGTCAGAGAAAGACAAATACCAGATGATTTCACTTATATGTGGAGTTTAAGAAACAAATGACCAAAGAAAAGAGACAAAGCAAAAAAAAAAAAACAAAAAAACACAACAGGCTCTTAGCTATAGAGAACAAACTGAAGGTCACCAGAGGAGAAGGGGTTGGGGATGGGTGAAATAGGTGAAGGGGACTAAGAGTATACTTATCATGATGAGCACTGAATAATGTATAAAATTTCAAATAACCATATTGTATATCCGAAACTAATATAATGTATGTTAACCAACGAATTAAATTAAAAACTTAAAAAACAAATTAGCAATAAAAATAATAAAATACTATTATTTTTAATAATATTTTATTAAAAATAATAAAATAATAAAAATGGGGTGCCTCGTGGCTCAGAGAGTTGAGTGTCCCAATCTTGATTTCAGCTGAAGTCATGATCTCATGATCCAGGAAAATAGTCTGGCATCGGGTTCCGTGCTCAGCAGGGAGCCTGCTTGAGGATTCTTTCTCTTCCTCTCCCTCTGCCCCTCCCCCAACTCAAGTTCTCCTGTCTCTCTTTCTCTCTCTCAAATAAATAAATAAATGTTTTTTAAAATAAAAATAAACAAATAAATAAAATCATAATAATAAAAGAAATTTTCTCAACCTTCAAATATAAACTAAGAAGTATACAATCTTGTGCTATCACAGTTTTCATGAGGTCACTATTCAGCTAATAAATCAGTCTCTAAAAATATATATATAAACATATATATATGAGATATCAAATTCCACTGACAGAATATTATTATCAAGTATTCAAATTTTATCAGTTGTTCTAATATTTTCCGTTATGGCAAGTCTTCCTGCCTACACCTCCCTCCAGGATCTGGTCCAGAAACAACTGCTGTATTTATTTGCCACATCTCTTTTCTCCTGCAATCTGTGAAGGACCCTTGGCCTTTTTGTCTTTCAAGACCTTGACAGTTTTGACGAGCCCAGGGTAGTGATTTTGCAGACAGAGAATGAATTTTAAAGAGGTTACCCTGGTGATTCTCATGCCCTCTGTGATTTGAGAACCACTAACTCAAAGGGTTTTTTTCTTGCAAAGCTCTACATTGCTCCCCAGCCACACAGATGCCGTGGATCCTGTTGTTCTCAAGGAGATACAAAAGTACTGCTGGGTCCACATTTTACTTATCTGTGTCACTCACACTAGGCTCAATACGTGGCATCCTATAGTGACTTAATGAAAATTGGACTTGGGAGCTGCATACACAAGGGCTTCCAGCCTGTCTGTAGCAGTGACTGACCTGTGCAATGACTTAACCTCTCCAGATCATGTTTCCCATCTGTCAACCCAGTTAAGGGGGGCTGAGGGTAGGTTGTTCTCTTAGGGCTCCTGCAAATGTAAACCTTGGTTGTTTACCCTCGTATGGTTTAGCCCAGGACACCTATCCTCCCCTCTAGGAGCTGTACTGGAAATCATAGGTCTCCAAAGTCAGTCACTCATTCTTTCATCATATACCTATGGATCATCTATGAGGGAGAACCTGTGACTTGAGTCTTAACAATAGAATATGGTAAAGGTGATGGGATGTTATTCTCCTGCTTAAGTTGCATTATATAAGGATCCCTCCTAGCAGATTGGAGAGAGATACTCTTTGCTGGCTCAGTGAAGTAAGTAGCCATTTTGAGGAAATCCACATGGTAAGGAACTGTGGGAAAAATCCAGGATTTTCAGTCAGCTTTCAACTGACAGCCATCAAAAAGCTGGAGTGCTCCATCACACAGCCTCAAGGAAATGAATTCTGTAAACACCCGAACGATCTTTGAAGTAGATTCATTCCCAGTCAAGCCTACAGGTGAGAATTCAGCCTGGCCAATACCTTAACTGCAGATTTGTGAGACCCTGAAGCAGAGGACCCAGCTAAGCCATGCCTGCATATCTAGCCCGCAGAAACTGGGAAATAAAAATTACATTAAAAATAGCAAAAAAAGAAATTAATTCTTTCACCATTCTGAAGGACAGAATTCGAAAGTCAGGTTAACTGGCCAAAGCAAGGTGTTAGGAGAGCTGTACTCCCTCCGGAGGCTCTAGCAAAAAATACATTCCTTACCATTTCCAGCTTCTGATGGCTATGACATGTCTTAATATGCAGTGATATCATTCCAACATTAACCTCTATAACCACATTGCTTTCTCCTCTTCTGTGTGTCAAATCTTATAAAGACCCTCTTATAAGGATACATGTGAATGCATTTAGGGCCCACACTGATTATCCCATACTGTCCTTATCTCAAGATCCTTAATTTAATCACATTTGCAAATCTTTGCCATATAGGAAACATTTACAGATTTCAGGTATTAGGTTATTTAGGTTATAATTATGTTTACTAGGTTTCTTTTACACTATTTAAATTTCCTGTTCTTCTTGTATGAGTTTTGGCGGATTGTGTCTTTTGAGGAATTAGTCCATTTCACCTAGGTTATCAAAATTGTAGGCATAGCCATTCATAATATTCCTTCACTATCGTTTTGATGTCCATAGGATCTGTAATAAGTCCCTTTTTTATTTCTGGTGTTAGTAATTTGTGTCCTGTCTTTTTTCTTGGTTTGCCCGACTAGGGCTCATCAATTTGATTGAACTTTTCAAAGAGCTGGCTTTTAATTTCATTTATTTTCCATATTGATTTGTTTTCAACTTAATTGATGTCTGCTCTGATCATTACTATTTATTTTTTCTGCTTACTTTATGTTTAATTTGCCTTTTTTTTCTAGTTTCCTAAGATGGAAACTTAGATGATCAATTTTAGATCTTTTTTCTTTTCTAATATATTAATTCAGTGCTATAAATCTCCCTCTAAGTATATTTTCACTGTATCCCACAAATTTTGGTAAGTTGTATTTTCATTTTCCTTTTGTTCATAATATTTTTAGTTTCTCCTGAGAGTTCTTCTTTGACCCATATGTTTGGAAGTGTGTTTTTTAATCTTCATGTGTTTTTGGATTCTCTAGTTCTCTTTCTGTTATTTAATTCTGGCTTATTTATACTGGTGTCTGAGATAAGACACTGTATAATTTCTATTCTTTTCAATCTGATAAAGTGTGTTTTATTTTTATTAATTTATTAATTTATTTTTATTATTTAAATAAAGATTTTATTTATTTATTTGACAGAGAGAGATCACAAGTAGGCAGAGAGGCAGGCAGAGAGAGAGAGAGAGAGAGGAAGAAGCAGGCTCCCTGCTGAGCAGAGAGCCAGATGTGGGACTCAATCCCAGGACCCTGGGATTATGACCTGAGCCAAAGGCAGAGGCTTTAACCCACTGAGCCACCCAGGCGCCCCTAAAGTGTGTTTTATGATGGAGAAGGTGATCTATCATGGTGAATGATTCACGTGAGCTTGAGAAGAATACACATTCTGCTCTTGTTGAAGTAGACTATTGATGTTTAGTTGAGTGATAGTGTTGTTGAGTTAAACTATGTCCTTAGAGATTCTCTGCTGCTAGATCTGTCCATTTATTTTTTTTTAGGGGGTGGAGTTGTAGAGGGAGAGGGAGAAAGAATCCTAAGCAGGTTCTCTGCCCAGCATATAGCTGGACGTAAAGCTCAATCTCACAACCCTGAGCTGAAATGAAGAGTCAGATGCTTAACCGACTGAACCACCCAGGCACCCCTGAATCTGTTCATTTGTGATAGAAGAATGTTGAAACCTCCAACTATGATACTGGATTTATCTATTTCTTTTTGCAGTTCTACCAGTTTTTGCCTCATAGTTCAGTGCTCTGCTTTTAAGCTCATACATGCTAAGGATTATTTGGTCTTCTCAGACAACTGACTCCTTTATCAATATGTAATACTTTTCTTTATCCCTGATAACTTTTTTGCTTTGAAGTTTGCCCTGCCTGAAATTAACATAGCTATTCTCACTTTATTTTGATTAGCGTTAGCATGGTATATTTTTCCCCATCATTTACCTTTTTTAAAAATTTAATTTAATTTAATTTAATTTGTTAGAGAGAGAGCATAAGCAGAGGGAGCGGCAAGCAGAGGGAGAGGGAGAAAGAGGTTCCCCACTGAGCAAGGGGCCCAACGTGGGATTCCATCCCAGGACCCTAGGATCATGACCTGACCCGAAAGCAGGTGCTTAATTGACTGAACCACTCAGGCATCCCATCCATTCCGTTTATTTTTTTTTTAAGTTTTTATTTTAGGGGTGCCTGGGTGGTTTAGTCAGTTAAGTGTCTGTCTTCAGCTAAGGTCAGCTCCTAGGATGGAGCTGTCTTCAGCTCCTAGGATGGAGCCCCACAATGGGCTCCCTGCTCCACAAGGAGATTGCTTCTCCCTCTCTATCCATCCCTCCCCCTGCTAGTGCTCTCTCTCTCTCTCTCTCTGTGCTCTCGTTCAAATAAATAAATAAAATCTTTTTTAAAAAATCTTTTTTTCTTTAAAAAAAAGTCTTTACTTTAATTCCAGTATAGTTACATACAGGGTAATATTAGTTTCAGGTGTACAATATAGTGAGACAACACTTCCCATACAACACCCAGTGCTCATCACGGATGGAGAAGTACTGATAACATTTTTTTAAGTAAGCTCTATACCCAACACAGGGCTTGAATTCATGACCTCAAGATCAATATTCACATGCTCTACTGACCGAGCCAGCCAGGCTTCCCCGTTTACTTTTTGTGTTTACTATATGTGTTTTTACATTTAAAATGGGTTTCTTAAATACGTCATGTAGTTGAGTTTTGTTTTCTGATCTGACAGCTTCTCTTTTAATTGGCACAATTAGACCATTAATATTCAAAGTGATTATTGACGTATTTGGATTAATGTCTACCAAATTTGTCATTGTTTTCTATTTGTTGCCCTTGTTGTTTGTTCTTATTTTTGTTTTCAACTCCTCTTCTGTTCTTTTGTGGTTTTATTCTTTTTAAAGATTTTATTTATTTATTTGACACAGAGAGAGAGAGAGAGAGAAATAGGCAGAGGGGGAGGGGGAAGTAGGCTCCCCACTGAGCAGAGAACCCTTTGCTGGGCTCGATCCCAGGACCCTGAGACCATGACCTGAACCGAAGGCAGAGGCTTTAACCCACTGAGCCACCCAGGCACCCCAAGATTTCATTCTTTTTGGTGGCTGAGTAATGTTCCATTGTCTATATGCCACATCTTCTTCTTTTTTTCTTTTTTTTAAAGATTTTATTTATTTGTCAGAGAGAGAGAGAGCACAAGCAGGCCGAGAGGCCAACAGAGGCAGAGGAGAAGCAGGCTCCCCACTGAGCAAGGAGCCTGATGCAGAACTTGATCCCAGGACCCTGGGATCATGACCTGAGCTGAAGGCAGCAGCTTAACCCACTGAGCCACCCAGGTGCCCCAGAAGACTTTGGACAGTTTTATTATTTTATTTTTATTTTAAAGATTTTACTTATTTGACAGAGAGAGACACAGCAAGAGAGAGAACACAAGCAGGAGGAGTGGGAGAGGGAGAAGCAGGCTCCCTGCTGAGCAGGGAGCCCAATGCTAGGCTTGATCCCAGAACCCTGGGATCATGACCTGAGCCAAAGGCAGACGCTTAACAACTGAGCCACCCAGGAGCCCCTTGTTTTTTGTGGTTTTAATTGAATATTTTGTATGATCCCTTTCTTTCTTTTTTTCTTTCTAAGAACAGGTCTTATCAAATGTCCTGAGCAAAACTGCACACATTGCTTGTTCTACCTCTGCCCAACACAGGGTGTTTGACCTGTTCTATGCAAGCCTTGACTGGGTCTCCCTTGCTTTAGACCACGTGGTATCCCCCAGGAGCACCATGTTGGTGCCACACTTGGTGCAGATGTCTACATTACAAAGTGACATATTTCCCAGTCCCTCAACATCCATGGTCGTGACCTCAGTCTTTCAGGGAGCTGAAATTACAGGCTTGCACCACTGTGGCCTGGCTCTCATTTCTTAACAAGTCAATTACACTTTTTTTTTTCAATTACACTTTTTGTTTCAGGATTTATTTATTTATTTTAAAGGTGGGAGGCCAGAGGGAGAGGGAGAGAGAGAATCTCCAGCAGACTTCCCACTAACCATGGAGCCCCAGGTGGCATGCCATCTCATGTTACATGAGACCAGGAACTGAGGCAAAATTATGCTTAACCAATTGAGCCACCCAGATGCCCCAATTATACTTTATTAAAATGCTTTTTTAATAAAAGATTTTATTTATTTATTTGAGATAGAGAGAAAGAGCATCAGTAGGAGGCAGAGGAAGAGAGAGAAGCAAGGTCCCTGGGATGGTGACCTGAGCTGATGGCAGACAGTTAACTGACTAAGCCACATGGATACCTCTAAATACTTTTTTTGAAAACTTTTTTTAGTGGCTACTCTAGAGTTTGCAGTGTACATTTTCAAGTAATCCAAGTCCACTTTCATACAACATAGTATCACTTCAGGGGTAGTGTGAATACCTTGTAAAACAATATAATCCAAATTCCTCTTTCTTATCTCTTGTGTCATTGCTGTCATTCATTTCACTTATATATAAGCATACAAAAGCATATTTTATATAGCTATATACACACATATACATACATATATGTACATGTACAAAGATATTTTCATAAGCATACATCATGAAATACGCTGTCACTATTATTGTTTTGAAAGTTTGAAATTCTGTGAGAATTATCAAAATGGGCGCCTGGTTGGCTCAGTCAGTTAAGCATCTGACTCTTAATTTCAGGTCAGGTTGTCATCTCAGGGTCGTGAGATCAAGACCTGAGCTGGGCTCTGTGTTCAGTGGGGAGTCTGCTTGAGATTCTTTCCCTCTTTCCCTCCCCCTGCTCATGCACACCCACTCTCTCTCTCTCTCAAATATGTCTTTAAAAAAAAAAGTGACAAAGAGACATCAAGTAAGCACATGCTGTTGGAAAAATAGCATTAATAGACTAGCTAGACTAAGAGTTGCCACAGATCTTTACTTTGTAAAAAGCAGTATCTGTGAAGTGAAAGCAAATCACAATAAAATGAGATAAGCCTCTAAATGACTTAAACATCATAGTACAAACATAACCCTGTCTTTCTCCCTTTCCTCAAACATCTAGATTCCCTGAGTTGCAACAATATTGAAGTTAGGCCAGTTAATAACACTAGAATGGCCTCTAAGTGTTCAAATGAAAGGAAGAGTCAGGCATCTCACTTTAAAGCAAAAGCTAGAAATGAATGGGGCACCTGGGTAGCTCAGTCATTGAGCATCTGCCTTCCGCTCAGGTCAAGTTTCCAGGGGCCTGGGATTGAGCCCTGCATAGAGCCCCTTATCTGGCTTCCTGCTCCACGGGAACCCTGCTTCTCCCTCTCCCACTTCCCCTGCTTGTGTTCCCTCTCTGGCTATCTCTCTGTCAAATAAATAAAATCTTAAAAAAAAAAAAAAGCTAGACATGATTAAGCTTACTGAAGAAGGCATGTTGAAAGCCAAGGTAGGTTGAAAGTTAGGTCTCTTGTGCCAAACAATTACCCAAATTGTGAATGTAAAGGAGAAGTTCTTAAAGCAAGTTAAAATTGCTCCTCCAGTGAACACAGAGATAATAAGAAAGCAAAACAGCCTGATTTTTGCTGATATGGAGAACATTTCAATGGTCTGAATAGTAGATCAAATCAGACGCAATATCCCTCAAACTAAAGCCTAATCCAGAGCAAGCCCCAACTGTCTTCAATTATCTGAAGGCTAAGAGAGGTGAGAAAGCTACAGATACGAGAAGATCAGCTCCTCAGGTTTAAGGAAAGAAGATATTTCCATAACAAATGGGCAAGGTAAAGCAGCAAGTACTGATGCAGAAGCTGCTGCAAGTTATCCTGAAGATCTAGCTTAGATATTAAAGGTGGCTACACTGAACAACAGATTTTCATTTTATACAAAACAACTTTCTACTCAAAGAAGATGCCATCTAGCATTTTTCATAGTTAGGAGAAAGCTTCAAAGCTTCAAAGGACAGGCTGTCTTGTTAGGTGCTAACACAGCTGGCGCCTTTAAGTTGAAGCCAATGCTCATTGACCATTCTGAAAATTGTAGGGCCCTTAAGAATTATGCTAAATCTACACTGCCTGTGCGCTGAAGATGGGACAAAGCCTGGATGACAGCCTATCTGTTTACAATGTGGCTTACTGAATATTTTAAGTGAACTATTGAGGGGAAAAAAAAATTTTTCCTTTCAAAATACTACTGCTCATTAACAATGCACTGGGTCACCTAAGAGCTCTGATGGAAATGTACATTAAGATTAAGGTTGCATTCTTGGGGCGCCTGGGTGGCTCAGTGGGTTAAAGCCTCTGCCTTCGGCTCAGGTCATGATCCCAGGGTCCTGGGATCCAGCCCCACATCGGGCTCTCTGCTCAGCAGGGAGCCCGCTTCCTCCTCTCTCTCTGCCTGCCTCTCTGCCTACTTGTGATTTCTGTCTGTCAAATAAATAAATCTTTAAAAAAAAAAAAAGATTAAGGTTGCATTCTTGCCTGCTGGTGCAATATCCATCCTGCAGCCCATGGGACAAGAAGTGATTTTGAATTTCAACATCCATTCTGTAGTCCATGCACCAAGGAGTAACTTTGACTTTCAAGCCTTATTTCAGAAATACATTTGGTAAGGCCATAGCTGCCATAGATAGAGATTCTTCTGATAGATCAGGACAAAATAAATTAAAAACTTTCTGGAAAAGATGTACCATTCTAAATGCCATTAGGAATATTTGTGAGGGCTCCTGGGTGGCTCAATTGGTTAAGCATCTGCCTTCAATGCAGATTGTATTTTTAAACTATTTTTAAATTGAGCTTGTGTTGTTTTTTGGCATAATGCTATTGCACAATTAATAGTCTGCAGTATAGTGTAAATATAACTTTTATACGCACTGGTAAGCCAAAAAATTAATTTGACTCATTTTATTGCAATATTTGCTTTATTGCAGTGTTCTGGAACCAAATCAAGAATATCTCCAAGATATGCGTGTATTTCTCTACTTACTTTTGAGCTGGTGTTCTATACATTAATGTGAGTAGTGTATTGAAGTCTCCAACTACTATTGTATGACTGTTTATTTCTCCCTACATTTTGTCAGTTTTTGCTTCATATAGTTTGATGGACAGTCATTGGGTACATAAATATTGATAACTGTTGAATCTTGTTGCTGTACTGAACCTCATATTTATATATAACATCGCTTTTTTTGTCTCTTGTAAACTTCTGATTTCCTGTCTACTTTGATAAAAGTTTAGCCATTCCTTCTCTCTTTTGGTTACCACCTGCATGGAATATAATTTTGCATCCTTTTACTTTCAACCTGTTTGTCTTTGAACCTAAAATGAGTCTGTTGTAGAAAGCATATCACGTGTTTTTATCCATTTTGCCAATCTGTGTCTTTTGAGTGGTGAGTTTACATTTACATGTAAAGTAATTACTGATGAAGACTAAATTCTGTCATTGTACTATTTGTTTTCTATTTAACCTATAACATTTTTGTCCCTCATTTTCTGTATTACTGCCTTCTTTTTTGTTTAACTAATGTTTAAATTCATTTCTCATTTTTTGCTGTATATTCGATAGTTATTTTCTTTGTGGTTTTCATGAAGATTACATTAACATTCTAACACTCTAATTTGAATTTATACTAACTTAACTTCAATAACTTACAAAAACTGCTCCCTTACATCCACACCCTTTTCAGTTATTGATGTCACAAAATTACCTTTCTACATTGTGTGCCCCAAAACATAAACTAATGATTGTTTAAAATGCATCAATCTCCTAAATTATTTTTGATCTTTATTTAAATTCCAGGGATGCCTGGGGGGCTCAGCCGGTTAAGCGTCGCCTTTGCTCAGGTCATGATCCCAGGACCCTAGGATAGAGTCCCATGTCGGGCTCCTTACTGGGTGGGGAGTCTGCTTCTCCTTCTGCCTGCACTTCCTCTGCTTGTATGCTTCCTCTCTCTGGCAAATAAATAAATAAAATATTCTTTAAATAGGGGACATAGAGGGCACCTGGGTGGCTCAATGGGTTAAGGCCTCTGCCTTCGGCTCAGGTCATGATCCCAGGGTCCTGCATCCGGCTCTCTGCTCAGCGGGGACCTACTTCTCCGTCTCTCTCTGCCTGCCTCTCTGCCTACTTGTGATCTCTGTCTGTCAAATAAATAAATAAAATCTTTTAAAAAAAATGGGATATAGAGTGGACGCCTGGGTGGCTCAATTGGTTAAGCTGCTGCCTTCGGCTCAGGTCATGATCCCAGGGTCCTAGGAGTGAGTCCTGCATGGGGCTCCTTGCTCAGCAGGGAGCCTGCTTCTCTCTCTGCCTCTGCCTGCCACTCTGCCTGCTTGTGAGGGCGCGTGCCCTCTCTTTCTCTCTCTCTCTGTCTTTCTGAGAAATAAATAAATAAATAAAATCTTTTTTTAAAAAAAGGGATGTAGAAATCAAAATTATATTTTTCTATCTTTATTTTTCTATTTTTTATTTTTTTTAAAACATATAATGTATTTTTATCCCCAGGGGTACAGGTCTGTGAATTGCCAGGTTTACACACTTCACAGCACTCCCCATAGCACATACCCTACCCAATGTCCATAACCCCACCCCCATTTCCCAACCTCCCTCCCCCCAGCAACCCTCAGTTTGTTTTGTGAGATTAAGAGTCACTTATGGTTTGTCTCCCTCCCAATCCCATCTTGTTTCATTTATTCTTCTCCTACCTCCCAACCCCCCACGTTGCATCTCCACTTCCTCATATCAGGGAGATCATATGATAGTTGTCTTTCTCCAATTGACTTATTTCACTAAGCATGATACCCTCTAGTTTCATCCACATTGCGCAAATGGCAAGATTTCATTTCTTTTGATGGCTGCATAGTATTCCATTGTATATAATACCACTTCTTCTTTATCCATTCATCTGTGGATGGACATCTAGGTTCTTTCCACAGTTTGGCTATTGTGGACATTGCTGCTATAAACATGCGGGTGCACGTGCCCGTTCGGATCACTACGTTTGTATCTTTAGGGTAAATACCCAGTAGTGTAATTGCTGGGTTGTAAGGTAGCTCTATTTTCAACTTTTTGAGGAACCTCCATGCTGTTTTCCAGAGCGGTTGCACCAGCTTGCATTGCCACCAACAGTGTAGGAGGGTTCCCCTTTCTCCGCATCCTTGCCAGCATCTGTCGTTTCCTGACTTGTTAATTTTAGCCATTCTGACTGGTGTGAGGTGATATCTCATTGTGGTTTTGATTTGTATTTCCCTGATGCCGAGTGATGTGGAGCACTTTTTCATGTGTCTGTTGGCCATCTGAATGTCTTCTTTGCAGAAATGTCCGTTCATGTCCTCTGCTCATTTCTTGATTGGATTATTTGTTCTTTGGGTGTAGAGTTGGCTAAGTTCTTTATAAATTTTGGACACTAGCCCTTTATCTGATAAGTCGTTTGCAAATATTTCTCCCATTCTGTCAGTTGTCTTTTGGTTTAGTTAACTGTTTCCTTTGCTGTGCAAAAGATTTTGATCTTGATGAAATCCCAATAGTTCATTTTTGCCCTTGCTTCCCTTGCCTTTGGCGGTGTTCCTAGGAAGACATTGCAGCGGCTGAGGTCAAAGAGATTGCTGCCTGTGTTCTCCTCAAGGATTTTGATGGATTCCTTTCTCACATTGAGGTCCTTCATCCATTTTGAGTCTATTTTCGTGTGTGGTGTAAGGAAATGGTCCAATTTCATTTTTCTGCATGTGGCCGTCCAATTTTCCCAGCACCATTTATTGAAGAGGCTGTCTTTTTTCCGTTGGACATTCTTTCCTGCTTTGTCAAATATTACTTGACCATAGAGTTGAGGGTCTATTTCTGAGCTCTCTATTCTGTTCCATTGACCTATGTGTCTGTTTTTGTGCTAGTACCATGCTACCTTGATGATGACAGCTTTGTAATAGAGCCTGAGTCCGAAATTGTGATGCCACCAACTTTGGCTGTCTTTTTCAATATTCTTTTGGCTTTTTGAGGTCTTTTCTGGTTCCATATAAATTAGGATTATTTGTTCCATTTCTTTGAAAAAAATGGGTGGGATTTTGATAGGGATTGCATTAAATGTGTAGATTGCTTTAGGTAGCATAGACATTTTCACAAAATTTGTTCTTCCAATCCAGGAGCATGGAACATTTTTCCATTTCTTTGTGTCTTCCTCAATTTCTTTCATGAGTACTTTATAGTTTTCTGAGTATAGACTCTTTGCCTCTTTGGTTCATTTATTCCTAGGTATCTTATAGTTTTGGGTGCAATTGTAAATGGGATTGACTCCTTAATTTCTCTTTCTTCTGTCTTGTTGTTGGTGTAGAGAAATGCAACTGATTTCTGTGCATTGATTTTCTATCCTGACACTTTACTGAATTCCTGTACAAGTTCTAGCAGTTTTGGAGTGGAGTCTTCTAGGTTTTCCACATATAGTATCATATCATCTGCGAAGAGTGATAGTTTGACTTCTTCTTTGACAATTTAGAAGCCTTTAATTACTTTTTGTTGTCTGATTGCTGGGGCTAGGACTTCTAGTACTATGTTGAATAGCAGTGGTGATAACGGACATCCCTGCCGTGTTCCTGACCTTAGCGGAGAAGCTTTCAGTTTTTCTCCATTGAGAATGATATTTGCGGTGGGTTTTTCATAGATGGCTTTGATAATATTGAGGTATGTGCCCTCTATCCCTACACTTTGAAGAGTTTTGATCAGGAAGGGATGCTGTACTTTGTCAAATGTTTTTTCAGCATCTTTTGAGAGTATCATATGTTTCTTGTTCTTTCTTTTATTAACGTGTTGTATCACATTGATTGATTTGTGGATGTTGAACCAAACTTGCAGCCCTGGAAAAAATCCCACTTGGTCGTGGTGAATAATCCTTTTAATGTACTGTTGAATCCTATTGGCTAGTATTTTGGTGAGAATTTTCGCATTTGTGTTCATTAAGGATATTGGTCTGTAGTTCTCTTTTTTGATGGGATCCTTGTCTGGTTTTGGGATCAAGGTGATGCTGGCCTCATAAAATGAGTTTGGAAGTTTTCCTTCCATTTCTATTTTTTGGAACAGTTTCAGGAGAAAGGGAATTAGTTCATCTTTCAATGTTTGGTAGAATTCCCCTGGGAAGCTGTCTGGCACTGGGCTTTTGTTTGTTTGGAGATTTTTGATGACTATTTCAATCTCCTTACTGGTTATGAGTCTGTTCAGGCTTTCTATTTCTTCCTGGTTCAGTTGTGGTAGTTTATATGTCTCTAGGAATGCATCCATTTCTTCCAGATTGTCAAATTTGTTTGAGTAGAGTTGCTCATAGTATGTTCTTATAATTGTTTGTATTTCTTTGGTGTTAGTTGTAATCTCTCCTCTTTCATTCATGATTTTATTTATTTGGGTCCTTTCTCTTTTCTTTTTGATAAGTCTGGCCAGGAGTTTATCAACCTTATTAATTCTTTCAAAGAACCAGCTCCTACTTTCGTTGATTTGTTCTATTGTTTTTTGGTTTCTATTTCATTGATTTCTGCACTGATCTTTATGATTTCTCTTCTCCTGCTGGGTTTAGGCTTTCTTTTTTGTTCTTTCTCCAGCTCCTTTAGGTGTAGGGTTAGATTGTATATTTGAGACCTTTCTTGTTTCTTGAGAAAGGCTTGTACTGCTATATATTTTCCTCTTAGGACTACCTTTGCTGTGTCCCACAGATTTTGAACCGTTGTGTTTTCATTATCATTTGTTTCCATGAATTTTTTTCAATTATTCTTTAATTTCCTGGTTGACCCATTCATTCTTTAGAAGAATGCTGTTTAGTCTCCATGTTTGGGTACTTTCCAACTTTCCTCTCGTGATTGAGTTCTAGCTTCAGAGCATTGTGGTCTGAAAATATGCAGGGAATGATCCCAATCTTTTGATACCAGTTGAGACCTGTTTTAGGACCCAAGATGTGATCTATTTTGGAGAATGTTCCATGTGCACTAGAGAAGAATGTGTATTTTGTTTGGGATGAAATGTTCTGAATATGTCTGTGATGTCCATCTGGTCCAGTGTGTCATTTAAGGCCTTTATTTCCTTGTTGATCTTTTGCTTGGATGATCTGTCCATTTCAGTGAGGGGAGTGTTAAAGTCCCCTACTATTATTGTATTATTGTTGATGTGTTTCTTTGATTTTGTTATTAATTGGTTTATATAGTTGGCTGCTCCTACGTTAGGGGCATAGATATTTAAAATTGTTAGATCTTCTTGTTGGACAGACCCTTTGAGTATGATATAGTGTTCTTCCTCATCTCTTATTATAGTCTTTGGCTTAAAATCTAATTGATCTGATATGAGGATTGCCACCCCTGCTTTCTTCTGATGTCCATTAGCATGGTAAATTGTTTTCCACCCCTTCACTTTAAATCTGGAGGTGTCTTCGGGTCTAAAATGATTTTGTTGTAGGCAACATATTGATGGGTTTTGTTTTTTATCCATTCTGACACCCTGTGTCTTTTGTTTGGGCATTTAGCCCATTGACATTCAGGTAACTATTGAAAGATATGAATTTAGTACCATTGTATTGCTTGTAAGGTGACTGTTACTGTATATTGTCTCTGTTCCTTTCTGATCTACTACTTCTAGGCTCTCTCTTTGCTTAGAGGACCCCTTTCAATATTTCCTGTAGAGCTGGTTTGGTGTTTGCAAATTCTTTCAGTTTTTGTTTGTCCTGGAAGCTTTTAATCTCTCCTTCTATTTTCAATGATAGCCTAGCTGGATATAGTATTCTTGGCTGCATGTTTTTCTCATTTAGTGCTCTGAATATATCATGCCTGTTCTTTCTGGCCTGCCAGGTCTCTGTGGATAAGTCTGCTGGCAATCTAATATTTTTACCATTGTATAATAGAGACTTCTTTTCCCAGGCTGCTTTCAGGATTTTTTGTTTGTCACTAAGACTTGTAAATTTTACTATTAGGTGATGGGGTGTGGACCTATTCTTATTGATTTTGAGGGGGGGTTCTCTGAACCTCCTGGATTTTGATGCTTGTTCCCTTTGCCATATTAGGGAAATTATCTACAATAATTCTTTCCAATATACCTTCTTCTCCCCTCTCTCTTTCTTCTTCTGGAATCCCAATTATTCTAATGTTGTTTCGTCTTTTGGTGTCACTTATCTCTCAAATTCTCCCCTCGTGGTCCAGTAGCTGTTGTCCCTCTTTTGCTCAGCTTCTTTATTCTCTGTCATTTGGTCTTCTATATCGCTACTTCTTTCTTCTGCCTCATTTATCCTAGCAGTAAGAGCCTCCATTTTTTATTGCACCTCATTAATAGCTTTTTTTATTTCAACTTGGTTATCTTTTAGTTCTTTTATTTCTCCAGAAAGGGCTTTTATCTCTCAGAGAGGGTTTCTCTAATATCTTCCATGCCTTTTTCAAGCCCGACTAGAACCTTGATAATCGTCATTCTGAACTCTAGATCTGACATATTACCAATGTCTGTATTGATTAGTTCCCCATCCTTTGGTACTGCCTCTTGTTCTTTTTTTTTGTGGTGAGTTTATCCACCTTGTCATTTTCTCCAGATAAGAGTATATGAAGGAGCAAATAAAATACTGAAAGGGTGGCAAAGACCCCCGGAAATGCGCTTTAACCAAATCAGAAGAGACCCAAATCTTGGGAGGGAGAAAGGGGAAAAAATGAAGTTCAGAATTTAAAAAAAAAAATTAAAAAAAAAATAAGGAAAAAATATAAAAACGAAAAAAATATATATATATTAGATAAACTAGTTAAAAAACGTTAAAAAAAGAAATGGGTAAAAGTTTTAAAAATTCGCAGAAAAGAAATAACATTAAAAAAATTAAATTAGGGGCGCCTGGGTGGCTCAGTGGGTTGGGCCGCTGCCTTCGGCTCGGGTCATGATCCCAGGTCCTGGGTTCGAGCCCCATGTCGGGCTTTCTGCTCAGCAGGGAGCCTGCTTCCTCCTCTCTCTCTGCCTGCCTCTCTGCCTACTTGTGATTTCTCTCTGTCAAATAAATAAATAGAATCTTTAAAAAAAAAATTAAATTAACCGCAAGACTAAAGAATCATGTGGAGAAAGTCATGAGTTCCATGCTTTGCTTTCTCTTCCACTGGAATTCTGCTTCTCTCCTTGGTAGGTAAACTTTGCCTTGGCTGGATTTCTTGTTGATCTTCTGGGGGAGGGGCCTGTTGTAGTGATTCTCAAGTGTCTTTGCCCAAGGCAGAATTGCCCCACCCTTACCAGGGGCTGGGCTAAGTAATATTCTCGGGTTTGCTTTCGGGAGCTTTTGTCTCCTGAATGCTTTCCGTAGAGTTGTGGAGGACGGGAATGAAAATGGTGGCCTCCCAGTCTCCGGCCCTGAGGAGTCGAGAGAGCTCGGGGGCCCCACTCCTCAGTGCGCCCTCAGAGAAAAGAGCCCAATCACTCCCGTCTCCCGTTGGAGCCTCTGGCCGCGCTCTGAGCTCACCCAGCCTGCGACCGGTTCAAGGTAACCCCGAACTGAGAGCTCACTTCTCGGCTCTGTCTCTGTAGCCGGCTTCCCCGGTCTAATACCTGCAAGCTCTGTGACACTCCTGATCCTTCTGTGACCCTGCGGGGCCTAGGGCCACGCTGGCCCCAAGTGGACTTCAACCTGGTTTAACCTCTAGAGCTATGTCCCTCAGTGGGGCAGACTTTTAAAAGTCCTGATTTTGTGCTCCGTTGCTCCGCTGTTTGCAAGGAGCTGGCCCCTCCCCCGCGGTCTATCTTCCCGTCGCTTAGGATTCACTTCTCTGCCTGTCCTACCTTTCAGAAAGTGGTTGATTTTCTGTTTCTAGAATTGCTGTTCTTCTCTTCGATCTCCCGTTGGATTTGTAGGTGTTTGCAGTGGTTTGATAAGCTATCTAGCTTATCTCCTGCTCCCTGATGTAGTCTCAGCCCGCTACTTCTCCGCCATCTTGACTCCTCCACCGCCAAAATTATCTCTTTTTAAAAAAAGAGTGTTTCTTGGTTTGCCTCTTTTCCCCCCTTTTGTTTCTTTCTTTTGTTTTTTAAATTTCACATAAGAGCTTTATCGTATGGTATTTGTCTTTCTCTGACTATTTTGCTTAGCCTGATGCTCTCTAGGTCCATCCATGTCATGGAAAGGTTTAATTTTTTTTTTATGACTGAGTAATACTACATTGTATATTTATACAACATCTTTTTTCTCCATTTGTCAATCAGTGGACACTGAGGCTGTTTCCATAATTTGGCTATTGTAGATAAATCTGCTAAAAACATCGGGCTGCATGTATCCTTCAAATCAGTATTTTATTATTATTATTTATTACTCTTTGAGTAAATACCCAGTAGTGTTATTGCTGGATTGTAGGGTAGTCCATTTTTAACTTTTTAAGGTACCTCCACACTGTTTTCCATAGTGATTGCACCAGTTTGCATTCCAACCAACAGTGCAAGAGGGTTCCCCTTTCTCCACATCCTCAGTAACACCTGTTGTTTCTTTTGTTGTTGATTTTAACTATTCTGACAGGTGTGAGTCGGTAGCTCACTGTAGTTTTGCTCTGCATTTCCCTGATGATGAGTGATGTTAAGCACCTTTTCATATATCTGTTGCCTGTCTGGATGTCTTCTTTGGAGAAATGTCTGTTCATGACTTATGCCTATTTTTTTACTTGGATTATTCATTTTTAGATATTCAGTTTTATAAGTACTTTACATAATTTGGATACTAACCCTTTATCTAATATGTCATTTGCAAATATCATTTCCCATTCCATAGGCTGCCTTTTAGTTTTGTTGTTTCCTTCCTTTCCTGTACAGAGCTTTTTATTTTGATGTAGTTCTAATTGTTTATTTTTGCTTTTGTTTTGCTTACCTTAGGAGATATATCCAGAAAGAAATTGCTACATCCAATGTCAAAGAGGTTACTGTCTGTGTTTTTCTCTAGGACTTTTGTGGTTCCAGGTCTCTCATTTAAGTTTTTAATCCATTTTGAGTCTATTTTTGTGGATGGTGTAAGGAAATGGTCCAGTTTAATTCTTTTGCATATTGCTGTTGAGTTTTCCCAAAACATTTGTTGAAAAGACAAACAAACAGTCTTATTCCCATTGGGTATTTTTTCTGACTTCGGCGAAGATTAATTGCATGTGGTTGTGGGTTCATTTCTGGGTTTCCTATTCTGTTCTATTGATCCATGTTTGTTTGTTTTTGCACTTTGACCATATCAGCCTACTTTTTTCTGGCTTCCAAGGATCCACGTATATGATGATATGCTTCCTAGCTGCTGCTTTCAGGAATCTTGTTCTGTGTTTGATTTTTAAAAGCTTAATTATAATGTGTCTCAGTTTAGGCCACTTTGAGTTCATTTCAGTTGTAGTTCACTGAACTTCTTCGCTGAGCAGAGAGCCCGATAAGGGGCTTGATCTCAGGACCCTGGGATCATGACCTGAGCCAAAGGCAGAGGCTTTAACCCACTGAGCCGCCCAGGCGCCCCTGCATATGTCAGTATTTGATGATGTACTGTAGGTCCCTTAGGCTCTATTTGCTTTTCCTTAACCTTTCCTCTGTTTCTCAGCAGAATTCCATTGTCCTATCTTCAAGTTCACTGATTCTTCCTCCAGCCTGCTCAAATCTGCCTTTGAATCCCTCTAGTGAAATTTTCAATTCCATTACTAAACATTTTAGCTTCAGAATTTCTTTTGCTTTCTATTGAGATTGTCTGTCTCTTTTTCTATATTTATATTATTGTTCACACATTATTTTGTTGACTTTATGTCTTCCTTTAGTTTCTTGACCATCCTTAACATGATTATTTTGAAGTTTTGTCTATGTAGCTGCCATTATATCAACAGTTAATATTGACATTTTTTCCTTTGGGCTATACTTTCCTCTTTCTTTGTATGCTTTGTGATTTTTTGTTGTACACTGGACATTTCAATCCAACCATGTGATAACTCTGGAAATCAGAGTCTCACCCTTTGTCAGGGTTTATTGATTTTGTTACTGTTATTGCTTTTTGTTTTTGTAGTCTGTCTGTGTGCCAAGAATCAACCTGAGGTGTACACTTAAGGTCTTTTCATATTTTTTCTGAGCCTTCCCCTGGGCATACATGGTCACTCTCTAATTTTTTCAGATAAGCAGTTGTTTTTTTAATATCTTAGTCTTTAATGTCTAGTTTCTAAAAGAGTAGAAAGTGAAACATGAATGGGTTGGGGAGAGTATGCTTGGATGTAACATAATTTTAAAAACTTGTTCCCTGTTGATAGAGATTTGGTTATTTCTTTTTATTACTATTATTATTGTTATTATTATTAACATATAATGTATTATTTGTTTTAGGGGTACAGGTCTGCAGTTCATCAGTTTTACACAACACACAGCATTTACCATAATGCATACCCTCCCCAATGACCATCACTGAGCCACCTATCCCCCCCACCCCCCCACCTCTAGCTACCCTCAGTGTTTCCTGAGATTAAGAGTCTCTTATGGTTTGTCTCCCTCTCTGGTTTCATCTTTTTTCATTTTTCCCTCCCTTCCCCTATGATCCTCTGCCTTGTTTCTTAAAGTCCACATATCAGTGAGATCATATGATAATTCTTTCTCTGATTGACTTATTTTGCTTAACATGATACTCTCTGGTTCCATCCACATCATTGCAAATGGAAAGATTTCAAGTTTTGATGGCTGCATAATATTCTATTGTATATATACACCACATCTTTATCCATTCATCTGTCAATGTGAACTTCTGGATTCTTTCCATAGTTTGGCTATTGTGGACATTGCTGCTATAAACATTTTGGTGCTGGTGCCCCTTCAGATCACTACATTTGTTATCTTTGGGGTAAATACCAATTTAGTAGTATAATTGCTGGGTCATAGGGTAGCTCTATTTTCAACTTTTTGAGGAACTTCCATACTGTTTTCCAGAGTGGCTGCACCAGCTTAGATTCCCACCAACAGTGTAAGAGGGTTCCCCTTTCTCTGCATCCTCACCAACATCTGTCATTTCCTAATTTGTTAATTTTAGCCATTCTGACTGGTATAAGGTGGTATCTCACTATGGTTTTAAAATGTCTTTCCCAGATGTGGAGTGACATTGAGCACTTTTTCATATGCCTGTTGGCCATTTGTAGGTCTCTGTTTCTGTCTTCACATGTACTTTTCCTTTGTCAGCTTTGTTTTATGGACAGTTGTCATTGTATTTAGGGCTCACTCTTATCTGAGATGAGCTCATCTCACAATCCTCAAGTAGGTGTACCAAGACCTTTTTTTCTGAATGAGATTAATTTTACATGTTCTGGGTGAACTTATATTTTGGGGAGGGCAACATTCAACCCACTGTAAGTGATATACATTAGGTTTATGTATGTATATGACAGTTGTACTTTATTACTTGGTGATTATAATATGCCATTATTTTACATACATGTAAAATAATATATATACATTATATATATAATACATTATATATACATTATACATTATAATGTATATACATTAATATATAAAAACATATACATGCATATATATACACAAATGTATATAAATATGTATATCTCATGTCATCCCATGGATGGGGTGAGCAGCAGGGGAAGTTGTTAATTGGGAGTTGTAGTTTCTGTAGGGAATTTAAACACAATGATAAAATCTAAGAATTAGTCTGTTTTTTATTATCACTATGTTCAGGCAATTTTAAATACTGTCAGTGGTAAAATACTTCTTAAAATTATCTTTTGCTGGTCTAGGTAGAAAATAATTACTGCAGGTACTGTTGAGTATTAATAATGAACTTGTAAACTCCAAATTAACATGATTTATTGCTTATCATTTAAAAACATTGTATTTTACATAGAGGTTAATTCCAAAAACTCCCAACACTATTATCACCCCACAATACACATAAACTTATTTATACATACTTATTTTGAGAGTAAGTTTATAATAATTCTAAATCATGAGAGCTTGCATCATGTGCAAGTCAGGCCTATAACTTGTGGGGCACTACATATTACTTTATTTAAACAACACAGGGACACTTAGGGGGCTCAGTTGGTTAAGCACCTGCATTCAGCTCAGGTCATGATCTCAGGGCTCCTTGCTCATCAGGGAGCTTGTCTCTCTCTCTGCCTGCTGTTCCACCTGCTTATGCTCTCTCTGACAAATAAGTAAATAAAATCTTTAAAAAAAACAAATTATAAATAAATGATGACATAGTCATTGTAAAAAAACAGAATTTACATAATATTCATTCTGATATCATATGTGACCACTTGTGGTTTTTATGTCTGTGTAATAACTGTTTAAAAAGAAAAACAAAGCAATGTTATTACTTATTGATCTTTTAAATTTTTATTTTCGGAGGGGCTAGGAAGGGGCTCAGGGAGAGAGAGAATATGAGGCAGCCTCTATCTCCAGGGCGGAGCCCATCATGGGACTTGATTTCACAACTCTGAGATCATGACCTCAGCCAAGATCATAAGTCAGAGACTTAACTGACTGCGCCACCCAGTTGTCCCTAATTATTGATCTTTTGATTTGATTTACCCACGGAAAGGCAAACATTGTGACTAAGGGTACATTCTCTAGAAGCAAATTGCCTTTGTTTGACCTTAACTTTATCACCTGCTAGCTATAAGATCATAGGCAAGTTACTTAAACTCTCTGTGTCCATTTCATCATGTGGGTAAAAAATTTAAAAATTAAAAGATAATTATAAAATATGGATTAATAAAAACACTTTAGACAATTTTGGTAGGATTTAATGAATAATCACACATATTACAGTTAGAATTATATATATATAACACAGTAAGAACTTGATAAAGTTTAGCTTTTATTATTATTAATTCAGATTATTAATTCCCAACTGGCTCAGTGGTACTGAAGAAAAAAATTCTTCATAAAATGATATTTAATACAAAATTAATGCATATTCTTGTAATACAAAAAGAAAAGATCTAGTGCACCTGGGTGGTACAGTCCATTAAACAAACAACTCTTGGTTTCAGTTCAATCTCAGGGTTGTGAGATCAAGCCCCAGGTGGGCTCCCTGCTCAGGAAAGAGTCTGCTTAAGGCTCTCCCTCTCTGTCTGCCCCAACCCCACCCTTACTCTCTTAAATAAATACATAAATCTTTTTATAAAAAAAGATTTAATGTTTGGAATCAGTAATAAAATGAAGAAGCTGGAAGAAAATACACTTGAAACCAAAATTTACTTTTGGAAAGTGGCTTAGTATTCTAAAATCATGATCCAAGTATTACACAGGATATCATAACCACAGATTAAAACATTTGTAGGAGTGAAGGACCAGTGAGAAAAGAGACGGAGGGAATTAATGCTTATCTTAATAAACTATTTACAACAAAACAAAAATGTATTTTAGGCAATAAAATGAGGGAAACTGGGAAAGAAAAAAGTTTGAAAAGCTTAAATGGCTGATTGGTTTTTCAGTCTTTTTCCCCACTCTCCTAATAATATTCAAGATGAATGCTGTAATTTCCTACGGAACTTTTTGTCATGAAATATTTTGTTATCTATGCTGTCCAATATAGCATCTATTAAAAGAGTTTAAGGAACTTATTGATAATGATAAAGATTCAAAGACAGGCAATTTGGGTCCAGAAAACATACTCTTGGTCACAAATGTCTATCTGCCTTTCCATGAGCACTAAGTCTTTAACTATCAAAATATCCATAATAAGTAACATTGTCTTGTTATTTATCAGTGTCACTATTTTTTTAATTTGGACCTTACAACATCCTAAATTATTTAATTACAAAATAGCAAGTGAGGTTGAAATGATGATCATGGATCTGTAATTAGAATGAATCTCAATTTCTACTGCATTACGTTGTGTAAGTGGCATCTAAAACCGTTCAACATCAGTTTTTACTGAGTAGATTAATTAATTAAAAACCTCATGTTCATCATCATCGTGTAAAACTTTTAAGTTGTAACCTCACACGTCTATTTATTAATAGGCAGTGGTGTTAGATAACCATGAAATTGAGAAGTCTCATTTATCCATCCGTTTCTTTCCCCAACACCATCAAGTGTAATGCCACTAACAACCGCTAGGGTGAGACGAGAGAGGCCTCACTTTCATCTTTACATGGAATCTTGGAAATTGCACAGCACCATGACGTGCGCCAAAGACGTAGGTGTAGACGATGAACAAAAGAGAAGCCCCACCGTCGATGTGGCTTTCCCCGGCACGCCCGTCCCGGGGCGCGCCGCAACACTCCGCACCTTCGCTCGCTCCCCGCAATCGGGCGGGCCCTGGTTGGGCGAAGCGATTGAGCCGACTGTGGAGTGGAGTCTCCATCAACCGTTGAGGACCAGGAGGTGGTGGAAGGCAGTGGAGAGGCTGGGTAGAGACTGGGGGAGGGCAACGAAAAGAGGCTGCGGAGGAGGACGACGGCAGCGCCGAAGGACACACCGAGGGGAGGCTCCAGCCCCTCCAACAGGCGGGAGCCCAGCTCCAGGGGAGCCAGCAGCTTCCTCCATCTTGGTTGATGGAGGCGGGGAGCGGCGTCTGGGTCTCTCCACCGTGGCACCCGTCCTCCAAAGGCCCCTCAGGCGCAGACGCTGGAATCAAGGGCTATCCCCTCGGCCGAATGGCGGAGCCCAGTTGGGGCTTCGCGGGGCCAAGTTTCCCAGCCCCACGGGGTTTGATTTTGAATTGGTCCCAAGTTCCCACAGCAGTCCCGACAAAATGGAGGACGTCGTCTCCTCCTGCAGCCATGACGGGAGGTGGGGGGACAATTCCCCACGGGGGTGAGGCGAGGGTGGAAGTGTTCCCACTCCCCTCAGCACATTCGGGAACTCACTTCACGCGCTGCCCCGACCTCCCACTTTGCCTCGCTCCAGCCCCTTGCCGGGCTCGCCCCTCACGGGGGGCTTCAGGCATTGGACAGGGAGGGCGTTGGGGACATCGAGGCCGCGTCGCTCCTCGGGCAGGGTCGTTGGGAGCGGCTCCAGGGTCCTGGGCTCCCAGGCCCGAGCTAGGGCAGGCGGCCACGGCCTCCGTCCCTAGGGCTGTGCGGGGCCCTGGAGAGCACCCTGGGCCCCCAAGTACCGAGCCGGAGGCCATGCAGCGGGCAGCGAAACTCGGGCTGCCTGACCCTGACGGACCTGGGGGTGGGGGCGGTCTGGGAGGCGGGGGTAAGGAAGGGAGGGGACGCGGCCGAGGGGCGAGCGCGGGCGAAAGGGGTAGTTGAAAGGCAACGCCGAGGGGTGGGGGTGGAGGGGTGTGGTCTGTTTCTGATGGACGGCCCTCCGGACCACCCCCTCGAGGGGGATTTTCTGAAAGAAGGCAGACGTAGCAATGGACGTCCCCGAGGCGCCCGGACCGCCCTTCCAGCCCGCCAATGAGGGTGCGGAGGGCGGGGTTTTCCCGCTCTACCGCTCCTCCGCCTCCTCCGCCTCCTCCGCCTCCTCCGCCTCCTCCGCCTCCTCCGCCTCCTCCGCCTCACCAGCCTCACCAGCCTCACCAGCCTCACCAGCCTCACCAGCCTCACCAGCCTCACCAGCGCTAAACCCTGGACTGGACAAAGCGGTGTTGTGCGTGTTGTCGAAGAGGGGGCGGGCCGCGGGAGGGGAGGTTCGTTCCGCGGAGCCGCAGCCAGAACCGGGTGAGGCTTATCCCCGCTGTCTTTCCAGTTCAGGTCCGACGATAGTGGGGGTGGCTGGGAGCAGCGCTGCCTCGGGAGGGGGAGGCGGAGGCGACTGGGGAGGCGGAGATGGATGAGGGCAGCCTTCGGAGCTTCCCACGGACCCGGGGTTAATACCCCGCGGCGCGGCCGCCGTCGCCGCTGCGGTGTCGGGGCCTCGGGGGCTGCTCCGGGCTCCGCTCATGTCGCAGGCGTCTTCGCGTGCGGCCGGAAGGGCTGCGAGAGTGAAGGCCAGGCCGGGAGGGCTGGATGAGGCGGACGCCAGAGGCGGGGGTCTCTCGAGGGGTGGGGGCTGCCCGGGTCGGGGCTGTGGGAGGTCGCGGGGTATTTTTCCTTTCTTTCTTGCCGGAGCGGGGGGGGGGGGGGGGGGGGGGGCGGCGGTGGTGGAAAGTGGGGGGAGGGGCGCTTCAGTTCGTTCTCCCGCTCTCCGGGCTGCGCTCCCACAGGAGGTCCCGGGTTTTCCTGTTGCGGGTGCTGCGTCTTCCCCCACCCGGCGCCCTCCGTCGCTCTTCCCTTTCGTGGCATTTCGTGTCTTCTCTTCGCGTCTAATTCGGGCAAGTTTCTAATGGCGGACAAGCCGGGAAGTCTCGGAGTCATAGCAGCTGCTTGGGACAATTGTAAGAGATAGCATCCCAGCGGAGACTTGAGCTTTCCCTCATCTCTGAATTGGTGCGGGGAGGGACGGGAATGACGCTGCGTGTGCAAAGTTAGGAGGGAATACAGTTCCCTTTTTGGCGTCAAGGTAACATTTGCCCTCCAACCACCCCGCGTCGCCCTTCTCTAGATCGAGCTTGCTGCCCTCCGCTTTCCATTTTGTAATTTAAAGAACGATATGTAGCTTTGTCTAGTCGTTGAGGTTCTTATAGTTTTTATTATTATTATTTTTTAAAACCTCGTCTCCCCACAGCATTGAGGGGTGGGGGAGGGTGGAGGAGGCACGGATACTCCTTGATTTCTTACTCTTTACTTCCTCCCTCTGGTAGTTAGGAGTTGGTGCTGCTTCTAAAGTGGCTGGAACTAAATCATTTCTCATCCTTCTCTTCTGTCGTTCTAGGATCAGGAATCACCTTCAGACTTACCTGGTGAAACGTTGCCCGATATTAAAAGAAAACATACTCTTTGTGAGTAATGGCACCCTGATTTTTTACTTTATACACTTAGTGCGGCAGTTATGCGATTTATCTTTGCTATCTTGAAGGCAAAAAGCTAATTGCTTAGGTGGACCCTGTCCTCAGAGCCAAACCTGGGTAATCCCTGGGAAGGCACTGGTAATGCTTGCTGATAAAAACCACTGGCATTTTCTAGAGTTCCAAAACACGACTTAAGTTCGTTTCTTTTTTTTGTTTGTTTGTTTCATTTTTAATACTTTGAATTTAACTTCTTGTTCTTTTACAATGGATAAAACTGTTTTTTTTCTTTGCTCTTGGATTAAAGAAAAATGTACTGAATTTTATGTTGTATTAAGGTTGACAGAGATTATTTTTTGTGTTTATCTTATGCTTGAAGAAGATTTGTATTTAAGTACCCTAACAGTCTTCCCAGTAAAAGTACATCAGGAAATATATAATGTAGTAGTTACAGTAATGTGGTTCTAAGATTGATCACTGAATTGGTAGTGACAGCCTGAAGTTAATGCGTCTTTTCCTTGTACCAGAAAGTAATCTATGTTTCATTTTGGTACAATAAAATGTCCAATTCTCTGTCAGATATTCAGTTAATGGCTTCTTAACATCAATCCTTGTCTGAATAATGATTTTTTGGGGAGTCTGAATAAAAATTTTATTGGGAATCCGAAAATGGTGAGATTTGGAAAAATAAATCACTATATCTATTACCTGAGATTCAGTACAGTGTTAGATCCTGCCTATTTTGTCCTTTAAAGCTGATCCAACAATTTACAGTTGGTCATTGAAAAGAAACTTGAGATTAGAATAACTCACATTGTAGTATTCCTGCCTTCCCCCTTGGCCTTGTTGCTCCTTACCAAACTTGACATTGCACTTAACTCTATTCTTCACAGTACACTATTTTAGTTAGTTAGACTAGATCTAGGACATGTGGCCTCACAATGTAGATTGCTATGCCTAGCTTTTGGGAATGGAAATTGTTTCAGTTAGGTAATTTTCTTAGGATCCTTGAAGTGATACTTCACATTCCGTGGAGTTTTGTGAGCTGGTGGGATGTAGGTATGGTTCTAGAGCTATGCTGGGCATTCACAGAGAAAGGCAACTACTGGGGACTAAGATTGGTAAGGCAACAAGTCACTGACTCAGTTATTATCACTTAGAAAAGCCATTTTTCTCAGAGTATTCTGAGGTATTTGCAGCATGATGTAGTACAAAAAAACTAGATTTTAGTACCAGCCAGAACGGTGTTCACATTTCTGCTATCTTGGGGCGCCTGGCTGGCTCAGTTGGTAGAGCATGCTACTCTTGACCTAGGCATTTTTAATGATCTTTTACTTATCACCGTTTAGAGTACTGATAATTTTGTGGTTTTTCATTTTATTTTTGTTTCTGTTGGATTATCTACTTCTATTTCCTTTTTTCTTTCCTTGTAATTATTATTAGAAGCTTTCATCAGATATTTATTTTTGACTGGTCTACTTGTGATTAAGAATTTGGAAGTAGAGAAAGCAGGTTAGAAAAATGTGTGGGGCTTTCAATTTGTGAGCTTCTCTGTAGGATGATTTTTTTTTCACCAAGTGGTGGGTAATCTCTTAAGTCAATATCTTCAGGCCTTTCCTTTTTTGCTGGTTCCTAATTCCACAGAGAAGAGTGTTTCTGAGAAAAAAAGTTTTCCAGGGAAGAGGTACATGCCTAGAAGATCGTGATCTGGTTGCCAGCTGTATGGGAATCAAGTGGGAGGAGACATTTCACATGCATGATATTGAACCATTTACCCATGTTCGGTGAACCCCAGACAAAAATATTATGTTCTATCCAAAGAATAAAAGTCTAGAACTTGTGCCAGGGTAGGAAAAAACTTATCATCCTCAACCTGGAGGGAAAGACTGGATCTGGGATCTCACAAACTCATTTTAGCTCCCCCTTCCCCTGTTTCAGGGTTATCTGGAGCTACTGAGCCTATTGAAAATTCTGCAGCATGAATCAGGATGTTTCTCTCAGCTTTTCCACTCACTCTTAGAGTTGGGTTTATCTCAGGCTGAGATCTAACTACTCATCCATTCACTATTAAGCTTGTAAGAATTTTGTTGCTTTGTTTCTTTTTGTTGCTTCTTTCTTGTTCTTTCTTTCCTTGGGAGTAGGAACTTTACCTTTGTTTATGGCTGTTAAAAAGGAAATGAAGGAAGGAAATGAAGTTAGTTGTATGTGATCATTCTATCAACTTAATTCCTTCAAGCTATTGATTTCTAGATAGTAATTTTATTTCTGATTAAATGGGAATGCTTGTGGCAGATACTCTCACTAAACAGGAACTAAACATGAAGTTGGCTTTTGAGCTGAGATTATTTTCATGTAAATATATAAATATCTTTATAGTAAGAAAGACCTGTGTGACAGTGTAAGTCTGCAGAGATGCAAAAGGACATGTTTTAGGACTAATTAGTGATTAACAACAGTTTTTGTAACCTACCTCTTGATTATTTTTTATAGAGCTTACAGTTACAAGTGGCCAAAAAATGAACGTTTAAAACAATCTTTTTTTTAATGGTGTGATTTTTTTTTAAGATTTTGTTTTTAACTAATCTATGCCTAACATGGGCCTCAGACTCAAAACCCCAAGATCGGGGCGCCTGGGTGGCTCAGTGGGTTAAAGCCTCTGCCTTTGGCTCAGGTCATGATCTCAGGGTCATGGGATTGAGCCCCACGTCGGGCTCTCTGCTCAGCAGGGAGCCTGCTTCCCTCTCTCTCTCTCTGCCTGCCTCTCTGCCTACTTGTGATCTCTCTCTCTCTCTGTCAAATAAATAAAATCTTTAAAAAAAACAAACCCCAAGATCAAGTCACATGTTCTAGCAACTGAGCTAGTCAGGTACCTCAATAATTAAATATTTCTAAGTACTTTCCTGTTGGTTTTTAATTTGTGAAGGTTCATAAAGTAAGTTAGTTTACCTTTCTTATCATGTGCTAATCTTGTCATAATCTAAACATTTCTATTTGAGCTATTTTTTTTTTAACAACAGGTTCTTGGGTGCCTTGGTGACTCAGTTAGTTGAGCATCTGACTCTTGGTTTGGGCTCAGGTCATGATCTCAGTATCTTGAGATCAAGCTCTCCCCCTCCCTGCCAGTTGGGCTCAGCACTCTGTGGGGAGTCTGCTTGAGATTCTCTCTCCCTTCTGCCCCTCAGTGGCACAAATGCATGCATATGTGTGTGCGGGAGCGTGCTCCCTTTCTCTCTCTCTCTAAATCTTTTTTTAAAAATCTAACATTCTTTTTATTATGTAGATTCTATGTAATTGTATGTATAAACATAATTGAATATTGAATGGCTAATGAATTATTCAGCTAATAAGTATTTAGCCAGAGGGGCACCTGGCTGGCTCAGTGGGTTAAGCCTCTGCCTTTGGCTCGGGTCATGGTCTCAGGGTCCTGGGATCAAGCCCTATATCGGGCTCTCTGCTCAGCAGGGAGCCTGCTTCCCCTTCCCCCTCTGCCTGCCTCTCTGCCTACTTGTGATCTCTCTCTCTCTCCGTCAAATAAATAAATAAAATCTTAAAAAAAAAAAAAAAAAAGAATTTAGCCAGAAACTTGCTAATTTTAAAAAACATAATCTCAGGGTGCCAGGGTGACTCCGTCTGTTAACTGCCTTTGGCTTAGGTCATGATCTCAGGTCCTAGGATCAAGTCCTGCTCAGTGGGGAGTCTGCTTCTCCCTCTCCTTCTGCCCTCCCCCCTTGCTTATGCTCACTCTTTCTCTCAAATAAAGATAAACCTTTAAAAAGTTTTAGAAACTGGGGCGCCTGGGTGGCTCATGGGTTAAGCCGCTGCCTTCGGCTCAGGTCATGATCTCAGGGTCCTGGGATTGAGCCCCGCATCGGGCTCTCTGTCAGCAGGAAGTCTGCTTCCCTCTCTCTGCCTGCTTCTTTGTCTACTTGTGATCTCTCTCTGTCAAATAAATAAATAAAATCTTTTTTAAAAATAAATAAATAAATAAAAAGTTTTAGAAACTGACACTGAATGTACACTTAAAAATGGTTAAAATGGTAAGTTTTATGTTATATGTATTATGCCACAAAATTTTTTTTTAAAAGATTTTATTTATTTATTTGAGAGAGAGACAGTGAGAGAGCACGAGCGAGGAGAAGGTCAGAGAGAGAAGCAGACTCCCCATGGAGCTGGGAGCCCGATGCGGGACTTGATCCCGGGACTCCCAGGATCATGACCTGAGCCGAAGGCAGTCGTCCAACCAACTGAGCCACCCAGGCGTCCCACAAATTTTTTTTTCAAGTAGGTTCCACACCCATTGTGGAGCCCAGTATGCGGCTTGAACCCATGACCCTGAGGTTAAGACCTGAGCTGTAATCAAGAGTCAGCACTTGGGGTGCCTGGGTGGCTAAGTGGATTAAGCGTCTGCCTTTAGCTCAGGTCATATCTCAGGGTCCTGGGATTGAGCCCCACATCAGGCTCTCTGCTCAGCGGGGAGTCTGCTTCTCCCTCTCCCTTCTCCCTCTGTGCTCTCTCTTAAATGGATGAGTGAAATATTAAAAAAAAAAAAAAAAAACCACTTATCTGACTGAGATACCCAGGTACCCCTATTTTGCCACAGTTTTTTTAAAAGATAAATATATCCAGGCTCCTTGGTAGCTCAGTGGGTTAAAGCCTCTGCCTTCTGCTCAGGTCATGATCCCAGGGTCTTGGGATCCAGCCTTGCATGGGCTTCCTGCTCAGCAGGGAGCCTGCTTCCCCACCCCCCACCTGCCTCTCTGCCTACTTGTGATCTCTGTCAAATAAGCAAATAAAATCTTACAAAAAAAAAAAAAGATAAATATATCAACCTTCAGGAAATAAAAACAACTGATGTCACTAAAAGTAAATACAAAAGGGCAAAACAGTATTCAAAGATTTTTAGAGAGAGAGAGAACCTGTGCAGGGGGAGGGGCAAAGGGAGAGAGATAAGGGTGGGGTAAGAGTAAGGGTAAAGCAGAGTAAGGGTGGACCCTGACTGGGGCCCAATCCTAGGACCCTAAGATCACTATCCAAGCCAGAGTCAGCCGCTTAACCTACAGAGCCACTCAGGCATCCTCAAAACAGTCTTATTTATGTCTCTTATTTATTTAATTTATTTTATTTAATTTTTGAAGATTTTATTCATTTATTTGACAGAGACACAGTGAGAGAGGGAACACAAGCAGGAGAAGTAGGAGAGAGAAAAGCCGGCTTCCCGCCAAGCAGGGAGCCCAATACGGGGCTCAGTCCCAGGACTCTGGGATCATGACCCAAGCTGAAGGCAGATGCTTAACTACTGAGCCACCCAGGCGCCCCTATATCTTTGTTTTAATGATAACTCTTATTCTTACTCCTTTTTTTTTTTTTTAAGATTAATTTATTTGACAGGCAGAGATCACAAGTAGGCAGAGAGGCATACAGAGACAGAGAGAGGGGGCAGCAGGCTTCCCACCAAGCAGGGAGTCTGATACCAGGCTCAAGTCCAGGACCCTGGGATCATGACCTGAGCCAAAGGCAGAGGCCTTAACCCACTGAGCCACGCAGGCGCCCCTCTTTCCTGATTTGCTAAGTGGATTAAATTATACCTACGTTATGGGGCTGTTTTTGGAATTTTACATAAAACACCCATAACAATGTTTGGCAGTTTCTGGACAAAAACAAGAAAGATTCAGAAAGATTTAATCAAAGTTATGTCGGAAGCAGTGAATTTGAAAATCAGTGACAAAAGATACTAGCGAAATAAGGATTAGACTATATCATAGTTATTTTAGTAGATAAAAGTATAGTAATTATAGCTTGGACCCAGGATTATTGGTATTTGATAGGATTGTTTTGTTACTAATTCAAAGGAAGACTTGTGGGTTTTTTTTTTTCATTGTAAAGGATAAGTAGGTTAAATAAATAAGTAAATAAATAAGTACTATGAGTAAATTTTTAAAGGAGTACCACAAATTGGATGATTAATTTCCATTAAATTCTGAGGTAAGCATTAAATGGTTAGTGGGAGAGAAAAAAATAAGTAATAATTTTTTCCCTAAAAGTTAGGTAAAAGTCACGAGAATTTAAAATTTCCTTTGTGTTATTTCATTGTGATAAAGCTCAGTAATCATACTAGTACTTTTTTTTTTTTTTTTAAACTATTCTCTGTTTCCTACAGGTTCTTTGGCATGGATAAATGTTCAGTGAGAGGATTAGACTTGGATGAACAGACTCCTGTTTTATTAGAGCATAAAGCCATGGCAGCTAGTCTCGTGGATATAGGAAATTCATTTGGTAACCCAGCTAGTCCTTTAGTTAACAGATGTAGAAATTCATCAGTAGAAGATGATGATGATGATGTCGTATTTATTGAATCTATACAACCTCCTTCGACTTCTACTCCAGCAATAGCTGATCAAAGAAATTTTATATTTGGTTCATCAAGAAATAAAAGGCTACAAGGAAATTATTCCATAATTCTTTCTTCCTCAAGAGATTTGCCTTCTCAGAAGGGAAATGTAAGTGAGACAATTGTTATCGATGATGAAGAGGACATAGAAACAAATGGATGGGAAAAGAAAAATTCTTCCAATTTTGTTGAATGGGGACTTCCTGGAACTAAAAATAGAACCAAAGATTTGGATTTCTCCACTTCCAGTCTTTCAAGAAGTAAGGTAAATGCAGGAATGGGTAATAATGTTATCACTACAGAATCGACTCTGAAATTCCTATTACTAATGTTACAACCTTAGAAACAGGTATAAGCTCTGTGAATGCTGGGCGAGATACGAACTTAATGATTACACATATAAAACATCACTATAAAATACCAACTTGGGAGATGTCGCTAAAGGACTTCAGTCAAGTAATTTTGGTGTTAATATACAAACATACACCCCATCTTTGACTTCACAGACCAAGACTGCAGTAGGACCTTTTAATCCTGGTAGGATGAATGTGGCAGGAGGTGAATTTCAGAATGGAGAATATGCAACTCATCATAGTCCTGGTAAGCAGTAGTGATTTTATTTACCTTCTATATATGAAATACTTTATTTCTCTTGACTTCCATATTAAGAATAAAATATATATATAAAATATTTTATACTTGCAGTTTACTTGGTCCCTGATTTTTCAGAAATTAAGTCTATTTTACCCAATGTGTTATACATCTGAAGTGTTTTAATTGAAAACTTCCATACTTCACTGCCACCACCCTGCTAACTAGTATCTTTATTTTAATGTAAAAATCATAGAATAAAAAAAATAGTGAAATGAAGAAATAAAGAAATATGTAATAATTGAATTTTATTTAATTTGTAATTACATAACTTGAAATTTCAATTTTTGCATGTTTATTTTTGGACTTCTTGTCTCTGATTTTTTACTTTAAATAAGGATTTTATTAGTTGCTTTATTTTAAAAGTTGGTCAACTTTCTTGCCCTTAAGTCAGAGCCCTGTATTTTTAAAACTTTAGAGAGACAGGGTGCTTGGGTGGCTCAGTCAGTAAGTGCCTGCCTTCTGCCTTTGGCTCAGGTCAGGGTCCTGGGGTCCTGGGGTCCTGGGATCAAGCCCCAGTTGGGCTTCCTGCTCAGTGGGGAGCCTGCTTCTCCCTCTCCCATGCTCCCTTTTTTTGTTCCCTCTCTTACTTACTGTGTGTGTGTCTCTTTCTCTCCCCCTCCCTCTGTCAAATAAATAAATCTTTAAAAAAAGAAAAGAAAAAAAAAAGCAACTTACATGGACCAACTTGTTCTGTTAAAATATAAATGAAAGCTGTTTAAAAAAATAGCATATCTTTCTGGTAGCTTTGTAATGATTTAGTGTGGGAGTTTGAGAGTTTTAAAATTTGTTGAGGTACTGTTTTTTGGCTGTTCTAGTGCTTTATAAGCTGTTGACCAACTTAGAATTTTGGGGAAATTTTTTTAGTAGTTTTTTTTTTTTTTAGATTTTATTTATTTATTTGACAGACAGAGATCACAAGTAGGCAGAGAGGCAGACAGAGAGAGAGGAAGGGAAGCAGGCTCCCTTCTGGTCAAAGAGCCCGATGAGGGGCTTGATCCCAGGACCCTGGGATCATGACCTGAGCCGAAGGCAGAGGCTTTAACCCAGGCACCCCAGAATTTTGGGAAATTCTAAAAAGTAGCTAAACATCAGAACCTCATTTATTCTTTTAATGGAATGCTAGAATTTTTTTCTTTCCTTTTTAAAATTAATATTTTTCTGTAGGTAGGAGAATACTATCTGATTATTACAGAACATTTGTAAGAAACATGGTTAGAAATAAGAAAATATTGGTTACCATATCCCACTAACTAGCAGGGACTACTGTTAAAATTTTGGTTTCTTTGCTTGAATACAGTTTTGCCTCTGTGGTTTTAAAAAATAAATTCAGAGCATATTATATATAGTTTTGTGTTCTGTTGGTTTACTTAATCTAAATTTTAATATGTCATTTTAGAAATAGAACTTTCTGTGGGACGCCTGGGTGGCACAGTTGATTAGGTGTCCCACTCTTGGTTTCTGCTCAGGTCATGATCTCAGGTATATTAGATTGAGCCCCACTACTCAATCCATAATCAGCTCTGAGTCTGCTTGGGATACTCTCTCCCTCTGCCTCTCCCACTCATGCTCACACAGGTGCTCTCGCACTCGTGCTCTCTCTCTCTCTCTTTGTCTAAAATAGAAAAGTAGGGGCATCTGGGTGGCTCAGTCAGTTAAGTGGCTGCCTTCGGCTCAGATCATGATCCCACAGTCCTGGATCAAGCCCTTCATCAGGCTTCCTGCTCAGTGGAGAGCCTGCTTCTCCCTCTCTCCCTCTGTCTGCCGCTCTGCCTACTTGGTGCACGCTCTCTCTCTCTCTCTCTGTCAAATAAATAAATAAAATCTTCAGAAAAAAATTAAAGAAAAAAATCTTTAAAAACAAGTTTCTGTGTCTATAAAATACTTCTGTCTGAGACACCCATTCCTCTACTTTTTTTTTTTTTTTGGGGGGGGGGGATTTGTATGGTTTCCCTCCCCCCCCAGATTTATTCATCTGAAAGAGCATGAGTGACGAGGAGGGGCAGAGGGAGAAGCAGACCCTCTCTGAGTAGGGAGCCTGATGGGGGCTCAATTCTAGGACCTTGAGTTCATGACCTGAGCCAAAGGCAGATGCTTAACCAGCTGAGCCACCTGGGTGTTCCTGTGATTTCCCTTTTTTTTTTTTTTTTTTTTAAGATTTTATTTATTTATTTGACAGAGAGATCACAAGCAGGCAGAGAGGCCGGCAGAGAGAGAGGAGGAAGCAGGCTCCCTGCTGAGCAGAGAGCCCGATGCGGGGCTCGATCCCAGGACTCTGAGATCATGACCTGAGCTGAAGGCAGAGGCTTAAACCACTGAGCCACCCAGGCGCCCCGTGATTTCCCATTTTTTATTGTTGAAACTGTACACTAAACTATAGTGGAATTATTTTCAAAATTTAGTGAACAGTGGCATTGTTTTACATTTCTGCAAATCTCTTTAAAGTCTGATGTTGTAGAAGACAGTAAGTATATGGTATCTTCTCACATCTATTTCTACATTGAATCTGTGCTATATCTTTTTTTAAGTATAAAACAAAAATCTGCCCTCACATAGACATTTGGTTGTAGAGGAGAGCACTGTTCCAGATAATAATGGATAGTTGTGAGGTTTTTTGACTCAGCACCAAAACTTGACAAGAGGCAGTTTCTTAAAATTTCTTAACAGTGTGGAATCTGAAACCATCTAGTGAGGTTTTCATACTTTATTACATTAAGATTCATTGGTCTGTGAATGAATTTTTTACCATTATATGTTTGGTAACATTGTGCTTTAGTCAATTAAAAAATGCATATATTTGGAAAATAGTGATGCACTGAACTTAATGAATGTTGACACTTTATTTTAAATGTTGACACTTAAGAAAGCTGTCAAGCTGACAGTAGTGGATACAGTTTTCAAAGACGCTAATTTTCACTTGAAAGCTCAAATTTTCTCAGCAACTAATACTGTCATTTTTCTTGAAGTGAATTTTTCTTGATTTGTTTTCAAGAAAATGTCGATAGCCAGTTTGTCATTCTTTCAAGTAAAAATAGTATTTCATGAAAAAGTAGATCAGCTTGCAATGTAACTATTTTACAAGCACTTTTCCATTTTTCCTTCAGACAACCATTGTACTTTGGTATGAAACAGAGGTGGTTTATTTATGCTTCCCTGCTTATGCATGTTTCTCTTTCATACAAAATATTAACATATAATCGAATGCTTAAACTTAGTAAAATTAATAATAATTTTTACTATTTTGTCACAGACATCTATTGTATAAAACATAAGTTTACTGGCTTTTGTGTCCTTAGTTCTTAGGAGAAAGACTAAATCCTTGGAATTTCCCTAGTATTGGGATTGTGTTTTCTATTTATGAGCCCTTTGGATTACACTTGAATTTGGGCTAAGACTTGGGTGAAATCACGGAGGCTGAGGGAGGGTCACCAGAAAGACCAACCATGTGATTATAGTGTTGGAGGTTTTAGCCAGCCAACCTCAAGGGAGGAGAGGGATGCTGGAGATTGAGTTCAGTAACATGCAGTTAGGCACCAATAAAAACTGTAGACACCAAAGCTCAATGCAGCCAACTGGTTGGTGTATTCACCAATGTGCCAGGTAGGAAATGCTACCTGATTCCATAGAGAGTAGGCACAGAATCTCTGTCAGGCCTTCTAGACCTTACCCTCCTTTGTTTCTTCATTTGGTTGGTCCTGATTTGAATCCTTAATATTAAAACTGTGATTGTAAGTATAGAGCTCTCCTAAGGCCCTTTGGGTTGGGAAGGGGTCTTGGGAACCTCCCGGATTTATAGCTAGTTGGCCAGAAGTATGGGTGGCATCTGAAGTGACTGGCAGTCTTTTGGGGGATTATGCCTTTAAACCTGTGGGGTCCAATGCTAATTCCAAGTTAGTATCAGAATTGTATTCACCAGTTGGTGTTGCTATAAGAACCATAAAATAAGTACAGGTGACACTTTTTCTTTTTTGTAGGTGTGTGATAGTGAAGAGATACAATTTGATTCAACTCCAGCAGTTTTACCTGTCACTGCTTTTGCACCATTATTGTAAATGCCAACGTAGTGAAAAATGCAAAGAATCTTAGTATTATCTTGAAAATAGTTTGGCTTCACAGATCCCTGTTTATTTCTTTTTCTAATACAGTGTTGAATAGAACTGGTAAGAGTATAAAAAGCCTTGCCTTGTTTTTGACCTGGAGTGAGGGAAGAGGAGTATTTGACATTTCATCATATTAGCTCTTATCAAATAGAATTATCTTTTTTATGTTTATATAATCATTTAATAGTTATTTGAAGTTGTTTCTAGTCTTTGTGATTGTAAAGAGGTTTTTCATGAATATATCTGCACACTGGCACACTTTTCTTACTGAAAAAAGTTTCTATAGGTGGAATTGCTAGGTCAAAGTGTCAACATGTTAAAAAAAAGACAGTGTCAACATATTTTTTTAAAGATTTTATGTATTTATTTTAGAGCACGTGTGTGCATGCACATGTGAGGAGGAAGAGGGAAAGGGAGAGGAGAGAATCCTAAGCAGACTCTCACTGAGTGCAGACCCGGACTTGGGGCTTGATCCCATGACCCTAAGATCATGACCTGAGCCAAAACTAAGAATGAGATGCCCAACTGACTGAGCCTCCCAAACACCCCATGTCAACATATTTTTAAAACTTTTGATGGTCAATGCAAAATTACCCCCCACCAAAAAACGGTATTACTTTCCTTACAGCATTAATTTTTCCGTATCGTAAGTTTGAGGATAGGAGTATTAATGTTTGCTAAACTGGTCCTTGGAAGTTGGTGCCATCTTAATTTAATTTACACATCACTGAAGTTTTAAAAATTTATTTGCAAACTTTTTGTTCATGTTTGCCCTCTATTTATAACTATGTACATCTTTCATTTATTGAATAAGAATTAAATCTGAGCAATCATGTCATAAAAACTTGTGATCTCTGTAACAAAGGGTGTGTTAAACTTAAAAGCAATTGAAGACTTTAAATAGCGTCTGTTGAAAACTGTCCTTTGGAGATGCCTGGGTTGCTCATTCAGTTTTGAGTGTCAGCCTTTGGCTCTGGTCATGATCTCAGGGTCCTGGGATCCAGTCCCCCATCGGACTCCATGCTCATTGGGGAGCCTGCTTCTCCCTCTGCCTGCCGCTCTCTCATTTTCTCTCTGGCAAATAAATAAAATCTTTTAAAAAAAGAAGAAGAAGAAAAACAAAATTGTCCTTTTAGATCTGTTTATTTCTTTTGTTCTTCCACCTATATTTTGTTCCATAATTCTTTCTTAAATTGTAGATGTTTGGGTGCCTGGGTGGCTCAGTTGGTTGAGCAACTGCCTTCAGCTCGGGTCATGATCCCAGACTTCTGGGATCGAGTCCCGCATCGGGCTCCCAGCTCCTTGGGGAGTCTGCTTCTCCCTCTGACCTTCTCCTCTCTCATGCTCTCTCTCACTCATTCTCTCTCAAATAAATAAATAAAATCTTAAAAAAAAAAAATTGTAGATGTTTACTTGTGTAAGCATGAATTCCATCTTTTGTGCACATAAGCTCTGGGCTTAAAACCAGAAACTTTGCCACCTGTTCCTTAATGTTTGCTTTCACCATTTTTCACCTTCTAGAATAAGTTGATGAAGTTGTGTATTTATTGGAAAATGTGTATAAATAAGATTCTTTTCTTTTTTAAAAATTTTGTTTATTTGACAGAGTGTACACAGGGGGAATGGGAGGGATAGGAACAAGGGGGCTCCTGCTGAGCAGAGAGCCCAACATGGGGCTCGATCCCAGAACCCTGGGATTGTGAATCTGAGCTGATGGCAGATGCTTAACAGGCTGAGCCACTCAGACACCCCAAAGATGATTTTCAGTGTAAAGCATAGCATGGGGGACACCTGGGTGGCTCAGTCACTTGGGCATCTGACTTGTGAGTTCAAGCCCTGCATTGGGCTCCATGGAGCCTACTTTATTTTATTTTTTTTTTTAAAGATTTTATTTATTTATCTGTCAGAGAGAGAGAGGGAGAGAGAGCGAGCACAGGCAGACAGAATGGCAGGCAGAGGCAGAGGGAGAAGCAGGCTCCCGGATGAGCAAGGAGCCCGATGCGGGACTCGATCCCAGGACGCTGGGATCATGACCTGAGCCGAAGGCAGCTGCCCAACCAACTGAGCCACCCAGGCGTCCCCATGGAGCCTACTTTAAAAATAAATAAATAAATACAAGTATAGCATAGATTGATACTATGGAAAAGCATACTGTAGTTAGATGCTATACTATCATTTCACTCAAATTGTGGGCGTAAATGAAACTTGAAAATATTATTTAGAAGTAGTTTCAATTATTCTTGCCTTGTCAACTCTTTATCTCACTAATTCAGAAGTGTATTTTACATTTCTATATTTTCTTATAATGTGAAGTATGAGTGATTTTAAAATGTAACAGAAAAGAAGCACAGAATAGCTCACTTGACATTCGTCTAAATGGAGATGTTCTTGACTACATACATTTAAACTATTTTGTTTGATTCATGGCAACAAATTTCTATTATTTATGAAGTATGCATGAATTTACAACATTCCTGAGTTCTCTAAAATTCTATTTTGGGGGGCAAAAGTTACAGAAGTATATCCTTTAAATAATAACACTTAGTATGGAATTCTAAAAAGAATGTTTACCAAGTTGTCAGGTGAAAAGTGATGCTGAAGTTCTTTTTGAAGCTTTCTTAAATGTTAAGTCAGCTGTCAAAAGGAGTCTCTGTCATTGTTGCTGATTTTCTCTAACTTCAATGTAGAGTAGTAAAAGTTGTCTAATTTTAGTATTGGCCCTAGGTTTTGTTTTTGCTTGCTGTTAGCATTAGTAAAACTAAATTCTCCCAGACTTGTAGAAGCAGGTGGCACCAACTTTATTATTATTATTATTTTGTTACTTTGAGTCAGAGTGTCTTACTTTAGTTTCTTTTTTTTGTGTGTGGGGGTTCTTTTTTATTTAAATTCAGTTAAGTAACATGCAGTGTATTATTAGTTTCAGAGGTAGAGTTCAGTGATTGATCAGTTGCATAGAATACCCAGTGCTCATTCCATCAAGTGCCCCCCCCTTAATGCCTATCCCCCAGGTACTGCATCCTCCCACTTACCTCCCTTCCAGCAGCCCACAGTTTGTTTCCTATGATTAAGAGTCTCTTACAGTTTGTCTCCCTCTCTGATTTCATCCTGTTTTATTTTTCCTGGGTTTGTTTCTTTTAGTAATTAGCCTCATGCTGTATGTGTTCTTTGATTGCTTGTTGGAGGTGTTCTCAGCCTACAATCTTTTTATCCATGATACATGCCACAGAATTAGTGTCACTGTGTGGGATGCTTCATTCTGCTGTTATAATTATGCCCACTTTTGCACACAAACTTGAGCACAGGGGCTGAAATTTGAGGGGAAGAGTGTCAGTTTGAGTCCTTGTCAATCTGTGGTGAAGGCATATTGACTTGGCAGGTGGCAGGCTGTGGCACGCCCACTCGGGCAGGAGGGCGGCTGGACTATGAATTTAGGACCCACAGGCCGATGGCATCCTGGGTGACAGGGACATGGCTGGTTTTGCTTTTAACTTTTGTTTTTCTGGGAAACTCTACCTCTTCTATTCTAAATGAAAACCTTGTTGGATAGAGTATTTTGGGCTCTAGATTTTTTCCTTTTAGCCTTTGGAATTTATCATGCCCCTTCTGACCTGCAGAGTTTCTGCTGAAAAAGCCGCTGATAGCTGTTTGGGGTTTCTCTTGTATGTCACTGCTTTCCTTTCTCTTGCTGCTTTTAAAATTCTGTCTTTATCACTATTTTGGCCATCTTAATTACTTTGTGTCTTGGTGCAGACCTCTTTGGGTTGGTTTTGTTGGGGGCTCTCTCTGCCTCCTGGATCTGGATTTCTCTTTCCTTCCCCAGATTCAGGAAGTTCTTAGCTATTCTTTCTTCAGACAAATCTGCCCCCTTTCCTCGCTCTTCTCCTTCTGGGATCCCTGTCATGCGACTGTTAAGCTTGATGGTGTTGCTGAGTTCCCTGGGTCTATTCTCATTTTGTGTATTTTTCCCCCTCTCATCTGCTTAGCTTGATTATTTTCATAACTCTGTCCTCCAGGTGGCTGATCCACTCTTCTACTTCCTCTTGTTTGCTATTTATTCTGGGTGGTCTATTTTTATTTCTGTCCAGTAGCTCTAATTCGTTCTTTGAGGCTGCTGTCTCTTGGTGGAGGGTCTCATGAAGGTTCTGCACTCCTTTCTCAATTCCAGCGATGCTCTTTATGAACGTTATTTTAAATTCAGTATCAGACATGTTTCTTTCTATCTTTTTTTTTTTTTAATTTTTATTTACTTATTTGACAGAGAGAGATCACAAGTAGGCAGAGAAGGGGGGGAACCAGGCTTCCCGCTGAGCAGAGAGCCCGATGTGGGGCTCGATCCCAGGACTCTGGGATCATGACCTGAGCCAAAGGCAGAGGATTAACCCACTGAGCCACTAAGGTGTCCCTCAGACATGTTTCTTATCTCCATTTTGCTTAGGTCTCTTGCTCTGATTGGTTTCTGTTCTTTCATCTGGGACATATTCCTCTGTATCCTCATTCTGTCTGTTGCTGTGTCTGTTTCTCTGTGTTAGAAAAGTAAGCGATGTCTCCCACACTTCAAAGTAGTGGCTTTATGACAAAGAGGTCCTGCAGTGCAATGTCCGCTGTTCCCCAGAGCCTGGTACTTCAGGGGTGTCTCCTACGTATGTTGCTCCAGGGGTGTCCTACTGTTGTGGTGGAGCTGTGTTGCCTTTAGTCCTGCCTGCGATGGCTCTCTGCCTTTTGTGGGCACAGTCTGGTCCCCGTGGTGTTAGTGGGCCAGTTGGGGGCCGCCTGCCTTGGGCTTGAGTTAAGTCAGACCAGTTGTCCACCAGAGATGCAGTAGCCCCAACTGCAGGCACTTTCCCTGTATTGTCCCCTGAGAAGCTTTTTTTTTTTTTTTAAGTATATGTGCTGCCGAAGCGAGCACCCCTGAGAAGCTTTTGGTGGTGGGCAGTTCCTGCAGGCAGATTGGCATGTGGTTGTCCTCCACTCTCCCGGGGCAGGACTCTCTCTCAGGTTGTGCTGGCCCTCCTCTGGGATGCTCACAAACTTTGTCACAACTTGTGGCAGTGCTTTGATGGATCTTGCCAAGAGCAGTAGGAGAGGGTGGATCTGTTTTGCTGTGGCCTCTTGTCTATATCAGGTGGTGGAAAATCCATTCTTCCCCCTTACTTTAGTTTCTGTGTGCTTTCTACTTCTATAAGTAGAAGGATTTCCAAAGCGGGGGGAAAAAATAAGAAAATGAAGGTTTCTGGAGTTGAATTACAAATAAATCTAGGGCTTACAGGTTCAAATTTCATCATGCAGAATTATGGCTCTGCATAAAATACACATAAACCTTTGCATTTCATCTTATGAAATTGGATGATACCCATTAGAATGGACCTTTGAGTCATTTAATCCTTTCATTAACTTCTAGCGTTGACTTTTTCAGCAAAAGTTTTCTACTCATCACAAGTCTTTATATAAAGAGCAAAAAAACTCATCACAGAAAATACCTTTATGTAGAAATCACTCTTGCATCTGTTTTATTTTTATTGCATTGTAGTCATTTCTGGCTATTATTCTGATTCTAGGGCATTCTATTTCTGATAATTAAAGACTAGGTAATTCCGGGACGCCTGGGTGGCTCAGTTGGTTGGACGACTGCCTTCGGCTCAGGTCATGATCCTGGAGTTCCGGGATCGAGTCCCGCATCGGGCTCCCAGCTCCAAGGGGAGTCTGCTTCTCCCTCTGACCTTCTCCTTGCTCATGCTCTCTCTCACTGTCTCAAATAAATAAATAATTAATTTAAAATCTTATTTTAAAAAAAAAAGACTAGGTAATTCCAATCCCTCTTGCAGAAAGTTATTGGGGAGGAGGGGCAAAATATGTAAAATATGCATCAAAAGCATCACAGGGCATAAATACAGTGGGAAAATTAATATCCTAAGATCTAAGAGAGAGAGTCCCAGAGAAGTAATCTGTCATTTGAAGCCGCTTTTCTCTTATGGGTGCACAGTTCTAGAAAAAAACACAGAGAAAGGCTGTAAGAACTTTCAACAGATTCATGGGGGTTCACAAAGAGGGATACTGGTAGAAAAAACAAACAGCGCCCCCCCCCCCCCAAAATCTACTTCCAACCTCTGGCTTGGGTTGCTGACATAATACAGAGCCTCAGCTTTTCATGTAAGCACAATAAAAAGTAATCAGGAACATTAGGAGACAAGGCCATATCACAGAAAATGAAAAGGAAAAGACAGTAGAGGTGAACCTACAAGGGATCTAGATAATAGGATTATTAGATAAAGATTTTAAGAAACTGCGTTTTAACTGCAGGTTGGGCAGCCGAAGAAGAGTATAAGTGAATTGGAAGAAATAAGAAATAAGAAAAAGTCCAGATTGAATCATAGAAAGGTGGAAAACCAGAAAAGAATGTAAGAGGTCTATGATACTGACAAAAAGCCCCATGTGTTTAATGTTCCAGGAGGAGGAGGAGAGAAATGAGACAGAAGAGGTACAATTGAGAATTTTCTAAAATGGCAAAAAAAACACATTAGCCTACAAATTCAAGAACATTTACAAACCCCATGCAGGATAAATACCTTAAGAAACCATTAAAAGACGTGTACAGAAATCATAGTCAAAATTTGTAACAATCAAATGTCCATCAACAGTAGGATTGATAAATAGTTCTAGCCACACAGTGGAATATTACTGCACGTAATATGACTGAACCTTACAAGATGTTGAGTTAAGGGAATCAGCCACAAAATTGTACATACTGTATGATTTTCAGTGTATGTGAATTTCAAAATAAGAGAAAACTAATCTTTGAAGTTCGAATAGGGATGGCTTATAGGAAAAGGAAATTACTGAGAAAAGACAAGGCTTCTGGGATATTGGACTTTTTCTGTTTGTTGATGTGGGTGGTGGTCAGGCATATTCACTGTAAAAAGTTTAATTGAGCCATGTGCCTGGGTGGCTCATTTGTTGAGCATCCAACTCTTCATATGGGTTCAGGTTAGGATCTCAGTCGGGATTGAGCCCCGTGTCAGGCTCTGCATTGGGTGTGGAGCCTGCTTCACATTCTCTCTTGCCCTTTCCCCCTTTCAAAAAAAAAAAAAAAAAAAACTTTAAAAAATTTAATTGAGCTCCACACATAAAGATTTATAAACCTTTATGTGTACATTATTCTTTAACAGTCAAAAAAAAAAAAAAAAAAAACTGCCAGGGGCGCCTGGGTGGCTCAGTGGGTTAAGCCTCTGCCTTCGGCTCAGGTCATGAACTCAGGGTCCTGGGATCGAGCCCCGCATCAGGCTCTCTGCTCAGTGGGGAGCCTGCTTCCCCCTTTCTCTCTCTGCCTGCCTCTCTGCCTACCTGTGATCTCTGTCAGATAAATAAATAAAATCTTTAAAAAAAAAAAAATGCCAAAAGTGGGTTTGGTATCTCTTTATGTGAGACACCAAAAGAACTTTTCAGATTAGCAGACCAACACTATAGTAGAAATGCTGAAATATTTTTAAGCAGAAGAGTTTAGATGCGAGAACAAATGAGTAACGTCTAAAAGTCAGTAGGGTATCTAGTATTTATTAAGCTTTGGATAAATCATGTAACTTCTAGGACTCAATTTTCCTTGTATATAACCAGGATTTGGACTAAGTAACCTACTAGGGCCCTTCTCCTCTTAAAACATTCTTAGGATAGGACATGGAAGAATTTGATTAAAAGGTTAAGTTTAAGCTTGAGATACAAATAATAAAAATAAAATGAAATTTAAAAATTGATGAAATAAAATTTGAAATTTGGAGAAATAAAACAGTTGTGCTATTAATAAAGGAAACATTTGTTTTATTTATGTAGCCACCAAAGCTACTGTGAAAAAGAAATTTCAGAATCTTGGGGTACCTGGCTGGCTTAGTTTGAAGAGCATTTGACTCTTAATCTCAGGTTTGTGAATTCAAACCCCATGTTAGATGTAGATATTTAAAAATAAAATATTAAAAAAAAATTCAGGGGGCTCTTGGGTGGCTCAGTTGTTAAGCATCTGCCTTTGACTAAGGTCATGATCCCCGAGTTTTGTGATCAAGCCCCGCATCATGCTTCCTGCTCAGCGAGAAGCCTGCTTCTCCCTCTCCCACTCCTTCTGCTTGTGTTCCCTCTCTCTGTGTCTTCTATCAAATAAATAAAGTCTTAAAAATTTTTTTTCAGGGCGCCTGGGTGGCTCAGTGGGTTAAGCCGCTCCCTTCAGCTCAGGTCATGATCCCAGGGTCCTGGGATCAAGCCCCACATCAGGCTCTCTGCTCAGCAGGAAGCCTGCTTCCCTTCCTCTCTCTCTGCCTGCCTCTCTGCTTACTTGTGATCTCTGTCTGTCAAATAAATAAATAAAATCTTTAAAAAAAATTTTTTTTTCAGAATCTAATTATTGTCCTAAGCAGCTGTCTCAAATTCCATAATTATATATATATGTATAAATATGCTACCTTTATGGATATGTCCATAAAATTTAAAAGCCCAGTATTCTTTGCTCAGAGTTTTTATTTCTCCCGTATTTTTATTTTTATTTTTTTTTTTAAGACTTTATTTATTTGACAGAGAGAAATCACAAGTAAGCAGAGAGGCAGGCAGAGAGAGAGGAGGAAGCAGGCTCCCTGCTGAGCAGAAAGCCCAATGTGGGGCTCGAACCCAGGACCTGGGATCATGACCTGAGCCGAAGGCAGCGGCTTACCCCACTGAGCCACCCAGGTGCCCCTCTCCCGTATTTTTAAAAGATTTGTTTGTTTTTATATTTTTAATATATTTTTAAAGATTATTTATTTATTTGACAGAGAGAGAGCACAAGGCGGGGAGTGACAGGCATAAGGAGAGGGAGAAGCAGGCTTTCTGTTGAGTGGAGAACCCTCCGTGGGGCTTGATCCCAGGACCCTGGGATCATGACCTGAGCTGAAGGCAGCCGCTTAACTGATGAGCCACCCAGGAGCACCTATTTATTTATTTTTAGAGAGAGAGGATATGAACATGGGGGGAGGGGCAGAGAGATTTTTTTTTTTTCTTTAAGATTTTATTTATTTGAGGGGCGCCTGGGTGGCTCAGTGGGTTAAGCCGCTGCCTTCGGCTCAGGTCATGATCTCAGAGTCCTGGGATCGAGCCCCGTATCGGGCTCTCTGCTCGGCGGGGAGCCTGCTTCCTCTTCTCTCTCTGCCTGCCTCTCTGCCTGCTTGTGATCTCTCTGTCAAATAAATAAATAAAAAATCTTTAAAAAAAAAAAAAAGATTTTATTTATTTGAGAGAATGGGACAGAAAGAGAGCAAGAGTAGGGGGAGGGGCAGAGGGAGAAGCAGACTCCCTGCTGAGAAGGATCATGACCTGAGCCAGGGCAGCTAGTTAACCATCTGAGTCACCCAAGCACCCCTATTTCTCCCATTTTAATGCTAATGACAAATCTTGTAATTTTTGCTATTTTTTATTCCTGTTATTTTTTCAATCTAGTGTGGCATCTGGATGATATATAAAAAAGTAGTCCCAGAGTGCAACCTATGTTTGTTCTATAGATGAATCTGTAATTTTATTTTCTTTAGAGTGGTTCAGAAGTAGGAAAATTTATCAGTAATGAAACTTAGCCCTAGGTGATTAAAAAAACTTTATTATACTACATTCCATATTTGCCAGCTTGTCATTCTGTAGAATGAAAGAATTGTATTTGTTAATCTGTTTTATTTTTGCTTGTAAGATGGCGGTATCTTGGGCGCCTGGGTGGCTCATTCGGTTAAGCATCTGCCTTTGGGGGGCGCTTGGGTGGCTCAGTGGATTAAAGTAAAGCCTCTGCCTTTGGCTCAGGTCATGATCCCAGGGTTGTGGGATGGAGCCCTAATCAGGCTCTCTGCTCAGTAGGGGTCCTGCTTCCTCCTTTCTCTCTGCCTGCCTCTCGGCCTACTTGTGATCTCTGTCTGTCAAATAAATATAAGTAAAATCTTTAAAAAAAAAAAAAAAAGGCATCTGCCTTTGGCTCAGGTCATGATCCCAGGGTCCTGAGATCAAGTCCTGCATCAGGCTCCCTGCTCAGCGGGGAGTCTGCTTCTCCCTCTGTCCCCCCACTACCCCCTCCACCACTGGTGCATGCACGCACTCCCTCTCTTGTCTCTCTCTTGTAAAAATAAATAAATCTTTTTTAAAAAATAAAGGTATCTTGAAATAGGACAAAGAAAATTAGAAGCAGTAGGTAGGAATTTAGGAATGAAAATATAGTTCTCAGTATTAATTGGGGGCAATAGATCTCTCACTAATGACAAAAGCTTTTTTTTTTTTTTTCCTTTTTTTTAAGATTTATTTTTTATTTTAGAGAGAGAGTGCCTGATGGAGGGTGGGTGGGGGCTGGAGGAGAGGAAGAGGCTGAGAATCCCAGCAGAGCTCAGAGCTGCTGGGGCTAAATCCTACCATGAGATCACGACCTGAGCTGAAATCAAGAGTTGGATGCTCAACCAACTGAACCACCGAGGCCCTCCTACAAAAACTGTTTTTGAAAATAGTGATAGAATAATTCAGTACTCTGGGGCCTCAAAGCTTCACCATCATGCAGGAGTTAGAAATGGAGAACTTTACACCCCTCCCTAGACCTGTTGATTTTGAATGAATGGATTTATATTTATATAGATGTGTGTGTATGAATGTACATGTATATACGTGTGTGTATAAATGCATATTATATATATAATTTTATTTCTGAGTAATCTCTACATCCATCATGGGGCTCAAGTTCACAAACCCGTGATCAAAAGTCACATGCTCTACCAACTGAGACAGTCAGGCAACCCTAGAATCTCTGTTTAAAAAAGAATCCCGAGTGATCTCATGCATGTTAAAGTTTAAGAAACACTGTTACCTTTACATAATACTGTACCATTTTGAAGCTAAGAATAATATATGATGGAGGAGTCCCTGTTGTGAAGTTAGGAAAACTGAGTCTTCCCAGATTAACCTATCACCTGTATTAATGATTATGGAATAATATTTAGAAGGCTGAGAAGGAAGTGTAGAAATAGTTGCTTTAAAAAGTGTTTGGAGGGCGCCTGGGTGGCTCAGTGGGTTAGGCCGCTGCCTTCGGCTCGGGTCATGATCTCAGGGTCCTGGGATCGAGTCCAGCATCGGGCTCTCTGCTCGGCGGGGAGCCTGCTTCCCTCTCTCTCTCTCTCTCTGCCTGCCTCTCTGTCTACTTGTGATCTCTCCCTGTCAAATAAATAAATAAAATCTTTAAAAAAATAAAATAAAATAAAAAATAAAAAAAATAAAAAGTGTTTGGAGTGGGGAGTGCCTGGATGGCTTAGTTGGTTAAACATGTGCCTTCAGCTTAGGTAATGATCCTGTGGTCCTGGAATTGAGCCCTGCATCAGGCTCCCTGCTCATCAGGAAGCCTGCTTTTCCCTCTCCCACTCCCCCTGCCTGTGTTCCCTCTCCTGCTGTGTGTCTCTCTGTTAAATAAATAAAATATTTTTTAAAAAAAAGAGAGAGAGATGTATTTTGAACTTGGGGTCTCTAACTTAAGTGATGATTACCGCATTACCTGATTCAAGAGTCAACACATAATAACTACATTTTCACAGTAGAGTATCGTTCACTGTGAATACAAAGTGGAGGGGTACCTCCGTGGCTCAGACAGTTAAGCATCCAACTCTTGATTTTGGCTCAGGTCATGATGTCAGGATCATGAGATCGAGTGTCCCACATCCATCCCCACCCCCATCAGGCTCCTCACTGGGCTTGGAGCCTGCTTAAGATTCTCCCTCACCAAAAAAAAAACCAAAGTGAAGCATTCCCCTGGGATTGTGTGCAACAGAGCTGCCTGACTTTAACCACTTGTTTATAGGGCTTTGTCATTATTCTGTTAAACTTAAGCAAAATGAAAATTTAACATATTTTTCTGATGTGAATTTTGACTTGTTTCATGACTTTTTCTTGTGTGTTTTGTTTTTAAGATTCTTGGATCTCCCAGTCAGCATCATTTCCCCGTAATCAGAAACAGCCAGGTGTGGATTCTTTAGCACCAGTGGCCTCCCTTCCTAAACAGATTTTCCAGTCTTCAGTCCAACAGCAACTTACAAAACCAGCTAAAATCACTTGTGCACACTGCAGAAAACCTTTACAGAAGGGACAGACAGCTTATCAACGAAAAGGATCAGTTCACCTCTTTTGTTCTACCACCTGCCTTTCTTCTTTCTCTCATAAGCGCACTCCAAAGAAACGCAATGTTATAAGTAAAAAGTAAGCTGTACTTTTCAACATGGCTTCATATAGTTGAATTCTGGCAGTATAGATGTATGTTGAATGTAATTGGAGAGCTGCACAGATTCATGGATACAGTTATTGCAAAGGTATCTTCAGGTTTTTTGAGCTTGAGTTATCCTAAGGTGTATCAGAGCTATGGGTTCATTTGTACTGTCCTTATTCTTGGCAGGAAATGGAATGTAGATATAGAAATAAATTGACCCTCTCCCTGCCACTGTCTTTGCTTCATCCCTTCCCCATCTTTTACCTTAGTTCTACCAAGTTGTTGCCACCCTTTTTGAATGCTTCAAAAAGTCATAATAACCTGTGATAAGGTTCTTTGTTACAAAATGTTTTTACCTCCAAATCATTTCTTGCCATATTAATTAGGAACGCTTGACAATGAAACCAAAAAAGTAGGTTTTGTTAGATACAAAAATTATAGTTGATTCCTAGGATTAAATCATGAAAAAAGCAAAAAATGTTGCTTATTGTTCATATATTTGACTTTTATTAAAGTGCAGTATTCTTAGGTTATGTCTATATCTTTGGTTTCAGAGATGTACCTACAAAAAAGGCTACTACTGTTCCTCAAGTTGAGTCAAGAGACTCCTCCCAAGAATTTTGTAGTACGTCTTTGCCTCCCTATGAAGACAACCAGAATTTTAGAAAAAGAATTAATAAATCAAGATGTATAATCTGTAGTAAACTAACAGAGGTCTGGATTTTTATATCTTATTTCAGTTATTATCTAGGTTAACAGGGATAATTTTAACTTTTCAGTGTTATTATATGCTCTGTCATCTACTAATAATGCCCTAGATGTTAAGGGGAAGGATAAGGATATGTTAGAACTAACTCTCTTAGGAACAGATACCCCATTTGCATGCTATGGAAAGTACACTGCTGTTTCCATGAAGTTGAATATGCTCCCAAACAAAGCAATAGTTCTGTGGTGAATTTTGTTCTTACTAGTCACTCTAAATAAAAGTATAGGTTCAGGATGTGAAAGATGCAACCAATCCTGGTACAAGAACATGTAGAACAAGTGGAGTGTAGGTGTGTTGATACCCTCACATTTCTTAAGTGGTATTGCCATCTTTCCAGTTGCTGAAAGAAGAAACATTCATACAGGCTGTCTTCACTTAACACAGTCCTTGGTGACTGAATTTGGTGTTTCCCAGAGCCTTGCAAATTGAGGACATGATTTTATCTTAGTTACCACAGAACTGAGCAAAGCAAGAACCACCTTGCTTGTGTATATACAGATACCATCCTGAATATGGTAATATTATTTCTTTAGCCCCTCTCATAAATTTTCTAGGGCAATGAAGTTTAATACCAGAAATCATATCAAAGTCTTCTAAGCCAGTTCATTTCTTCCAGTTCTTAGGTGTCTCTGGAGAAGTTATTACTGATTTTATAGGGTTTTTTTGTTCTATGAATCTTTTTCTTTTGTAAAATCAGTTTTACAAAGAAATCAGAGATAAAAATGGAAGAATGACAAAATGTGCTTTTTAGTCTTTTCCCTGAATATTTCTTCCACTGAGAAATTACTAGAGGTTGGTTTTTTTGTTTTGGGTTTTATTTGGAGTGGTGGCGGGGGCGGGGGGGGAGTTGTATTGTTGTCTCTTTGCTTACTGTGTTAATCTGACTCATTTATTTAATAAATTCTGGCTTTTCTTTTAGATTCGCCATGAAGTCAGCGTTAATAATGTAATACATAAACTGTGCAGTAACCAGTGCTTTAATAAGTACAGGTTAGCCAATGGTCTGATAATGAATTGCTGTGAACAGTGTGGAGAGTACTTGCCCAGTAAAAGTGCTGGAAACAATGTTCTGATCATTGAAGGTCAGCAGACAAGATTTTGCTGTCAAGGTTGTGTCAATGAGTATAAACAGGTAATTCTTTTCAGTGCATTTTAAATGATCAAGTATACAATAGCTTCTTCCTCTTAGCTTACATTAACCAAATTTATCTTAGAATCTCATTTAGTTCCATTTTTGTCGATCTGTCATTCAGCTCCCATCTCAAATGAGTTTTGAAATCTATTGGTTATTCTAAGCTAGTTTTCCTTCTCTTCTTAGAGAATAGGTATTAACTTTTCTTCTTTCTCTCTCTTTCTTTCTTTTTTTTGGGGGGGAGGTATTAACTTTTCTTAAATGTTTGGTAGAATTCACTTAATGAAGCCAGTCCTGGACTTTGGTTGAGAGTTTTTTGAATATTGATTGAGTTTTGGAAGATTATATTTTTCTAGGAATTTACCCATTTCTTCTAGGTTGTCTGTATGTTGGCATATAATTTTTTGTAATATCCTCTTAAAATCTTTTTTGTTTCTATAGTGTCATTATTCTCCATTTCTGATTTTTTTTTTAAGATTTTATTTATTTATTTGACAGAGAGAGCTCACAAGTAGATGGAGAGGCAGGCAGAGAGAGAGAGAGGGAAGCAGGCTCCCTGCTGAGCAGAGAGCCCCATGCGGGACTCGATCCCAGGACCCTGAGATCATGACCTGAGCCGAAGGCAGCGGCTTAACCCACTGAGCCACCCAGGCGCCCCTCCATTTCTGGTTTTATTTGAGTTTTCTTTTTTTCTTGATGAGTGGCTAATGCTTTATCAGTCATTCTATTTTATCTTTTCAAGTGGTCTTTTCTATTGTGTTTTGAATTTCTGAATTTATTTTTACTCTTATTTCTTCATTTTACTGGCTTTGAACTTCCTTTGTTCTTTTTTCTAGCTCTTAAGTTTATGGTAGATTGTTCAAGATTTGTTTTGCTTTTTTAAAGTAGGCCTGTGTTGCTATAAACTTTCTTCTTCCCTAAGATTTTGGACCATCTTCATTTATCATTTTCATTTATCTCCATATTATTTTTATTTTCTCTTCATATCTTCATTGACCCATTCATTGATTGTTTAGTAGAATGTTTTTTAGCCTCCATCTGTTTGTTTTTTTCCCATTTTTTTCTTATAATTGACTTGTAGTTTCATACTCTTGTTCTCAGGAAAGATGCTTGATATGATTTCAGTCTTAACTTTATTGAGACTTATTTTGTGGCCTAACATGTGATCTGTCCAAGCGAGTGTTTTCTTGTGTTCTTAAAAACAATGTATTCTGCTGATTTGGGATGGAATGTTCTGTATATGCCTGTTTCATCCATCCAGTCTAATGTGTTTTTCAAAGCCATAGTTTTCTTGTTGATTTGTAGTCTAGATGATTTATCCATTGATGCAAGTGAGGTGTTAATGTCCCTTCTATTACTATCAATTTCTCTCTTATTTCTGTTAACACTTATTTTATGTATTTATGTATCTTGTGTTTGGTGCATAGATACTTACAATTGTCTTTTCTTGCTGTGTTCCCTTATGGTTTGATGGATTTCTTTAAAGTTATGCTTGAATTCCTTTCTCTTTATTTTTTGTGTATGACAAGTTTTGATTTGTGGTTACCATTCAGTTCATATTTAACATCTTACATAGAAGTCTTAGTATAGCAGTCTCTGTTAAGTTGATGGTTGCATTATTTCAAACACATTCTGAAGGCACTACATTTTTACTTCCTTTCCACATTTTATGTATATGATGTCATATTTTACTTACATCCTTTTATTTTGCATATTCCTGAACTAATTTTTGTAGATGGCAATAGATTTTACTACTCCATACTGACTTTATAAGTGATTAATCTACTACCTTTACTATATATTAGCTTATACCTGTGAATTTTTTTCTTTTCGTAATTTTCTGCGACTTATGACCTTTTCTTTCCAGTTAAAGAATTCCCTTTAACATTTCTTGTGGGGCTCCTGGGTGGATTAGTCAGTTAAGTGTCTGACTCTTGGTTTTGGCTCAGGTTGTGATCTCAGGGTCTTGGGATTGAGTTCTCCTTCAGGCTTCGTGCCCAACCAAGAGTCTGCTTCCCCTCTCTCTTTCCCTCTCCCCCTGCGCTCCCCCAACATATATTCTCTAAAGTAAATAAATCTTGGGGTGCCTGGGTGTCTCAGTGGGTTAAAGCCTCTGCCTTCGGCTTAAGTCATGATCCCAGGGTTCAAGGATTGAGTCCCGCATCAGGCTCTCTGCTCAGCAGGGAGCCTGCTTCTTCCTCTCTCTTGTCTCTCTGCCTACTTGTGATCTCTGTCTGTCAAATAAATAAATAAAATCTTTAAAAAAAGGGACGCCTGGGTGGCTCAGTTGGTTAAGCGGCTGCCTTCGGCTCAGGTCATGATCCCAGCGTCCTGGGATCGAGTCCCACATCGGGCTCCTTGCTTGGCAGGGAGCCTGCTTCTCCCTCTGCCTCTGCCTGCCACTCTGCCTGTGCTCACTCTCGCTTCTCTCTCTATGACAAATAAATAAATAAAATCTTTAAAAAAATAAAATAAAATAAAATAAGTAAATAAATCTTTAAAAGAAAGAATTCCTGGAGTGCTTGGGTCGCTCAGGCACTTAGGCTTTTACCTTCGGCTTAGGTCATCATCCCAGGGTCCTGGGATGGAGCCCCGTGGGGAGTCTGCTTCTCTCTCTCCCTCTGCCCCTACTCTCCACTCTTATGCTTTCTCTCTCTCTCAAAGAAATAAAATCTTTATTAAAAAATTCCCTTTAACATTTCTTGTAAGACTGGTTTAGTGGTGATGAACTCTAACTATTGTATGTCTGGGAAACTCTCCTATTCTGAATGATGATCTTGTTGGGTAAAGTATTCTTGGTCATAGGTTTCTTCTTTCAGCACTTTGAATATATCATACCACTTTCTTTTGGTCTGCAAAGTTTCTGATGAAAAATCAGCTGATAGCCTTAGGTTTCCCTTTTCTGTAACTATTTTCTTTTCTTTAAAAATTCTGTATTTATTATTACTTTTTGCCATTTTCATTATTATGTGTCTTGGCATGGACCTTCTTGGGTTCATCTTGGTAGGGGCTCTCTGTGCTTCCTAAACCTTTTTACTTCCCCAGATTAGGGAGGTCTTCAGCTATTTTTATTGAAATAAGTTTCTTTCTGGCATCCTTACACTGCAAATGTTGTTATGCTTAATGATGTTGCTAACCTTTTCCTGTTTTTTTTTTCTTTTTTCTTTCTGCTGTTTAGCTTGAATGATTGCCAGTACTCTTTCAGATTGCTGCTCTGTTCTTTTGCTTCTTCTAATCTATTTCAGTTACTGAATTCTTAAAGCTCTGACTGATTCTTTTTTGTATTTTCTGTCCCTTTGTTGAAGTTCTTACTGAGTTCATCTACTCTTTTCTCAAGTCCAGTGAGTATCTTTATGAGCATTACTTTGACTTCTTTGTCAGGCATATTGCTTATCTCCATTTCATTTAGCTTTTTTATTGTAATTTTGTCCTCTTCTTTCATTTGGGCCACATTCCTCTGTCTCATTTTATCTAATTTTCTGTGTTTGTTTCTCCATATTAAGAAGGTCAGCTACATATCCTTGTCTTGAAAATGGTGGCGTTATGTAGAAGTCCTGTGGTGCCCTATAACAATTTCTCCTAGTCACCAGAACTAAATGCTCCAGGGTGTCCCTTGTGTGGGCTGTGTGTACCCTCCTGTTGTAACTGAGCCACAGTTGCCTTCAGTCCAACCACCTATAGTGACCCACTTTGTTTGCTGTGGGTGCACTGGGCAGGGTTTGCTCTGGGAGCTCTTGAGGAACCTGTCATGGCTGCTGCAGGCAACTGTTTTGGTCTCATTGATGGGTGGGGCAGCCATCAGCCTAGCAGTCTGCAGTTTCCCTTTCTGTCACAGCTATAAGTGCATCAAAGGGCAGGTCTTGCTCCCTGTGCTGCCTCCTAAGATTCCCAGCTACAAGAATTGTAGGCATGGTGGGTGGGCTTATTTCCCCCCACTTTCCCAGGGTGGGAATCACTTTAGAGTGGTGTCAGTCCCAGCTGAGGCTGCCTGGTTGGATGGGGCAGGGCACACAGTGCTAGCAAGATAGATGGAGAGTATTTGTGTTGGCTCTTGCAAATGACCAGTTATCTAAGCCAGGGGTGGGAGGGAATGGTACCCACCAGCACTTTTCTTAGAGCAATCTGTAGATCCTGCCCCTCTGGCACACCTTCTCAGACAAGTCAGTAAATCTTGATGTGTACCTCAGATGCCTTTCAAACTGTTACTTCTCTTCTATGTCTCAGGCCATTATTTAGTATGCTGCCTCTTTAAGGGTGAGGACTTAGTTTCCTATCACCCTCCAGCTGTCCTGGAGTTAAGCCCACTGAATTTTTTTTTTTCTTTTTTTAAAGGTTTTATTTATTTATTTGTCAGAGACAGAGGGAGAGAGAGTGAGCGAGCACAGGCAGACCGAGAGGCAGGCAGAGGCAGAGGGAGAAGCAGGCTCCCTGCCGAGCAAGGAGCCCGGTGTGGAACTCAATCCCAGGACACTGGGATCATGACCTGAGCCGAAGGCAGCCGCTTAACCAACTGAGCCACCCAGGCGTCCTGAGCCCACTGATTTTTTAAAGCTTTCAGAGTTAAGCTGCACTGCCTTTTTTTTTTTTTTTTTTTTTTTCTTTTCTTTTAAGGCAAAAGCATTACTTTTTTTCAAGCAGAGGTGAGCCAGACACGACATGGTAGAAATATAGGGGGTCAGAGTCAGGATATAGGAGCACACCCTCACTCTGTGGCCAAACATCCCAAGAGGGTGCAGAGTGGGGGATAGGGTTAATGAGCCCTAGAACAAAGACCAACACAGCCCCCTCCCCTGGGAGGAGCCTCTCCTAGGAGTCTCTCCCTACTCCTATAGGGGGAGAGGGTGGGGTGCAAGGAAAGGGGCCTGTTCCTATAGTAGTTCATATAAGCGCCACTGATTTTTAAAGCTTCTGGAGTTAACCCCTGATGGTTTTCAAAGCTATACATTACAGCAGCTCATCTTCCCAGTGCAGATCCCCAGTGCCAAGGGTCCTCTGTGTGGGGTCTAAGCCTTTCTTCTCCACACTTGTGAGGTCCCTTCTAGTTGTAGTTAGTTACACCAGGTATTTGGTTCCCAAGTACATCTCTTTTCGATGTGGGCTTCTATGATTAGCCATGGAAGATGTGTTCTGTCAGTCTTTAGGTCATTTCCAGTTAGTTGTGTTGGGTATAGCTGTTCCCTTGTTGCACCCATGGAACAAGGTGAGCTCAAAACCCTCCTACTCTGCTATCTTCCATCAATTGGTACCATATAATTTTAATGGGAAAAGTAAGATCTTTTTAACAAGGTTGGATGCATTTTTGGTTATTTGGAAATAAATGAGCTTTGACCCCATTTCTTTTCCCATACAAAAAAATTTATTCAAGATGGATCATAAATGCAAAACCAGGAATATTCGTAACCCCTATTTCACTGGATGAGGATATTAGTGGTTAGTTTAAGGGAAAAGTAACCCTGAAGTGTGCTAGACTTATTATAGAAGAAACAATAGGTGCCTATAGTTAACTTTTAAGTTTTTAAAGAAAGACTTCTATATGTAAGCTTTATTATTTTCTTTATATATACCGCACCTCATTTTTAGTAAAGCTTTTGGATGTAGCTTATAGAAGAGAACAATGAACAGTTTAAAATAGGCAAAAATGGGGTGCCTGGGTGGCTCAGATGCTTAAACATCTGCTTTCAGCCTAGTTCATAGTCCCGGGATCCTGGGATCAAGTCCTGCATTAAGCTCCCTGCTCCTTGGGGAACCTGCTTCTCCCCCGCTCTCTCTCTCTCTGTCATGAATGAATAAAAATCTGTAAAAACAAAATAGGCAAAAATGATTTAGCATAGATATTATCTTTTCAGAAGAGTACATGGCAGGGCACCTTGGTGGCTCCGTGGGTTAAAGCCTCTGCCTTCGGCTTCAGTCATGATCCCAGGATCCTGGGATCCAACCCCACATAGGGCTTTCTGCTCAGCGGGGAGCCTGCTTCCCACCCTCTCTCTGCCTACCTCTCTGCCTACTTGTGATCTCTCTCAAATAAATAAATAAAGTCTTTAAAAGAAAAACAACAAAGGAGTGCATGGCAAAAATACAGTGAACTAATTTGGTAGCGAACCAGTATTTTTATAAGGTCTTAATATTTTTTACAAGTATTTTTTTTAATGGATGATTTACTTATATCTGCTTAAACCATGACTTTTTGTTAAAGGCAATGAGCTCATAAACTTTACACACATGTAATGCATATCATCTGAAGAGCATGAAGCTTGCACATAGATGACCCACTTTTTACTCCTAAATGAAAACCAAAGGAAGTAAGAACAAGAAAATACACATAGTCAAAATAGGCAGCAGTTATATATCCAGACTTTCTTGAATTACTTTATTGTCTGCCACTCTCATCCTCAAGAGAAAGTCTCTCCATTCTGCTACATATATCTCAATGATGCAAATACCTCATAAGCAGTTGGCAAATACAAGAATATTTCCATAAAATATAGATATTTTATAAATGATATACCTCCCCACAACCGCCACCACCACATTAATGGTTAGTGACAGGCCTTTTCACAATAAAAAGTCTTAGTAATAGAAGAAGACTGTAAGGAAAAACTGAAATCTTGCAGTTAGTGGTTTATCTGAGAATAACATACACAGTTATAAATGTAAAGATTGAATCTTGATTTTACCCAATGACCTAACCAGGGGTCATTTTTTTCCCCCTAAGGACATTTGGCAACATCTAAATATTTTTCATTATATAGTTGGCATTCACTGGGAGGAGGTTGGGGATGCTGCTAAACATCCTGCAATGCACAGGACAGGCCCTCACAATAAAGAATTTTCTGGCTCTAGATGTCAATAGCAAGACAGTTAAGAAATCCTACAACCAGAGGATAAATAGGTGGCTGGATGGTACACGTGGTAAATACACTGAGAAGGAGGAAAACTAAATTTCTATCTTCCTCATTGAAAAGCCAATTTGTGATGCCTGAAATTGGGAGGAAAAGCCAGTAAATAGTGATAAAACATATTACTTTGAGATTTGGACATAAACACCAAGTGAATCAACTAATAGTGGTAAAAGTTATTAACTTCTTGGAAAGCAGAAATGGGTAAAGGTGGAAGGGGAGTGCTGTTTAATTAACCAGATATAGCTAGTTGTTGATTTATATTAAATGTATATTCAATTTTGATTGAATAAAACTTTTACAATATGTTAAAGATACTGAAGTTCAGAGAAAGTATCTTATACCCCAAGTAAGATTTGACCTCAGTCCAAAACCTTAGTTTGCTCTATTGCATCTGACATGAATATTTAATTATACATGTGCCTTATTGCCCTTAATAAGTGGTAGGTTTCCTGAAGCCAGGATCTATATCTCATTCAATTTAGTAGTTTTCAGAATTAGTAGCCTTATATGTGGGGGGACTTAACCACCTATCTGGGACACTTCTGAGAGTGAAAAGAGATTCTGTCAATAAATACAGTGCTCTTCATCTTGGTACCTTTCTTTCCAGTGTTTTAGTTAAACTGGTGCCTGCTTACCTGTTTTTACTTGGCCTCAGTTTTCATTCAGGTCATCAGTAAAAATTTTGGTTGTGAGAGATGTAGTATTGCACTAGGGTATTTTTGAACTTCATTTTCAGAGACTTTCAGTTGAATGTCCCCAGAAAGATGCCTGAAGACACAAATAGGAAAAGATATAACCAATTTAATCTTGGAACCTAGAATAAGCAGAAAACCCATGAGCGTTTAGATGAGCCACCTTTGTCTTCTTATTATCAGTTCTTGATATTAAACCATATTCAGTAATTATCAAATGATCACAGGTACCATTGTTAGCGTTCATGCCAATAATAATAGCTAACATAATTTTACTGTAGTGCCAGATACAGTTTTACATGTATTTTTTTGCATTTGATCATCTAAACAGTCTCCCTAGTTAGGTACAGTTGATATCTTCATTTTATTGCCAAAGAAATTGAACCTTCATTGGTCAAGTAACTTGCCCAAGGTCAGACAGTTGGGACATGGCCCATCCATTGAGAATTATGGCTATAACAAGTTGAATATCTGTTCATTACTGGGAAACTCAGGAAGGAGAAACAAGACTAAGTAAGCTTGGGTTTGGTTATATAAAAGATAACGCTGGGGCACCTGGGTGGCTCAGTGGGTTAAGCCGCTGCCTTCAGCTCAGGTCATGATCTCGGAGTCCTGGGATCGAGCCCCGCATTGGGCTCTCTGCTCTCTCGGGGAGCCTGCTTCCTCCTCTCTCTCTGCCTGCCTCTCTGCCTGCTTGTGATCTCTCTGTCAAAAAAAAAAAAAAAAAGATAACGCTAACTATAGTAATTGGCCTTCTTTTGGCCTTTTTATATGCCTTTTCAATACAGTTTCATCCAATCCCATAATTCAATGATAGATTTTGGTAACTTCCAAAATATATCTGTAGATGGTATTTCCTTTTTTTCCATTTGTGTGTAGATCTTTTTTCAATTTTAGACTAATATATCCATCTGTAATCTCCATTTGAATGTTCCACAAATACCTCAAATTCCTTGTCTAAAACTGAAACTCCAGACCTGTTTTCGCTCTGTTTCCTCTATTAGTAAATGATCCCACCATTCAATCAGATGCCTAGGCAGAAACTTAGGGTCATTGTTACTCCTTCCTCTTCCTTAGCCTCCGGAGCCACTCAGTTACCAATAATCCAGGTGTCTCTCAACTGTATCCTGACTCTACTCCTACAGCCCTAGATGTATAGCTACCATCATCTCTTGCCAGAATTAAACTACCATAGCTTCTGATTGTCTCTGTATCCTTGGTCTTCTTTACAGTTAGAAATCCATAATATGGGCATCTGGGTGGCTCGGTCCATTAAGCGTCTGCCTTTGGCTTGGGTCATGATCCCAGGGTCCTGGGATTGAGCCCCACACTGGGCTCCTTGCTCCATCTCCTCCCTGATTTTGCGCGTGCGCTCTCTCTCTGTCACTGTCTCTCTCAAATAAATAAATAAAATCTTTTTAAAAAATCCATAATGCAATCAGAGCAACCTTTCTAAGTATGAATTTGATTATGTTGCTTCTGCTTTTTTTACTTCACACTGCCAGTGTTGCTTTCAGGGTTAAATCAAAACAAAGCTTTTAGTTGGTTTGTTTTGTTTATAGAATTTATTTATTTTAGAGGTAGGAGGGGCAGATAGAATTTAAGCAGACTCTGCCCTGAAAACAAAGCCCGATGCGGGACTTGATCTTACCATCCTGAGATCATGACCTGAGCCAAAATCAAGAGTTGGACATTTAACCAACTGAGCCACGCAGGTACCCCAAGGTTCTTAGTTTTTTAAATGATACCAAATGCAGTGTTCAAGTTGTGCTGTATACAAAAATATTACAGCTAATAGGGTGCCATTTACATTGTATACATTTTTGTTATTTTTATTTTTTTTTTTAGATTTTATTGACTCTAAAATCAGTTATGTGTTTTTATTAAATGGAATCACACAATATGTGATACTTTGTGACTGGCTTTTACATATCATACTGTTTTCAAGGTTCATCCATGTTGTAGCATATAACTTGTTTTTTTTTTTTTTTTTAAAGATTTTATTTATTTATTTGACAGAGAGAGATCACAAGTAGACGGAGAGGCAGGCAGAGAGAGAGAGAGGGAAGCAGGCTCCCTGCTGAGCAGAGAGCCCGATGCGGGCCTCGATCCCAGGACCCTGAGATCATGACCTGAGCCGAAGGCAGCGGCTTAACCCACTGAGCCACCCAGGCGCCCTATAACTTGTTTTTAATCACCAAATAGTATTCATTGTATGGATAACACCCACATTTTGTATTTATCTATCAGTAATGGACATTTGAATTATTCCTACTTTTTGGCTATTATGATAATGTTGCTATGAGTAATTTGTACAAATCTTTGTAGACCTGCATTTTCATTCTGGTATTGGTGGGTCATATGGTAACTAATTAAGAAATTGCCAGGCTGGGGCACTTGGGTGGCTCAGTGGGTTAAAGCCTCTGCCTTCGGTTCAGGTCTTGATCTCAGGGTCCTGAGATCTAGCCTCTCATTGGGCTTTCCGCTCAGTGGGGAGCCTGCTTCCCCCTCTCACTCTGCCTGCCTCTCTGCCTACTTGTGATATCTCTCTCTCTCTCAAATAAATAAATAAAATCTTAAAAAAAAGAAAAGAAAGAAATTGCCAGGCTATTTTACAAGGCACATGTACCATTCTACATCTGCACCAGGAAGGTTTCAGTTTTTTCACATCTTTTCCAGCACTTGTCATTATATATCCTTTTATTACAGCCATCATAGTGGTTGTGAAGTGATATGTGATGGTTTCGATTTGTAGTTCTTTGATGACAGATGATTAGCTTTTCATGTGCTTATTGGGCATTTGTATATACATCAATTTTAAAGATCTTTTTATTTATTTATTTTGAGAGAGAAAGCATAAGTGGATGGGAGGGGCAAAGGGAGAAGCAGACTCCCTTCTGGAGTCCAACCGGGGCTCGATTTTAGGACCTTGAGATCATGGCGTGAGCCGAGGTCAGACGCTTAACTAACTGAGCCACCCAGGTGGCTTTCTTTCAACAAATCTAAGATAAAATTGTAATCTATTTCTCCCTTTCAACAAATCTAAGATAAAATTGTAATCTATTTCTCCCCAGATGATGGAAACAAAATCAAAAAATTTGTCAGCATCAGAAAACAGAAAAAGGCATGCTGTTAGAGAAGAAAATGAAAGAAAATTATATGGGCCATTGAATACTGTTTTAGAAAAAAAAGAGGGAATACCGAATAAAAAGGAAAAGACTCCAGAGCTACAGGTTTTGGCAGAATATAGCACAGATACATCATTGATCAAACAGAGTGTGAATTTAACTTCTTCGGTGTTAACCATAGCTGATAAATTTCAAGAGCCACTGGAAGAGAAAAAACCAGAAGACTGCATTATATCAGTTGTACTTTCTACAGACCCAGGTACATGGCCCCGAGTTTTAAATACTAAACAACGGGACATTCTTGTTGAAAATGATCCGCCTCAAGTAAGAAATTTTAACTTTCCAAAAGACAGTACAGGGAGGAAATTTTCAGAAACTTACTACACACGAATTCTTCCAAATGGTGATAAAACCACTAGGTCCTGGTTACTTTATTCGACTTCAAAAGATTCTGTGTTTTGTTTGTATTGCAAACTTTTTGGGGAAGGGAAAAATCAACTGAAGAATGAGAATGGGTGCAAAGATTGGCAGCATTTATCACATATTCTTAGCAAACATGAGGAAAGTGAAATGCACATCAATAATAGTGTTAAGTATTCAAAATTAAAATCTGATTTGAAAAAAAATAAAACTGTGGAATCTGCAGGACATGGATTACAGTATGAGAATGAGAAAAATGATGGTGTGCTGTTGCTGTACCCATAATATACCTGATGTGGTTCTTGACATAGTAGGGGCTTAAATTTATTCAGAAAAGATCTGTACCCTAATGATCAGTACCATTTTTGTTGGGAGGATCCTATAACTCAGCAGTTCGTTAGCAATAAGTGTAATAGCAAATAGTAAAGAATGTTTCTGTTCCAAATTCTAAAACTAATTGGATTCAATAGTAGTTAATGCAGATATGAATAAAGTTAGTTGTTACGTTTTCATTCTGTCAATTCACACCTTTTAAAATTGGCATTTGAGGGCTAACATTTAACATGTTTGGTTAATTTTCTGTTCTGATTACTTTGCAAGGAGAAAAAGGCTTCAATTTATCAATACTAGTTTGAACAAGATACTATGTGACTGTTCTCTTCATTATTAAAGTAAAAACTTTCAGAAACAGTTTGAAAGTAGAATGGAGTCTGAAACTGCAGCTTTTTGCTATTAAACCAAATAGCTGGGGCGCCTGGGTGGCTCAGTGGGTTAAGCCGCTGCCTTCGGCTCAGGTCATGATCCCAGGTCCTGGGTTCAAGCCCCACATCGGGCTTTCTGCTCAGCAGGGAGCCTGCTTCCTCCTCTCTCTCTGCCTGCCTCTCTGCCTACTTGTGATTTCTCTCTGTCAAATAAATAAATAAAATCTTAAAAAAAAAAAATAGCTGTGATTTATTTCTTTCGGGCAAAACATTTTTTATTATTTCAGCAAAACAGCATTATTTGTTACATTATATATTAAGGTGATTAGTCTGCATTTTATTGGTCTTAATTTATAAATGTTTTACCTTCTATTGTATGAGAACTATAAGAATAAAGAGTGTAGACCTATTTTTATGTTAGTACAAATCTGAGAAATATTAAAAATATATTAAGTCTACCTTTAGGTATTGTGGCAATTTTTTTTCTTCTGAAGGAGACTACATGCTTAAATTTGAGAAATACACTAATGAAAATTAAGGATCCCTATTTTTTTCAAAAGAACACTGTTCCCATCACTATATTTAGTAATTTTCCCTTTGTATCTGATTTTGGATATCAACTTTATCATATATTAAATTCTTACCTATACTTGGGTTTTGTCTCAAAGCTGTGGAATAAAATGGCATATGAGCAACGACTAGAGCAGAACAAGGTGCATTCTTTTTGTTGGGGTGACATTAGGAGTACTTGTAGACTCTGTGATGGCAGTGAATAAAATTAATTTTAGAATACCTAGGAAAATCATTCTCATTAATTTATAACCATTATGGTTTTTGACACTGGACCATTTCAGTCTTTCAGAGTTGGATTTGAATGAAGCTTTGGGATGTTTCCAAAAATCCAGTTTATTCTTGGAGGCCAAAGAGGATACTCTAGAGAATATAACGCAAGTTTTGAAGTGCCTTTACAAATGATTAGTGGGCTCATTATTTCAGTAAAACTTAACAGTTAATTGAATGACATTATATTAGACCCTTGGTATCAGTGGTTATCTGAGTAAACTAATGAAATCAACTAGTGGCTACTTAAGATAATTTGCTTAAAACGTTGAATTTATGCATTGAGAAAACAAAATTAAATCATCTCCTTTAAATTCTCTCATTTCTGGGACACCTGGGATGCCTCAGGCAGTGAAGCATCTGCCTTCAGCTTGGGTCATGATCCCAGCCAGGGCCCTGGGGGCTCCAGTCCTGCATATCATGCTCGTTGCTCAGCGGGGAACCTACTTCTCCCTCTGCCTGCTGCTCCCCCTGCTTCTGTGTAGGCACCCATGCTCTCTGACAAATTAATAAAATCTTTAAAAAATTCTTTCTTCAACATACTGCATACCTATAAGGCACAATAAACTCTTCATATTGTAATGAAGTAAATGTAAAAAATTCGAAAGATGTAGATGCTGGGTTTATCCATGTTCCCCATAAATTTCATTCAACTCTTAGGTATGTGAAATTTTTCGTTATAAAATGTTGAGGGAAAAATTAACTAAATTCAGAACATAATAAGAATATCTCTAAGGAGGGGAATAATGTTTTTTCCATCATCAGTTTTTTTTAAATTATAAAATTACTATGTTGTTACTATAGAAGGAAGAAAGCAGTTAGTCTTGTTTATCATCTGCTTCCCCTGCGGAAGGACTTGTCATCAGTGATCTGGACTGTACGCAGGGTTTATTTTCATCTTTCTAATTTCATTGAGAAAAAGCATTAGGAAACATCTATTAATTTAATATGAGAAATTAGGAAGTACAATTCAGAATAACAGTCCTTAAGAAATGGCAGTTTATTGGTTTTCTCTTTTCACAGAGGACAAGTGAAATTCATAAATTTTTTATATGTACAAGGTACAGCTTGCTACATAGGATGTAAAAGTGAGTAAGTGAAGTGAAGAGCTCAAGTTCTGTAGAAAAAAATAATGCTTTATCATTTCAGGTCATGTAACTCTTCTGATTCAAAGTTTTGAAGTTCCCTTTTGCTTTTAGTTTAAAACTCCCAACTCGGGGCTCCTGGGTGGCTCAGGGGGTTAAACATCTGCCTTTAGCTTAGGTCATGATCTCCAGGTTCTGGGATCAAGTCCCGCATAGGGCTCCCAGCTCAGCAGGGAGTCTGCTGCTCACTCTTCCTCTGCCTCCCCCCTTGCTTGTGTTCTCTCTGTCTCTCTCTCACAAATGAATAAATAAAATCTTTTAAAAGTAAAAAACCTCCCAACTCCTTGGTACATAAGTAGCTGCAGTCATGAGTGGCAGGTAATAGGGAAAGAGGTGGTAGACAAAGATGACATGAAGTACAAAACTGTAGACGTGAATAGTGCTCTATAATTTTGAATTCTAAAGTGTGACCATGTTAGAATGAGATTAAGAACTTGAGAATTTAGGGGCACCTGGGTGGTGCCAGAGGTTGAGCATCTGCCTTCGGCTCAAGTCATGATCCCTCCGCTGCAGGCTCCCTGCTCAGTGGTGACCCTGCTTCTCCCTTTCCCTTTGCCCTTCCCCTGCTCATGCTCACTCTCGAATAGATAACATCTTTTAAAAAATAGTTTGAGAATTTAACTAAGCTGAAAGAAAAGACAAAGCTAGTTAAGGAAAATAGTGTTGTATTGAGGACAAGGTTTTCAGAAGCTAGTGATTTTAAATGTAGAGAGTAGATGATTATGAATAATGTTCTGTAAGTCACATGTAGAATGAAGAGCAGTTAATCAGTTTGCTTCTACACATGAATAAAGCAAGGGAAACCTAAAACCTGGGAAATCATACTAACACCCAACACATATGGACGTTAAAAAGACTTTCATGACTGGGGCGCCTGGGTGGCTCAGTGGGTTAGGCCACTGCCTTCGGCTCAGGTCATGATCCCAGGTCCTGGGTTCGAGCCCCACATAGGGCTTTCTGCTCAGCAGGGAGCCTGCTTCCTCCTCTCTCTCTGCCTGCCTCTCTGCTTACTTGTGATTTCTCTCTGTCAAATAAATAAATAAAATCTTTAAAAAAAAAAAAAGACTTTCATGAGGCTCTTGGCTGGCTCAGTTGATAGAGCATGTGACTCTCGATCTCATGATTTTGCGTTCAAGCCCCATGTTTTAAGCTGACTTAAAAAAAAGACTTTCATAAATCATATGCCTATAAATTAATAAAAAATCTAATAAACTCCTAGTAAAACAGATCAAGGAATTAAAAAAAAAATAACCAGTATCTAAAGAAACACTGGAGGGATGCCTGGCTGGCTCAGCCAGTAAGGCATGCGACGCTTGATCTCAGGGTGGTGATTTGAGCCCCATGCATCAAAAAAACGAGATCCTATGGACATTAAAAACAAAAGGTTATGAACACCTTAGGTCAAAGAATTTGACAAATTTGAGGTAGTACACAAATCCTTTGAAAAACACAACTGACCAAATCTATGCCAAGACGAGCAACCTGGCTGGCTCAGTCAGTTAGTTGTGTGTCCAACTCTTTTTTTTTTTTTTTTAAGATTTTATTTATTTATTTGACAGAGAGAGATCACAAGCAGGCAGAGAGGCAGGCAGAGAGACAGGAGGAAGCAGGCTCCCCGCTGAGCAGAGAGCCCGATGCGGGACTCGATCCCAGGACTCCGAGATGATGACCTGAGCCGAAGGCAGCGGCTTAACCCACTGAGCCACCCAGGCGCCCCCTCTTTTTTTTTTTTTTAAAGATTTTATTTATTTATTTGACGGAGATCACCAGTAGGCAGAGAGGCAGGCAGAGAGAGATGGGGAAGCAGGCTTACCACTGAGCAGAGAGCCGGATGTGGGAAGTAGGCTTCCCATCCGACTCTTGATCTGGACTTGAGTCTCTGATCTCAGGGTCATGAGTTCAAGCCCTGTACTGGGCTCCACAGTTAGGCTCTGCACTGGATGTGGAGCCTACTTAAAAAAAATCTGTCCCAGGAAAAAATAGAAAATCTCAATAGCCCTGTCTTTATTGAAGAAATTGATTCTAAGGGCACCTGGGTGACTCAGTGGGTTAAAGCCTCTGCCTTCATGATCATGATCTCAGGGTCCTGGGATCAAGGCCTGCATTGGACTCTCTGCTCAGCAGGGAGCCTGCTCCCCACCCCCCCCACCCCCTTCTCTGCCTGCCTCTCTGCCTACTTGTGATCTCTGTCAAATTAAAAAAAATAATAAAAAAAAAACTCTGAAATTACAAGCTTTTCCACAAAGAAAACTATAGGGTCAGATTCTCTTTTCTTATGAAATCTTCCTTAAGGAAGAAATAATACCAATCTTAAAAATATACACTCCCAGAGAATAGAAAGAAAGTGTATTTCCCAACTTGTCTTATAAGGCCAGAAATACCCTGATAACAAAACCTGACAAGAATAATACAAGAAAAAAATTATAGACCATCTCTTTTATACTACTGTCCTAACCAAAATATTAGAAATTGATTCCAGTAATAAAAGGGATGATACATCGTAACTAAGTAGGGTTATTTCAGAAATAAAAGGCTAGTTTAACATTTAAAGTAATTGATGCAATTTACCATACAGTAAAAGGAAAACAATACAAGCCATCTTGATAGGAAAAAAAAATTTGATAAAACTCAACAGCCATTCATAGTAAAAACTCAGCAAACTTAAGAATAGAGGGAAACATTAGGAAAAGGGGAACCTCAAAAAACCCCTGCAGTTAACATCATAATAGTGAAATAACAATTTTCTGAGTTAAGGGACAAGACAAAAATGTACACTATTACCACTTCTACTCAACGTTGCTTGAAGTTCTAGTCAGTTTAATAAGGCAAGGTAAATAAAGGTATAAAAATCGGAAAGGAAGAATAAAACTCATTTGCATTTGACATGCCTATCTATGGAGAAGGACTAAAAGAATCTGGCAAACTATTAGAGTTAATAAGAATTTAATAAGGAAATTAGTTGCAATGTCAATATATTTTTTTAATTTTTTAAAAAAGATTTTATTTATTTGACAGACAGATCACAAGCCGGCAAAGAGGCAGGCAGAGAGGAAGGGAAGCAGGCTCCCTGCTGAGCAGAGTCCAGATGCGGGACTCGATCCCAGGACCTTAGGATCATGACCTGAGCCAAAGGCAGAGGTTTCAACCCACTGAGCCACCCAGGCGCACTGCAGTGTCAATATATTTTTTTAAAACTGTACTTCTGAGGTGCCTGACCAGTTCAGTCAGTGGAGCATGTGACTCTTGATCTCAGGGATGTAAGTTCAACCCCCACATTGGGTGTGAAGATTACTAAATAAAATCTCAAAAGAAAAAAATAGCCAAAACATTCTCGAAACAATAAATTTGTGTAGGATCTACCTATCCTGCCCTATCAATATATATTATAAAACTAGTCAAGTCTGATTTTGTGGAAAGGATAACAAATAGATCCATTAAGTCGAATGTAATAGCCCAGAAACTAAACTACACATGTATAAACACCTGGTCTACCCTTACAGTAAAGGTACTACTGCAATTCAATGAAGAAAGGATGATTGATGGTTTTGTCAAAAAATAGTGCTAGATAAATTGGATAGCCATATGAAAAAGTAAACCTTGACTCCTATCCACACCATGCACTAAATATATTCAAGATTCATCACAGACTTAAATATGAAAAGTAAAACAATAAAACATCTATAAGAAAACACAGGAAAATATTTTCATGACCTTGGAAGACACAAATTTTTTAAAAAGATTTTATTTATTTGAGAGAGAGAGAGAACAAGTCGGGGGAGGGACAGAGGGAGAAGTAGGCTCCTTGCTCTGCAGGGAGCAAGGACTCCAACCTAGGCCCATGGGATGGTGACCTGAACCAAAGGCAGACCTTTAACTGACTGAGCCACCCAGGGGCCCAAGACACAAATTTCTTAAACAGTACTCAAAATGCAGTGAGCATAAAAATAACACCTGGGTGGCTCAGTCAGTTGAGTGTCTGCCTTCACCCCAGGTCATGATCTCAGGGTCCTGGAAAGCCCCACCTCAGGCTCCCTGCTCAGTGGGAAGCCTGCTTCTCCCTCTCCCACTTCTCTGCTTGTGTTCCTGCTCTCGCGATCTCTCTCTCTGTCAAATAAAATTTAAAAAAAAAAAGGCACGGATCACCTTTACAAATAAATAAATAAAAACAGATTGGCAAATTGGTCTTCATTCAGAACTAAGAACTAAGAGATGGCAGCAGCAGTGGCAACGCAGTTTTTGGATTATCCCTAATCACCAATAAAAACAAAGCAAATAGCAAAACCAAAAACCATTAAAATAAAACCATTTTTACTACAATAGATGACAGGGTGGTCTCACAAACTGGTACCAGCCCTCTGAATGAGGAAAAGCAAAGCAAGAGGCATTTGATAGATCTGACAATAGAAGAACCTCAAGAGAGCCAACAAGTGTTAACTGGAAGATACATTAGGCCAATCCAAGAACTGGATTGGCTGGAAGGGGTTTTCCTAATTCAGTAACTGATGGGTTTAAGGAGTTCATAGGAAAACCATATAAATTCCAGAAACTGAACAGTTAAGGGTCCCCTCCAAGGACAAGGTCCTACACAGAGAAATCAAAATTAAGCAGATTAGGAACAATAGAGACCAAGCAAAGAGAAGTCTGGGTTAAAGTGTAAAATGGGAACAGAGTCAAGTAATCCGAGAAAGCTGGCTGAAATAGTTTTTTAATACTATACAAGGACAGTAGATGAAAGCTCTCTGAAGTACAAAAGCTATCCTGATACATTTCCTAATAATTCAGGAAAACTAAATTCAACCTACAAAAAAGCAACAAAAATACCAAAGCCAAACCCTAATAAAATTATTATAAAAGAGAATAAGGAACAGAAATCCAAAGAGATAATGAAAATAGGCTAGAAAGACATGCTCAGAAAACATCAAAACTGCAACATATTACTTTAAAACAAGATTCAAAAAGGAAAACAATTCAAGAAAATGATTCCCAATTTGATAGAACCTTAATCAGAGAAAATCAGAAATGAAGGCACAGATGTCAAGAAAAAATTAGAAATAAAAAAATGTCAGAAATAAAGACTAAGGTAGATGGAACACAAGAATGAACAAACACAACATACAGCGCATTAAAAGAAAAAGTGAAATTGAATTTTTAAAAATTTTTATTATTTTTTATTTTTTAAAAAGACTTTATTTGAGAGAGAGAAACTGTGAATGAGAAGGAGCAGAGGGAAAGGGACAAGCAGACTGTGCTGAGCACGGAGCCTGACTTGGAGCTCAATCCCAGGACCCCAAGACCATTATCTGAGCTGAAATCAAGAGTTGGATGCTTAACAGACTGAGTCACCCAGGAACCACTTATTTATTTTATTTTTAATTAAGCTCTACACTGTTAAACTTGAACTCACGACCCCAAGATCAAGAGTTTCACGCTTTACTGACTGAGCCAGCCAGGTGCCCCTAAATAGGGGATATTTTTACGAATAGAAAAGAAATGGAGATCACACCCAGTGGCCCATCAACCCCATGCCCATGGCTCATGAAGGTAAAAGATTTTCCCACCCTTGGGGCCATGGTGGACCCATGGAGACACCCAGGGTATAGCTGCTATGAGAAACTACCTGAATAATGGAAGTAGAGATGTGTTGAATGAGAATTTTGATTTGTCACAGGCTTCATATCCACTGATTCTTACGACTGAGTGGGGGATGTACCCTCTTGCAATAGTGTTGAACCTTCAGATTTTGGGAACTAGTGTAATTTTGATATATATCAAGAACGTTCTATTGTGGATCCAGAGGTAAAGAACATGGAATTAAAAAAAAAAAAAGGGGGCACCTGGGTGGCTCAGTGGTTAAGCCTCTGCCTTCAGCTCAGGTCATGATCTCAGGGTCCTGGGATCGAGTCCCACATTGGGCTCTCTGCTCTGCAGGGAGCCTGCTTCCTCCTCTCTCTCTCTCTCTGCTTGCCTGTCTGCCCACTTGTGATCTCTCTCTGTCAGATAAATAAAATCTTTAAAAAAAAAAAAACAAAAAACACCATGCCCACACACACTCACAAATTCAGTGTCAGTTAATAAAAGGTTGGTATATGTTCCTCATCTAGAGAATCTTGGAATGACCACGCTGATACAAGAAGCTATCATTACTGTGAAAGGAATTAGCCTACGGAGGCATATGGAAAAATTTAAAGACAAACACTATGTCATCCGGTGCGAAGAATGGCCAAGGTGCCTTGGAAGGGGTGACCAGCAGACTTAACTGCAGAGCAGGAGGACCTGTGAGAGTCTATGAAACAGTACATATTCAAAGGACCAAGAACATGGAAAACACAGAAGTTAAGAAGCACAGTGTCTACCACCTTCATTCTACATTTTGTCAGGAAACAAACAAAAAACCCAACAAAACAAACATGCATGTAGAGAAACTGAGTTTATTCAGGAAAGGAATACTAGAACAAAGAATGAATTTGTTATAGCTTAACCTTTTTTTTCTTTTTTGGGGGGGGTGAGTAGGAAGAACTCTTTCATTCCAAGAAACATCTTTTCTTTACTAAACAATAAGTGAGGTTATATCTTTTATATTCCTTCCTAAAATCTCACAAAATTAAAGTGAAAACCATGACTTTCTTAGAGTCTATAATCTCAGAACATTCAAATAAGTTTCTTATGGGTTATCATCCTTAATTTGCTCTGACTAGAGACAAATATTTCCTATGGGTTTCTCAGAAAAACAGTTGTCTTCAGAGATTTGGAGAAGAGTTCTTATACTTTAGGAAACCTAAGAAACACCTGGGAGCTTACTTAAACTGCAAATGTCTGATGTGGGGCCCTAGGGCCTCTACTTTTACCATTCTGTAGGGGATTTGGGTGCAGACTGCCACTAGATCACACTTTAAGAAACTGGGCCAGGGGAACCGATTACTTGCAGCCAAATTTGGCATATGTGTGCTTCCTCTTTTCTGTTTTTACAGTTCCTTGTGACAACAAAATGCTACCTGCCACTTCTGAATTTTTGTGTTCTACAAATTCCATAGCCATTTTTCAACTATATCTAATTTATATACTGTGTTTTATTACATTCCACTCTCTGTAGGCTTTAAATTTAACTTAGGAGATGGATTTTTTTTTTTTTAAGAGAGAACTAGCAGGACAGCAGAGGGAAAGGAAGAAGCAAGCTCCCCCTCTGAGCAGGGAGCCTGACACCAGACTCAGTCCTAGGACCCTGAGATGATGACTTGAGCCAACAGCAGATGCTTAACAGACTGAGCTACCCAGGTGCCCCAGGAGATAGACTTTTAATTAATGTATTTAACAAGTAACACAACCTATCCCTATTTCATTTTAGTTTCTAAATATGAAGTGGAATGTATCTTTTTCCTAATTTATGTTGTAGCCAAACCAACCAGTTTAGTTTCAAAGGAGATCCGGTGTTTTATAGTTTTCAACGTACAAGTCTTTTGTCTCACCAATTAAGTTTACTCATATGTATTTCATAATTTTTGATGCTGGGATTGTCTTTTAAAAACAAATTTTTTTTAAAGATTTATTTTGTCAGAGAGAGTACACAAAAGCAGGGGGAGCTGCAGGCAGAGGGAGAGCAGGCTCTCCACTGAGCAGGGAGCCTCAAGCAGGACTCAATTCCAGGACCCTGGGATCATGACCTGAGCCGAAGGCAGATGTTCAACTACTGAGCCACCCAGGCATCCTTAAAAACAAATGTTTATTATTGAGTGCCAATGTGCCAATGCCTTGAGCCAAACATTTTCATAATCTTGACTCAAAGTCCTAAAGCTAATAGGGTTGATTCAATTCACCTGTCTGCTGGTTTATCCTTCAGTCTAATATGCCTTGGCTGCCTCTGTTCTAATTTTAATCCTAATTAAAATATTCAATATACGCAGTTGACACACTGTTGCTTTGCTCAATTTCTTGGCTCTTTTTTTTTTTTAAAGATTTTTATTTATTTGACAGAGAAACAAGGAAGGAAACATAAGCAGGGAGAGTGGGAGAGGGAGAAACAGGCTTCCCGCTGAGCAGGGAGCTCAATGTGGGGTTCATATGTGGGGAAGGCGGACACTTAACAACTGAGCCACCCAGGTGCCCCTCTTGGCTTGCTCTTATAATGCATGTCTCTTCTCCTGACAAGACAATCAGAGATCAAATCCTACAGAGTTTTCCTCCCCTTCTTCTTGAAATAAGCCTGTTTTCTAACATTCCCACTATTTCCTTGGCCCAAGCCTAATCATATTTTTCTTACCCTTGTGCCAGAATTTCCTATACAAGATCTATCTCTTTTATCTGTGCCTCTCCACTACAGTCCAGGCTTCACTCTACTACCTAAAAAACAACAACAACAACAACAAAGGCAGCCTTTTCCTGTCTTTTGCCTCGATACTTCTATTAGCTACTATATTAGTCTGCTAGGACTGCTATAACAAAGTACCACAGCCTGGGTGCCCTAAACAGCAGCAATTTATTTCCTCACAGTGGTGGAGGGTAGAAGTCCAAGATCAAGGTGTCAGCAGAGTTGTTTTCTCCTGAGGTCTATCGCCATGGCTTGCATGTGACTGTCTTTTTCCTTTGTCTTTCCTTTTTCCTTTGTCTTCGCAGTCTTTTCTCCTAACCTTGTCTTCTTTTAAGAATAGTCATATCAGATTAGGATCCACCCTAATGACTTCATTTAAACTTCATTACCTCTATAAAACCTCATCTCCAGGGATGCCTGGGTGGCTCAGTCGGTTGAGCGTCTGCCTTCGGCTCAGGTCATGATCCCAGGGTCCTGAGACTGGGTTCCACATCAGGCTCCTTGCTCAGAGGAGAGCCTGCTTCTTCCTCTGCCTGCTGATCCCTCTGCTTGTGTGCTCTCTCTCTCTCTGTTTCCCTGACAAATAAATAAAATCTTAAAAAAAAAAAACCCTCATCTCCAAATACACTCTGAGGTACTGAGGTTTAAAACTTCAATATATGAATTTTGAAAGGACACAACAGCTTGGTATAGAAGGATATTTATAACTGGGCCCTACAAGCCACTATCAACTTCATCTTTTGATTACTTTCTATCACAGCCTTGCCTTCTCTAGGTTTTTCAAAAGTCATCCCCCTGACTGACTTCTGTTTCCTCTTCTCCCTTATTTTTTTTATTTATTTGAGTGTGTAACACTCTTTGTATTCATAATTGATAAGCTTGAGGAAATGGTGTGTATGTATATGTATACACACATATATGTATATGTATATGTATATACACACACACACACATATATTTTGTAATTCACAAGGAGATAAATGGTAATATTGAAAGGCACTGGGGAGGCCCATAGTACCCAAGCTTTATTATAGCAGGCTAAGATCCATCTTCATGCCGGTCATTTCTGAATAGGCAAAAGGCATGATAAGGAAGTAGTGCCAAAGACAGAGCTGTAGGATTCTAAGCAGGAGTGATTTTTCTATTATTAAGGCTGGTTTGGATTATAAATCTATGCAGATTTATATTGCATTCCTTGAACTGAATAATCCAAAGTGATCTCTTTGTGTTCTTCCTCTAAATAGGTCCACTGAGGGGACTCCCGGGTGGCTCAGATGTTAAGCCTCTGCCTTTGGCTCAGGTCATGATCCCATGGGATTGAGCGTGGAATCAGGCTCTCTGCTCAGTGGGGAGCCTGCTTCTCCTTTTCCTTCTTCCTGCTTCTCTGCCTACTTACACTCTCTCTCTGTCAAATAAATAAAATCTTTAAAAAAAACAAGTAAATAAATAAAATAAATAGCTCCATTGAAAGTTTAAAAACTTCCTGAATCATTTTCCTTTTAAGGGTGAAATTTTGTTTATCTGGCAAGTCACCCACTTCACTGGTATCCTAGATTTGTATTCCCTGTACAGAGTGTGCTTTGGAATTTTCGGGTGCGTTGGTCTGGTCAGGCCCTCAGGGAGCCCCATGTTCTACTGGGGAGGCCAGTTCTATGGGGGAGGGTCTGAGACTTCAGGCAATTAAGGTATTCTGAGCTGGTGAATGCTGGAGAACACCAAGGCACACCCTGGCACTGGAAACCCTGGTCCTACAGTGCCTCCAGCCTCTGCAATGGGCTGCCAATTCCTAGAGGCCACAGCTTCGGCTTGGTCCTTCCTAGGTTCTGGCTACAAATTTGATTTGTGGAGCCCGGTTAAGGCGACTTGCAGCTGGGTTGTACCGTTTATGTAGCTTGGCCCTTCCCGCCTGGCACATCCTCACCTCTTCCAAGTTCAGAGCTGCCCCCTCCCTAGAGCGGTTAACCCAGAAGAATGGGATAGTGTTGTCTGCTGACACTGAACCAGAGGAGGGCACCATTCCCTAAGGGGTGTAGAGACACCCAGGGAACCTGAACGACTTGGTCACAGCCTCCGGGTGTGGTGTGGACTGCAGGCACTGCGGAGGTGCAGGGTAGAGAGGGCTGTTAGGGGTCAGGGGAAGTAGAGGCCAGCTCCTTTGTGTTGTCCAAAGGCGCTGTGCAAAAGCAAAGCCAGACAAATGGTTGTATCTCACCTCCTCTGGGAGGCGTTTTCTGGGTCCCCAGGGCTGCAATTATTTTATTTATATTTGAATGGATTAACAGATTCTTATTTAATTCTATTGATTATAATCCACTACTATCATTTATTTTGTTGCCTAAATTTTCTCAGATTTGGCCATTGGAACTCTCTTTAAGTTCACTCGTATGCCTCTTGACATATCTCCATTTGTTTTTTGCATTTTCTTGTTTTCTGGCATTATAAGATGTTTCAGGCTTTTGTACTTTCCTTGCTCCAGCCCTAGAATCAGACATTTCTCCAAAAATCCCAGGTTCTTGTTAACTGAATTGGATGTGGTATCTTCTTGTGGTTTTATTTTGTGTTTCCCTAATGACCAGTCACGTAGAACTTCTTTTCATTTGGTTGTTGGCCATTTGTGTATCTTATTTGGGACTTAGATAGGACTTATCTATTCAAGTTTTTGCTCATTTTTTATATTTATTTGTGCATCTATTTATTTATTTAATGGATGCTGTTGAGTTGCAGGGATTCTTTATATATTCAGGTTAGTAATCCCCTACCAGATGTATGATTTGCAAATACCTTCTCCCATTCTGTGGGTTGTCTTTTCACTTTCCTTGATAGTGTAACTTCTCATTTTTAATGATCTTTTCATTTTGTTTTATTGTTAGTTCCCTCTTTCATTTCTGTGAACACTCTAAATAAAATTATTTTTTTTAAAGATTTTATTTATTTATTTGACAGACAGAGATCACAAGTAGGCAGAGAGGCAGGCAGAGAGAGAGGGGGAAGCAGGCTCACTGCCGAGCAGAGAGCCCGATGCGGGGCTCGATCCCAGGACCCTGAGATCATGACCTGAGCCGAATGCAGAGGCTTAACCCACCCAGGCACCCCAAAATAAAATTATTTTATATGCTATAATCATTCCAGTGCCTGGTCTTATTTTTTTTTCATACTGATTTGTGTTCATGGTGGATTGTTTGTGTATATATATTTGTTAAGAAACAAATAAGCAAAGGGGAAAAAATGAGAGCCCAATCAAAAAACAGACTCTTTTAATTATAGAGAACAAACTGATGGTTATCAGAGAGGAAGGGGGTTGGGAGGATGGGTTGAATAAGTGATGGGGATTAAGGAGTGCACTTGTTGTGATGAGCACTGGGTGGTGTATGGAAATATTGACTTACTGTATTGTACACCTGAAACTAATATAACACAATATGTTAAAAAAGAAGAGAAAAAGAGAAAAAAGTCCCTGAACTGGAGGATATCTCAAAACAAACAAAAACCCTCCAAAACTGAAAGCAAAGAAAACAAGGAATGGACGGGGTGGGGGGGTACCAACAACACAGAACAGAAAATCTAAGAATCCTGGGACAGCTATGAAAGGTGTTAAAATGAGCAGTGGGAAAACCAGAAGAAAAAGAAGAGAGAGAAACAGAAGAAAAGCTTGAAACATTAATGTCTGAGAATTTTCCCAAAGTAATATCAAATACCAAACTACAAATCCACAAAGTTCAGAGAACATCAAGCAGGAAAAATTTTTAAAAACATTCACGGGGGGGCGCCTGGGTGGCTCAGTGGGTTAAGCCGCTGCCTTCGGGTCAGGTCATGATCTCAGGGTCCTGGGATCTAGTCCCACATCGGGCTCTCTGCTCAGCAGGAAGCCTGCTTCCCTCTCTCTCTCTCTGCCTTCCTCTCCGTCTACTTGTGATCTCTGTCAAATAAATAAATAAAATCTTTTAAAAAAAAATAAATAAATAAATAAAAACATTCACGGGGTACCTGGGTGGCTCAGTCATTAAGCGTCTGTCTTCAGCTGGGATCATGATCCCAGGGTCCTGGAACTGAGCCCCATGTCCAGCTCCCTGCCCAGCGGGGAGCCTGCTTCTCCCTCTCCCACTCCCCCTGCTTGTGTTCCCTCTCTCACTGTGTCTCTCTCTGTCAAATAAATAAATAAAATCTTTAAGAAAAATTCAGCTAGGCATATCATTTTGAAACTACAGAAAATCAAAGTAAACAAAAATCTTGGAAGAAGAGAAAACAGCCTGCCTATAGAGGAATAAAAATAACAATTATGATTGTTATTTCTTCTCCTCAGAAACCATGCAAGCAAGAAGAGAATGAATGAAATATTTAAAATGTGGAGAGAAAAACCTCACCAGTATAGAATTCTGTATCCTGTAAAAATACCTTCAAAAAGTGAAGGAGAAATCAGCTTACTCAGACAAACAAAATTTGAGAGACTTTGTTTTAAGTAGTGCATTCATGTAAGAAATGTGTGTGCTTTCCCCCATATAAGAAATGTTAAAAGCATGGTGCTTTAGGGCACTGGGGTGGCTCTGTCCATTAAGCATCTGCCTCTTGATTTCAGCTCAGGTCATGATCTCAGGTTCATGAGATTGAGTCCCTCTGTGGGGCTCTGTGCTCAGTAAAGAGTCTGCTTGAGATTATCTGCCACTTCCTCTGACCCTCCTCTGCTAAAATAAATTTTAAAAATCTTTTTAAAAAAAATGTTAAAAGATGTTCTTTACCTTTTTAATTTTTCGAAAAGATCCTATTTATTTATTTGACAGAGAGACAGCACAAGCAGGGGGAACAGCAGGCAGAGGGAGATGCAGGCTCCTCACAAAGCAGGTGGAGCCAGATGTGGGACTTGATCCCAGGACCACAGAATCATGACCTGAGCTGAAGGCAGCCGCTTAACCCACTGAGCCACCCAGGCACTCCTGCAGTTACCTTCTGATACCATACAAAGTTATTATAGTATAATTGATTATATTCCCTATGCTATGCTTTATATCTCCACAATTTATTTTTTTATAACTTGAAGTTTGTAATTCTTAATTGGCCCATTTCCAAACTCTCATCCCTTCTGGCAACTACCAATTGTTCTCTGTATTTATGAATCTGTTTCTCCTCTTTGTTTCATTTGTTTGGATTTTTAGATTCCACACGTAAGTGAAATCATATGATATCTGTCTTTCTATGTCTGACTTATTTCACTCAGCATAATACCCTCTAGGTACATCCATGCAACAAATGGCAAGATTTCATTATTTTTTATGTCTGAGCAATATTCCATATATCATATCACATATAGCATATATAGTATCACTTATCAATAGAGTTTGTATATGTGTGTATATAACATATACGATAATATATAATATATATTATATATATACACTGCATCTTCTTCAGCGGTCATTGATCAACGGACATTGGATTGCTTCCATATCTTGGTTATTGGTTTTTTTTTCATATCTTGGTTATTTGAAATAATGCTACAATAAACATAGGAGTGCATGTATCTTTTTTCATTTAAATTCAATTAATTAACATATAATGTATTACTGTTTCAAGGGTACAGGTCTGTGATTCATCAGTCTTACACAACACACAGTGCTCACCACAACTCATACCCTCCCCAACATCTATCACCAGCTACCCATCCCCCCACACCCCTCCCTTCCAGGAACCCTCAGTTTGTTTCCTAAGAGTCTTTTATGGTTTGTCTCTCTCTCTCTGGTTTCATCTTGTTTCATTTTTTCCTCTCTTGTCCTATGATCCTCTGCCTTGTTTCTTAAATTCCACATATCAGTGAGATCATATGATAATTGTCTTTTCTGATTGACTCATTTCACTTGATATAATACCCTCTAGTCCCATCTACGTTGTTGTAAATGGCAAGATTTCTTTTTTTTTTTTTTTATGGCTGCTGCATAGATACTTTTGAATTAGTGTTTTCACTTTCCTTGAGAAAATACCCAGAAAAGGAATTGCTGGATCATTTCTATTTTTAATTTTTTAAAAAGATTTTATTTATTTATTTGACAGAGAGAGATCACAAGTAGGCAGAGCCGCAGAGAGAGAGGGGGAAGCAGGCTCCCTGCTGAGCAGAGGGCCAGATGCCCGGCTTGATCCCAGGCCCCTGAGATCATGACCTGAGCCAAAGGCAGAGGCTTAACCCATTGAGCCACCCAGGTGCCCTTTTTTAAATTTTTTTGAGGAAACTCCATATTATTTTCCATAGTGGCTACACTATTTCACATTCCCACCACCATGGTTCTCTTTTCTCCATGTTTTTACCAATACTTGCTACTTTCTGTCTTTTTTTTTTTTTTAAGATTTTATTTATTTGACACAGAGAGACAGAGAGAGAGAGGGAACACAAGCAAGGGGAGTGGGAGAAGCAGGCTTCCCGGCAAGCAGGGAGCCCGATTTGGGCTTCCATCCCAGGACTCGGGGATGGTGACCTGAGCCAAAGGCAGATGCTTAAGGACTGCACCACCCAGGTGCCCTACTTCTTGTCTTTTTGGTACTAGACATTCTGACAGGTGTGAAGTGGTATCTCATTGTGGTTTTGCATTTTCTTTGATGGTTAGTGTTGTTGAACATCTTTTCATGTGTCTGTTGGCCATTTGCATGGCTTCTTTGGAAAAATGTCTATTTAGGTCCTCTGCCCATTTGTAAATTGGATTGTTTGGGGTTTTGATGTCAATTTGCATGAGTTCTTTATATATATATATTATATATCCTTATCTGATATATCACTTGCAAGTATCTTCCCATTCAATAAGTTGCTTTTTTGTTTTGTTATGGTTTCCTTCATTGTACAAAAGCTTTTTAGTTGGAGGTAGTCCCAATTGTATTTGCATTTGTTTCCCTTGCCTGAGGAGACAGATCCCACAAATATCATAGAGATTACTGCCTATGTTTTCCTTTAAAAAAAAAAAAGATTTTATTTGCTTATTTGAGAGAGAGACAGAGGGAGAGAGAGCACAGAGGGAGAGTGAGAGGGAGAAGCAGACTCTCCAGTGAGCAGGGAGCCCAGTGTGGGCCTCGAACCCAGGACCCTGGGATCATGACCTGAGCCAACGGCAGACGCCTAACTGACTAAGCCACCCAGGTGCCCCTGCCTATGTTTTCTTATAGAATATTTATACTTTCAAGTCTTTCATTTAGGTCATTAATCCATTTTGAGTTTTTGCATACAGCTGTCCAGTTTTTCTAACACCATGTATTAAAGAAACTATCTGTTACCTATTATTTATTCTTGCCTCCTTTATTATAGGTTGATTGACCACATGTGGATTTGTTTCGGGGCTCTGCATTTTGTTCTATTGATCTATGCATGTATTTTTGTGCCAGTACCATATTGTTTTGATTACTATAGCTTTGTAGTATAGTTTGAAATCTGTGAGTGTGATACATCCAGCTTTGTTGTTCTTTCAAAAGATTGCTTTGGGTATTTGGAGTCTTTTGGGTTCCAAACAACTTTTAGGATTATTTATTCTAGTTTTGTGTTTAATACCATTGGTATTTTGATAGGGAGTGCATAGAATCTATAGATTGCTTTGGGTAGTATGGACATATTAACAATTTTAATTCTTCCAATCTGTGAGCATGGTATACCCCTCCATTTATTTGTGTCATCTTTAATTTTTTTCATTAATGTCTTACAGTTTTCAAAGTATAGGTCTTTCATCCATCTAGTTAAATTTATTCCTAGGTATTTTACTCTTTTGAGCAATTTTAAGTGGGATTATTTCCTTAATTTTTCTTTTTGCTAGTTCATTATTAATGTATAGAAACACAGCAGATTTCTATATATTAATTTTCTATCCTACAAATATACTGAACTCATTTATTAGGTTTTTTTTTTTTTTCAAAGATTTTATTTATTTATTTGACAGACAGAGATCACAAGTAGGCAGAGAGGCAGGCAGAGAGAGAGGAGGGGAAGCAGGCTCCCTGCCAAGCAGAAAGCCCAATGCGGGGCTTGATCCCAGGACCTTAAGGCAGAGGCTTTAATCCACTGAGCCACCCAGGCACCCCTAGTTTTTTGTTTTGTTTTGTTTTGTTTTGTTTTAAAGATTTTATTTATTTATTTGACAGAGATCACAAGTAGGCAGAGAGGCAGACAGAGAGAAAGGAAGGGAAGCAGGCTCCCTGCCGAGCAGAGAGCCCGATGTGGGGCTCAATCCCAGGACCCTGGGATCATGACCCGAGCCGAAGGCAGAGGCTTTAACCCACTGAGCCACCCAGGTGCCCCATCCCCTAGTTTTTGTATTTAAAAAAATATTTAAGGTCCTTCCTTCCTTCCTTCCTTCCTTCCTTCCTTCCTTCCTTCCTTCCTTCTTCCCTCTGAAAGAGAGAGAGCACTCATGTACATGAGCAGAGGGGGAGAGGAAGAGAGAGAATCTTAAGCAGGCTTCACTCCCAGTGTAGAGCCTAAGGTGGGGCTTGATCTTATGACCCTGAGATCATGACCTAAGCTGAGATCCAGAGTCAGTTGCTTAACCGACTGACAGGTGTCCCTAAATATTTAGGATTTTCTGTATATAGAATGTCATCTTCAGATAGTGGCAGTTTTACTTCTTCCTTACCAATTTGGAATCTTTTTCTTCTCTAATACTTTGTCTAGGTCCTTTCAGAGCTATCTTCAATAAAAGTGAGGCGAGTGAGGGGCACCTGGATGGCTTAGTCAGTTAAGCATCTGCCTTTGGATCAGGTCGTGATCCTAGAGTCCTGGGATTGAGCCTCGCATTGGGGTCCATGCTCAGCGGGTAGCCTGCTTCTCCCTCTGCCTCCTGCTCTCCCTGCTTGTGCTCTCTCTCTCTATCAAATGGATAAATAAAATCTTTAAAAAAAAAAAAAAGGAAAGAGTGATGAGAGTGGGCATCCTTCTCTTATTCCTGATCTTAGAGGAAATGCTTTCACCTTTTCTCTGCTGAGTATGTTAGCTTGGGTTTATCATATATGGCTGCAATTTTTTTTTAAGATTTTATTTATTTATTTGAGAGAGAGAAAATGCAAGTGGGTAGAGGAACAGAGGGACAAGCTGACTCCCCACTGAGTGAGGAACCTGATTCAGGGCTTAATCCTAGGGTTCTGAGATCATGACCTGATTCAAAGGCATTTGATTAACTGACTGAGCCACCTAGGTGCCCTTCATATATGGCCTCTATTATGTTGAGGTATGTTCCCTCTACATTCACTTTGTTGAGAATTTTTATCATGAATGGATGTTGAAATTTGTCAGATTTTTTTTCACCTGCTAAGATGATCATATGATTTTTTTATATTTTATTTTGTTTATATAATGAGTAACATTGACTGATTTTCTGATATTGACCCATGCTTGCACCCCTGGAATAAATTCCACCTGATCATGGGGAATGACCCTTTTCATACATAGTTGAATTTGGTTTACTAATATTTTAGCATGTATTGTTGAGGATTTTTGCATTTGTGTTCATCAGAGATACTGGCCTGTTGTTTTCTTTTTTGTAGTGCCTTTGTCTGGTTTTGGTATCAGAGTAATGCTTGTCTTGTAGAGTGAATTTGGAGGCATTCTTTCTTCTTCAATATTTTGGAATAGTTTGAGAAGGATAGGTATCAACTCTTCTTTAAATGTTTGATAGAGTTCACCTATGAAGCATTTATCTCTGGGCTTTTGTTTGTTGGGAGTTTTTTGATTACTGATTCAATTACACTACTAGTAATCAATCTGTTCAGATTTTCTATTTCTTTCAGATTCTTAGAAGATTGTATGTTTTTAGATATTTGTCTATTTTTTCTAGATTATCCAATTTGTTGGCATGTAACTTTTTTGTAGTTGTCTCCTATAATCCTTTGTATTTTCATGATGTTGGTTGTAACTCCTTCTCTCATGTCTGATTATATTTATTTAGGCCCTTTATCTTTTTCTCTTGATGAGTTTGGCTAAAGATTTATCAATTGTGTTTAGCTTTACAAAGAACCAGTTCTTAATTTTTTAAAAGATTTTATATATTTATTTAAAAGAGAGTGAGAGAGAGCATGAGAGGGGAGAAGGTCAGAGGGAAAAGCAGACTCCCCATGGAGCTGTAGTGTGATTCGGCACTCGATCCTGGGACTCAATCCTGGGACTCTAGGATCATGACCTGAGTGGAAGGCCGTTGCCCAACCAACTGAGCCACCCAGGCAACCCCCAGTTCTTAATTTCTTTGAACTTTTCTATTTTTTTGCTTTTATTCTTTATGTGATTTTTTTCCAGTGTGATCTTCAGTATGCCTTCCTTATACTTTGGGCTTTGTTTGTTCTTCTTTTTCTAGTTCCTGTAGGTGTAAGGATACATTATTTATTTGAGTTTCTCTTGTATCTTGAGGTAAACCTGTATTGCAATAAACTTTACTCTTACAACTACTTTTGCTGCATCCCGAAGATTTCTTGTTTTCCTGCATCCCAAAGATTTTGAAATGTGTTTCCCATTTTCCTTTGTTTCCATGTTTTTTTTACTTCTTTGATTTCTTTGTTACTCCATTGGTTGTTTAGTAGCATGATGTTTTGCCTCCAAATGTTTGGGGTTTTTTTTCCATTTTTTTCTAGTTTCATATCGTTTTGGTCAGAAAAGATGCTTGATATTATTTCAATCTTGTTAAATTTACCAAGACTAGTTTTGTGGCCAACATATGGTCTATCCTGGAGAATGTTCCTTAAGCACATCAAAAGAATGTGTATATTGCTGGTTTGGGATGGAATGTTCTAAGTCCATATGGCCTAATATTCAAAGACATTGTTTCCTTATTAATTTTCTGTCTGGCTGATCCATTGATGTAGGTGGGGTGCTAAAGTTCCCTACCATCATATTACTGTTGATTTATACTTTTATGTCTGTTTATATTTGTTGTATATATTTAGGTACTTTCATGTTCTGTTTATGGAAGGTTACACACAAAGAAAGACAAAATTCTTTTATTGGATTGTATTCTCTTACTGGATTGTATTCTCTTATTGGATTGATTCCTATATCATTATGCAATGCCCTTCTTTTTCTCTTGTTGTAGTCTTTGTTTTTTGTTTGTTTTTTTCTTTTTCAAATTTTTATTTAAATCCTAGTTAGTTAACATAAATGTAATATTGGTTTCAGGAGTAGAATTTAGTGATTCATCCCTTACATACAAGACCCAATGCTCAACACAAGTGCCCTCCTTAATACCCATTACTCATTTGGCCCATCCCCTGCCCACCTCCCCTCCATCAATGCTCAGTTTGTTCTCTATAGTTAAGAGTCTCTTATGGTGTGCTTCCCTCTCTTTTTTTCCCCTTCCCATATGTTCATCTGTTTTGTCTCTTAAATTCCATATATGAGTGAAATCATATGGTATTTGTCTTTATCTTATTTTGCTTAGCATAATACACTCTAGCTCCATCCACATCATTCCAAATGGCAAGATTTCATTCTTTATATATATACATATATACATATGTATATATATATCTCACATCTTCTTTATCCATTCATTAGTCAATGGACATTTGGGCTCTTTCCATAATTTGGCTATTGTTGATAATTCTGCTATAAACGTATAAACATTGGGGGGCATGTGCTCCTTCAAATCACTATTTTTGTATTCTTTGGGTAAAAACCTCATAGTGAAATTGCTGGGTTGTAGGGTAGTTCTACTTTTAACTTTTTGAGGATCCTCCATACTGTTTTCCAGAGTGGCTACACCAGTTTGCATTTCTACCAACAATGCAAGACGGTTCCCCCTTCCCCACATCCTCGCCAGCCTCTATTGTTTCCTGTATTGTTAATTTTAGCCATTCTGACAGATGTGAAGTGGTATCTCATCATGGTTTTGATTTGTATTTCCCTGATGATGAGTGATGTTGAGCCTCTTTTCATGTGTCTGTTGGCCCTCTGGATGTCTTATTTGGAAAAATGTCTATTCATCTCTTCTGCCCATTTCTTAAAGGGATTATTTGGTTTTTAAGTGATGAGTCTGATACTTTTTAAAAAAGATTTTATTTATTCATTTGACAGAGAGAAATCACAAGTAGGCAGAGAGGCAGGTAGAGAGAGAGAGGAGGAAGCAGGCTCCCTGCCAAGCAGAGAACCCAATGCAGGACTCGATCCCAGGATCCTGAGATCATGACCTGAGCTGAAGGCAGAGGCTGAACCCACTGAGCCATCCAGGTGCCCTTGATACTTTTTAAAAATAGATTTTGTGTACCTACCCTTTATCAGATATGTCATTTGCAAATATCTTCTCCCATTCTGTAGACTGCCTTTTGTTTTGTTGATTTTTTTTTTTTCCTTCTCAGTATAGAAGCTTTTTGTCTTGATGAAGTCCCAATAGTTCATATTTGCTTTTGTTTCCCTTGCCTCTGGTGACGTGTCTACTGGGAAGTTGCTTCAGCCAAGATCAAAGAGGTTGCTGCCTGTATTGCTCTCTAAAATTTTGATGTATTTCTGTCTCACATTTAGGTCTTCCATTCATTTTGAATTTATTTTTGCCTATGGTGTAAGAAAGTGGTCCAGTTTATTTCTTCTGATGCCCAGTTGTTGCTGTCCAATTTTCCCAACACCATTTGTTGGAGAGACTGTCTTTTATTAGATAGAAACAGTAACCAACAGAAGAGTTATTCAAAGGACTTATCTAAGTAGCCACAGGTGCTCTCCTCAGTCTCGCTTTTATTAGATAGAAGAGACTGTCTTTTTTCCATTGAATATTCTTTCCTGCTTTGTCAAAGATTAGTTGACCATATAGTTGAGGGTCCATTTCTGGGTTTTCTGTTCCATTGATCTATGTGTCTGTTTTTGTGCCATTACCATACTGTCTTGATGACTACACCTTTGTAATACAGCTTGAAGTCCAGAATTGTGATGCCTCCAGCTTTGTTTTCCTTTTTCAAATTTGCTTTGGCTTTTGTGGTTCTATACAACTTTTAGAATTGTTTGTTTTGGTTCTGTGAAAAATACTGTTGGTGTTTTGATAAGGATTTCATTAAAAGTGTAGGTTGCTTTGGGTAGGATAAACATTTTAACAATGCTTGTTCAGCCAATCCATGAGTATGGAATGTTTTTCCGTTTCTTTGTGTCCTTTTCAATTTCTTTCATAAGTTTTCTATAGTTTTCAAAAGACAGTTCATTTACCTCTTTGATTAGGTTTCTTCCAAGGTATTTTATGGTTTTTTGATGCAATTATAAATGGAATTGATTCCTTGTTTTCTTTTTCTGTGGCTTCGTTATTGCTGTATAGAAATGCAACAGATTTCTGTATATTGATTTTATATTCTGCGACTTTGCTAAATGCATGTATTAGTTCTAGCAAATTTTTGATAGTCTTTCTGGTTTTCTACATAGAGTATCATGTCATCTGCAAATAGTGAAAGTTTGATTTCTTCCTTGCTGATTTGGATGGCTTTTATTTTGATTGTTGAGGCTATAACTTCCAGTACCATGTTAAATAACAATGGTGAGAGTGGACGTCTCTGTTTTTTGTTCCTGACAGTGGAAGAAAAACTCTCAGTTTTTTCCCCATTGAGGATATTAGCTGAGGGTCTTTTATATATGGCATTTATGACATTGAGGTATGGTCCTTCTATCTTTACTTTGTTGAGGGTTTTTGTCAACAATGGATGCTGGACTTGGTCAAATGCTTTTTCTGCATCTACTGAGAGAATCATATGGCTCTTTATTTTATTAATGTGGTATATCACATTGATTGATTTGCAGATATTGAACCACCCCTTCAGTCCAGGAATAAATCCCACTTGATCATAGTGAATAGTTCTTTAAATGTACTGTTGGATCCATTTTGCTAGTATCTTGTTGAGAATTTTTGCATCCATATTCATCATGGATATTGGCCTATAATTCTTTTTAGTGGGGTCACCTTCTGGTTTTGGAATTAAGATAATGCTGGCCTCTTAGAATGAGTTTGGAAGTTTTCATTCCATTTCTATTTTTTGGAACAGTTTGATAAGAATACGTATTTTTTTTAAGATTTTATTTATTTATTTGTCAGAGAGAGAGAGCACAAACAGGCAGAGTGGCAGGCAGAGGCAGAGAGAGAAGCAGGCTCCCTGCTGGACAAGGAGCCCAATGTGGGACTTGATCCCAGGACGCTGGGATCATGACCTGAGCTGAAGGCAGCGGCTTAACCCACTGAGCCACCCAGGTGTCCCGATAAGAATAAGTATTAACTCTTCTCTAAATTTCTGGTAGAATTGCCCTGGGAAGCCATGTGGGTCTGGACTTTGGTTTTTTGGGAGATTTTTTTATTACTGATTCAGTTTCTTTTGCTGGTTATGGGTCTGTACAGGATTTCTTTCTGTTTCAGCTTTGGTAGTTTGCATGTTTCTAAGAATTTATCCATTTCTTCCAAATTATCCAATTTGTTGGCATATAATTTATATATTCTCTTATAATTGTTTGTATTTCTATGGTGTTGGTTGTGATCTCTTCTCTTTCATTCATGATTTTATTTATTTGGGTCTTTTCTCTTTTCATATTGATAAATGTAGCTAGAGCTTTATCAATTTTACTAATTCTTTTAAAGAACCACCTCTTAGTTTCATTGAGCTATTCTACTGTATTTTTTTGTTTCTTTATAATGTATTTCTGCTCTAGTCTTTATTATTTCCCTTATTCTCCTGGTTCAGGATTTATTTGCTATTCCTTTTCTCGCTCCTTAGGTGTAAGTCTAGGTTATGTATTTGAGACTTTCCTTGGTTTTTGAGGTAGGCTTGTATTGCTATATACTTCCCTCTTGTGACCACTTTTACTGCATCCCAAAGACTCTGGACTATCATGTTTTCATTTTCATTTGCTTCCATGTTTTTTTTTTTAATTTCTTCTTTAATTTCCTGGTTAACCCATTCATTCTTTACTGAGGTATTCTTTAACCTGCATGTATTTATGGTCTATCCAAATTTTTTGTGGTTGACTTCAAGTTTTATAGAGTTGTGGTCTGAAAATATGTATGGTATGATCTCAGTCTTTTTGATTGTTGTTGGATCAACACAATCAGGCCTACTTGTTGAGAGCTGATTTGTGACCCAGTATGTGATCTATTCTGGATAAAGTTCCATGTGCACTCAAAAAGAATGAGTCTTCTGCTGGTTTAGGATGAAATGTTCTGAATATATCTGTTACGTCCATCTGGTCCAGTGTCTTACTGAAAGCCATTGTTTCCTTTTTGATTTTCTGCTTTGATGATCTTTCTGTTGCAGTAAGTGGGGGTGTTAAAATCCCCTGGTATTATTGTATTATTATCAATTAATTTCTTTATGTTTGTTACTAACTGATTTACTTATTTGGGTGCTCCCAAGTTGGGGACATAAATATTTACAATTGTTAGATCTTCTTTTTGGATAGACCTCTTTATTATGATACAGTGTCCTTCTTCATCTCTTGTTACAGTCTGGTTTAAAGTCTAGTTTGTCTGAGGGGAGCCTGGGTGGCTTAGTCAGTTAGGTGTCTGCCTTCAGCTCAGGTCATGATCTCACGGTCAGAGGACTGAGTCCCGTATTGGGCTCCCTGCTCAGCTGGAAGTCTTCTTCTCCCTCTTCCTCTGCCCCCCACATCCCACTGTGCTTGCTTACTCTCTCTCTCTCAAATAAATAAAATCTTTTTTTTTTAAAGTCTAGTTTCTCTGATATAAATATGTCTACTCTGGCTTTATTTTGATGCCCACTAGCATGATGTTGTCATAGAGGTCCCTTACCTACCCTAATTGTTAAAATTCCCTTTTCTTTGGGATGCCTGGGTGGCTCAGTTGGTTAAGCAGCTGCCTTCGGCTCAGGTCATGATCCCAGCGTCCTGGGATTGAGTCCCACATCGGGCTCCTTGCTTGGCGGGGAGCCTGCTTGTCCCTCTGCCTCTGCCTGCCACTCTGCCTGTGCTCGCTCTCGCTTCTCTCTCTATGACAAATAAATAAATAAAATCTTTTAAAAAAAAATTCCCTTTTCTTTTTGCTGTTCAGTTTGAATGATTTTCACTATCCTGTCTTTTAGATCATTGCTATATTCTTCTGCATTCTCTAATTTACTATTGGCTTCTCTAGTGTATTTTTCATTTCATTTATTGTATTCTTCAGCTCTGATTAGTTCTTTTTAATATTTTCTGTCTCTTTGCTAAAGTTCTCACTGAGTTCATCCACTCTTCTTCCAAGTTCAGTGATCATCTTTATGACCATTACTTTGAAATGTTTATCAGGTAGATTGCTTACCTCTGTTTTTGCTTAGTTCCTTTTCTGAGATTTTGTCTTATTCTTTTGTTTAGAACATATTTCTTTTTTTTTTTTTTAAGATGTATGTATTAATTTATTTGACAGAGAGCGATCACAAGTAGGCAGAGAGGCAGGCAGAGAGAGAGAGGGAAGCAGGCTCCCCGCCGAGCAGAGAGCCAGATTCGGGCCTCAGTCCCAGGACCCTGAGATCATGACCTGAGCTGAAGGCAGAGACTTAACCCACTGAGCCACTGAGGCACCTTGGAACATATTTCTCTGTCTCCTCTTTTTGTATGACTCTGTGTTTGTCTCTATGTATTAAGTAGGTCAACTATGTCTCCTGATCTTGAAAGTAGTGGCCTTATGTGGAAGGTACAATTTCCCCTGGCTGCCAGAACCAGGCACTCCAGTGATATTCCCTGTATGAGTTGCATGTACCCTACTATTGTGATTGGGCCATGACTGCAGCAGATGCAGTGGTGGGCAGGACTGACTGTGAGGTCTGGCCATGACTGGCATGGGTGTCCTGTTGCGCCAGGGTGGCCTTCCTTCTGTGAGAGCAGGAATTGCTTTGGAGGGGTGGTGTTCCCTGGTGAGGTGCCCACTGGATGTGGCAGAGCAAAAACTGCTTTTTTTTTTTTTTTTGACAGACAGAGATCACAAGCAGGCAGAGAGGCAGGCAGAGAGAGAGGAGGAAGCAGGCTCCCTGCTGAGCAGAGAGCCCGATGCGGGGCTCGATCCCAGGACCCTGGGATCATGACCCGAGCCGAAGGCAGAGGCTTTAACCGACTGAGCCACCCAGGTGCTCCCAAAAACTGCTTTTTGAGGGGTGTTAGTATGTTAGATGTGAAGTGTCAGAACTGGTATTCATCAGTTTGAAGTCAAGTAGGCTGAAAGAGGGCAAGAAAAATGGCACCCATAAGCTTTCTGTTCCCAGAGAAAATTTCTACAGATCTCTGTGCCAGTGGCACATGCCCTAAAATTAGTTAATAAGTCTTCACTTTTGGCCCAGGCTCTCTTCACACTACTGCCTCTGTGTTGGGTCTTGGAGGGAGTGAGATTGTGTGCAAGACCTTTAAGAGTAGAGTCTTGGTTTCCTTTAGGCCTCTGGCTCTCCTGGAGTTAAGCCCCGTTCATTTTCCTAGCCAGACATTATGGTAACTCATCTACCTGGTTTGGATCCCCCAGGTCAGGGGTTACCCAATGTGAAGCTTGAACTCTCACTCCTCAGGAAGTACCCTTGTGCCAGTGACATACCTCCTGCTTATGGGTTGCCATGGCAGGGTTTTGGTTCCTGATTAGACAGTGTGTTTGCCCCTCCAATGCTTTGGTTTTTTTGTTTATATCTTCAGCCGTGGGAGAACTGTTCTGCTAGTTTTCAGGTTGTTCCCAGAGAGAGTTTCACTATATAGAGTCACACAGCCCTGCTGTGTCCATGGGAGGAGGTGACTTCAAGATCTTACTACTCTGCCACCTCTCATTTTTCTTGGAATTCCATATTTATAAAGGGGTAATTTCCCCCCAAGAAGACATAACAATCTTTAACTTTTAATATGCCTAACAACAGAGCATCAAAATACATGATGGATAGAACTCCATGGAGAACTAGAAGAATTGGCAATTACAGTCGGAAATTTCAACAATTTATCGGAAGTGGATTTATCAAAAGTGGATGGATCCAACAGGCAGAAAATCAGTAACGACGTAGTTGAACTTAACAATACCATCATTCAACTGGATATAATTGACATCAATAGACTACTCCATCCAACAATAGCAGAATACACATTCTTCTTAAGATCACATGGACTGGGGGTGCCTAGGTAGCTCAAGTCAGTTGAGTATCTGAATCTTGATTTCAGTTCAGGTCATGATCTCAGGGTAGTGAGATCAAGCCACGTGTCAGGCTCTGTGCTAGGGGTGGAGCCTGTTTGGGATTCTTTTTCTCCCTCTCCTTCATCCCTACCCCTTTCTGAAAAAAAGATCACATGAACCATTCACCAATATTGATCACATTGTTGGTCATAAAATATACATTAACAAATTTAAAAGAATAAAAATTGTAGAGGCAGGCAGAGAGAGAGGAAGGGAAGCAGGCTCACTCCTGAGCAGAGTGACCTGAGCTGAAGGCAGAGGCTTTAAGCCACTGAGCCACCCAGGCACCCCTAAATAGTATACTTCTAAATAACACATGGGTGAAAGAAGAAATCTCAAGAGAAATTTAAAAATACTTGAACTAAGGGAAAATGAAAATGCAACTTACCAAAATTTCTGGGATACAGTAAAAACAGTGCTTAGAGAAACATTTATAGTGTTGAATGTATAAATTTAAATAATATAATCATCTAAGTTTCCATGTAAGAAAACTAGAAAGAAAAAACAAATTAAATCCAAAGTTAGCAGAAGAAAAGAAATAAGAATTAGAGTAGAAATCAATTAAATTGAAAAGCAGGTACTAGAGAAAATCAATAAAACCAAAAATTAGTTCATTGAGAAGATAAATCAAATCAATAAGCCTCTAGCTAAGCTAACTAAGAAAAAAGAGAAAGGACACAAATTACTAATATCACAAATGAAAGAGGGGACATCTTTACAGATCCTATGGATATTAAAAGGATAATGAAGATATACTATGAACCCCTCTATGCCCACATATTTGATAGCCCAGATGAAATGAACTAATTCTTTGAAAGACACAGTCTGCCAAAAATCACAGAAACACTACTAGACAATCTGAATAGTCCTGTATCTTTTAAAAGAGATTTAATCATTAGTTAATAACCTTTCAAAACAAAAAGCACTGATCCCAGTTAGGTTCAGTGGTGAATTCTACGATATGTCTAAGGAATAAGTTACACCAATTCTCTATAATCTCTTTCAGAGAGTAGAAGCAGAGGAATTCTTCCTGACTCATTCTATGAGGCCTGCGTTACCTTAATTCCCAAACTAGACAAAGACATTGCAAGGAAAAAAAAAAAAACACTTCAAATCAATAATTCACAGGAACATAGCTGCAAACTTTCTCAACAAAATATTATCAAATTTAATCTAACAATATGTAAAGCAAGTGGTACATTGCAATCAAGTGGGTTTATTTTTTTTCAAGATTTTATTTATTTATTTATTTATTTGACAGAGAGAGCACAAGCAGGGGGAGCAGCAGTGGGAGAAGCAGACTCCCTGCTGAGCAGGAAGCTACATGCCGGGCTCAATCCCACCCCTGGGACCACCACCCAAGCTGAAGGCAGATGCCCAACCAACTGAGCCACCCAGTTGCCTGAATCAAGGGGGTTTATCTCAGGTGTGCATGGTTGGTCAACATTCAAAAATCAATTAATGTAATTCATCACATCAAAAATCCAAAGAATTAAAATCACATGGTCTTATCAATAGATGCGGAAAAAGCTATTTGACAAAATCCAACACTCATTTATTATAAAAACTCTCAGTAAACTAGTAATTGATGGTAACCTCCTCAGTATGATAAAAATATCTATAAGAAACCTACAACTAACATCATACTTTATGGTAAGGATCTCAAAGCTTTCCTAGTAAGGTCAGGAACAAGACAAGGATATCCTCTTTATCCACTGCCATTCAACATTATTCTAGAAGTCCTAAATAATACAATAAGATAGGAAAAGTAAATACAAGATGTGGAGATTGGGAAAGAAGAGATAAAACTGTCTTTGTATGCAGATAAAATGATTGTGTATGTAGAATATCTGAAAGAATTGACAAAAAACTAATAAACAATCATAGCAAGGTTGTAGGATATAAGCCCTAATTTTCAAAAGCCCATTACTTTTTTATGTACCAGAGTGATGAAGTGGAATTTGAAATAAAAAATACAATACCAGGAGCCTGGGTGGCTCTGTCAGTTGTGTGTCTGCCTTCGGATCAGGTTGTGGTTCTGGGGTCCTGGGATCAAGCCTCAAGTTGAGGGAGTCCCCTGCTCAGCGGGGAGTCTGCTTGTCTTCTCCCTCTGTCCTCCCCTTGCCTCATTCATGCTCACTCTCCCTTTCTCACATTCTCACTCTCTCTTTCAGATCAATAAAATCTTTTTAAAAATACAATACCAACAGCAAAGGCGGTCCTAAGGGGAAAATACAAAGCCATCCAAGCCTCCCTCAAAAAAACTGAAAAATCCAGAATACACCAGCTGTCTTTACACCTTAAAGAACTGGAGAATCAACAACAAATTAAGCCAACTCCACACACAAAAAGGGAAATAATCAAGATTAAAGCAGAGATCAGTGAGATAGAAAGTAGAGATACAGTAGAACACGTCAATGAAACTAGAAGCTGGTTTTTTGAAAGAATCAGTAAGATCGATAAACCATTGGCCAAACTAATTCAAAAGAAAAGAGAGAAGACCCAAATAAAATTATGAATGAAAAGGGAGAGACACAACTAACACTAAGGAAATAGAAGCAATCATCAGAAATTATTATCAATAGTTATATGCCAATAAGTTAAGCAACCTAGATGAAATGGATGCATTGCTAGAAAACTATAAAATTCCAAAACTGAATCAGGACGAAACTGACAACCTGAATAGACCGATATCTAGTAACAAGATTGAAACCTTGATCAAAAACCTCCCAAAAAACAAGAGCCCAGGACCTGACGGATTCTCTGGGGAATTCTACCAAACTTTCAAAGAAGAAATAACACATATTCTCCTGAAGCTGTTTCAAAAAATTGAAGCAGAAGGCAAACTTCCAGACTCTCTTTATGAAGCCAGCATTATCCTGATCCTCAAACCAGGCAAAGACCCCACCAAAAAGGAGAATTTTGGACCAATATCCCTGATGAATATGGATGCTAAGATTCTCAACAAGATCCTAGCTAATAGGATCCAACAGTATATTAAATCCAACAGTTCATTAAAAAGATTATCCACCGGGATGCCTAGGTGGCTCAGTTGGTTAAGCGGCTGCCTTCGCCTGAGGTCATGGTCCCGGCATCCTGGGATCAAGTCCCACATCGGGCTCCTTGCTCAGCGGGGAGCCTGCTTGTCTCTCTGCCTCTGCCTGCCACTCTGTCTGCCTGTGCTCTCTCTCCCTCTCTCTCTCTGACTAATAAATAAATAAAACCTTAAAAAAAAAAAAGATTATCCACCATGACCAGGTGGGATTTATCCCTGGGTTGCAAGGATGGTTCAACATTCGCAAATCAATCAATGTGATAGGACAAATCAATAAGGGAAGAGAGAAGAACCACAGGGTCCTCTCGATTCATGCAGAAAAAGCATTTGACAAAATCCAGCATCCGTTCCTGATTAAAACGCTTCAAAGTATAGGGATAGGGGGAACATTCCTCAACTTCATAGAATCTATCTATGAGAAACCCACAGCAAATATCATCCTCAATGGGAAAAAGCTGACAGCCTTCCCTTTGAGATCAGTAACACGACAAGGATGCCCACTCTCACCACTCTTGTTCAACATAGTATTAGAAGTCCTAACAACAGCAGTCAGACAACAAAGAGAAATAAAAGATATTCAAATTGTCATAGAAGAAGTCAAACTCTCTCTCTTCGCAGATGATATTACTTTATATGGAAAACCCAAAAGACTCCACCATGAAACTACTAGAACTCATACAGCAATTCAGTAATGTGGCAGGATACAAAATCAATGTACAGAAATCGGTTGCTTTCTTATACACTAACAATGAAAATACAGAAAGGGAAATTAGAGAATCGATTCCATTTACTATAGCATCAAGAAGCATAAGATACCTGGGAATAAACCTAACCAAAGAGGTAAATGACCTGTACTTAGGAACTACAGAACACTCATGAAAGAAATTGAAGAAGACACAAAAAGATGAAAGACCATCCCATGCTCATGGATCAGAAGAAAAAACATTGTTAAAATGTCTATACTGCCTAGAGCCATCTATACTTTTAATGCCATTCTGATCAAAATTTCACTGGCATTTTTCAAAGAGGTGGAGCAAACAATCCTAAAATTTGTATGGAATCAGAAGAGACCCCGAATTGTTAAGGAAATGAAAAAGAAAAACAAGGGGTGCCTGGGTGGCTCAGTGGGTTAAGCCGCTGCTTTCGGCTCGGGTCATGATCTCAGAGTCCTGGGATCGAGCCCCACATCGGGCTCTCTGCTCAGCAGGGAGCCTGCTTCCTCCTCTCTCTCTGTCTGCCTCTCTGCCTGCTTGTGATCTCTCTGTCAAATAAATAAATAAAATCTTTAAAAAAGAAAAAGAAAAACAAAACTGGGGCATCATGTTGCCTGATTTCAAGCTTTACTACAAAGCTGTGATCACCAAGACAGCATGGTATTGGCATCAAAACAGACACACAACCAGTGGAACAGAGTAGAGAGCCCTGATATGTACCCTCAACTCTGCGGTCAAATAATCTTCGACAAAGCAGGAAAAAATATACAGTGGAAAAAAGACAGTCGCTTCAATAAATAGTGTATTTTTGATATGTACAAACTGCTTCTTAAGTTTATAAGGAGAGGAAGAAGACCCAGAATAGCCAATACAATATTGAAGGAAAAGAACAAAGTTGGAGGACTAATGGTACCCAACTTTAAGACTTACTATTAAGTCACACTAATCAAAACAATACTGTATTAGAGGAAGAGTAGACAAATAGATCAATGAAACAGAATAGAGAGTCCAGAGATAGGCCATCATAAATAAAGATCAACCGATCGGCTGGCAAAGAACAAAGGCAATATATGGAACAAGACTATCTTTTCAATAATGGTGCTGGAACAACTGGTCATTCACATATTAAAAAGGAGGGAGAGAGAATCTATACACAAACCTTACAACCTTCATAGACATTAACTCAAAATGGATCATACACTTAAATGTAAAACACAAAACTTTAAAAATCCTAGAAGAAAAATTGAAGAAAATTTAAATGACTTTTGATTTGGTGATGACTTTTTATTATTTATTTTTAAAGATTTTATTTATTCATTTGATGGAGAGTGAGAGCAAGCACAAGCAAAGGGAGTGGCAGAGGGAGAGGGAGAACCAGGCTCCCTACCAACTAGGGATCTTGATGTGAGACTTGACTCCAGGACCCTGGGATCATGACCTGTGCCAAAGGCAAATGCTTAGTTGGCTGAGGCACCCAGGCAACCCATGGTGATGACTTCTTATATATAACACCATAGGAATGATTTATGAGAGAAAGAACTGATAATCTGAACTTCATTAAAATGAAAAACTTCTGCTCTGCAAAATACAGTCATGAGAATAAAAAGACAAGCTGATAGGTTGCAAGAAAATATTTGCCAAAGACATCTGATAAAGGACTGTTACCAAAGTATACAAGCAACTCTTAAAACTCAACAATAACAATCTGATTAAGAAATGGGCCAATAGCTTTAACAGACACCTCAGAAAAGACATATAAATGGCAAATGAGCATAAGAAAAGATGTTCCCTATGGTATATTATCTGCAAAATGCAAACTAAAAAATGAGGTACCACTATACCCGTAACAGAATGGTCAGAATCTAGAACAGTGACTACTCCAAATGCTGGCAAATGTGTAGAGCAACAGGAACACTCATTCATTGCTGGTGGGAATGCAGAGTGGTATAGCCACTTTGGAAGACAATTTGTCAGCTTCTTAAATGATAAACATAATCTTACTGTAAAATCCAGCTATCTCGCTGCTAGCTATTTACCCAAAGGAGTTGAAAACTTATATCCATACAAAAACCTGCACACATGGGCGCCTGGGTGGCTCAGTGGGTTAAACCGCTGCCTTCGGCTCAGGTCATGATCTCAGGGTCCTGGGATCGAGTCCCGCATCGGGCTCTCTGCTCAGCGGGGAGCCTGCTTCCCTCTCTCTCTCTCTCTGCCTGCCTCTCTGTCTACTTGTGATCTCTCTCTGTCAAATAATAAAAAAAAAAAAAACAAAAAACCCTGCACACAAATGTTTATAGCAGCTTCATTTATAACTGCCAAACTTGGAAACAACCAAGATGTCCTTCAGTAAGTGAATGGATAAATTGACTGTGGTACATCCAGACAATGGAATATTATTCAATATTACAAAGAAATGAGCTACTGAGCCATGAGAAGACAGAGGAATCTTAAATACATATTACTAAGTGAAAGAAGGCAGTCTAAAAAGGCTACACACTATATGATTCCAATTATATGACATTCTAGAAAAGGTAAAACTATGGAGACAATAAAAACTTCAGTGATCTCCAGAGGTTGGTTGGGGAGAGGGAGGAATAGGAGGGGCACAGAGGAGTTTTAGGGCAACGAAAGTACTCTCTATGGGGCGCCTGGGTGGCTCAGTCGGTAAAGTGTCTGACTTTGTTCAGGTCATGATCTCAGGGTCCTGGGATTGAGTCCTGATTGGGCTCCCCACTCAGAGGGGAGTCTGCTTTCCCTCTTCCTCTCCCTTTGCCCCTCCCCCTGGTCCTGCTCTCTCTGTCTCTTTCAAATCAATTAAGAGAAAGCACTCTGTGTAATACTGTAATGGTGGATACATGTCACCATAAATTTTTCCAGACCCATAGAATACACACTACTGAGTGAAACCCATTGAACTCTGTGTGATCATGATGTGTCAATATAGGTTCATCAACTGTAACAGATGTATCATTTTTGTGGGTTATGTATATAATGGGGAAAACTGTGCATATGTAGGAGCAGGAAGTAAATGGGAAATTTCTGTACCTTCCTTTTAATTTTGCTGTGAATCTAAAACTGCTCTAAAAAATGAAGTTTAGGGGCACCTGGGTGGCTCAGTGGGTTCAAGCCTCTGCCTTTGGCTCAGGTCATGATCCCAGGGTCCTGGGATCAAGCCCCGCATTGGGCATTGGGCTCTCTGCTCAGTAGGGAGCCTGTTCCCCAACCTTCCCCCAACCTGCCTGCCTCTCTGTCTACTTGTGATCCCTGTCAAATAAATAAATAAAATCTTTAAAAAAAGTAAAAAATGAAGTTTAAAAGTGACAACAATAGGGACTCCTGGGTGGCCCAGTCGGTTAGGATCTGTATTAGACTCAGGTCATGATTCCAGGGTCCTGGTATTGAGTCCCTCATCGGGCTCCTTGCTCAGTAGGGAGCCTGGTTTTCCCTCTGCCTGCTGTTCCCCCCGCTTTTGTGCTCTCTCTTCACCCTCTCTCTGACAGATAAATAAAATCTTTAAAAAAATAAACAAAAACAAAAGTGACAACAATAAGAAGATATTGTTATGAAGATTAATGAGTTAATAAGTGTAACACAATTGAAATAATGCCTGGCAGGTTTTGCTTTGTCACAGCTGGGAGTGGGGTGCTACTGGCATCTAGGTGGTAGGAGCCAGTCACACTTCTAAACATCCGCTCACAACAAATAATTATTTGGTACAAAATGCAAATAGTGTTGAGCTTTAGAAAAGATGCTCTAATGCTTCTGAGGTACCATGATGTGGATGGCCTGACCTAGGGAATGAATATAGCTAAAGAAAAGAGAAGGACTTCGACTTGTGGCTCTCTAACATACTAAAGATTCCTAAGAAAGATATAATGCCTGAGGAGTGGCCAGTGAGGTGTAAGAACATGAGGAGAAGATGATAGTACAGAGGACAGAACAGTGTTTCCAGAAGATATGAGAAAAGTGACCAATAATAACACTTAAGGTATCAGAATATTTTCCAAAGATTATACTGTAATTCATTTATTATGCACAATAACTCTGTTAAGTAGGTACTATTACCAAATTATATATGGTGAAACTCAGGCACGGGTCTACAATGTCAAATGGGGCTGAGAAGTCTGAGATTTGACTGTTGCACCTGGTAAAGTAGAGGCTGTCACCATTGTGCCAAGAGAGGTTTCAGAGGAATACAATGTGGGGACAGACATCTGATTAATGTAGCTTAAGGAGATATCAAATTAGCAAATAGAGACAAAATATAGACAATTCTTCTTCTTTCTCTGTTTCTATCTTTCTAGTAAAGAAATAGCTAAAGGATAACATAGGTCTAGAAAGGGGTTTTTTCGTTCCTTTTTTTTTTTAAGGTGACAGTTTTATCAGCAGTTTGTTTTCTTTTGCAGATGGACACAGTTGAATACAGATCAAGTGGCTGATCACTCGGGAAGGTGACTAGATAACTGCAGAAGCAATGTGCTTGGAAAGAAGATGCTATCCCATGGGTTGGCCTTCCAGGGGATCACTGGCAATTCATTCTTGTTACAGGAAGGAAGGCTACATATGAAATTAGGTTAGTTGATTTGGTGCTGATCGAGTGAGGCAATTTTATTCTGATTGTGCCTTTTTCTTCAGCAAAGTTAACAAAAATTGACAATATTGGCTATGCATTCATATGTATTCCTACCTCACATTTGTGGTTGTAAATTTAAAGAGTGGTGAAAAGTTATTATGGGGGGGATGGGAGAGTAAAGAAGAGGGAGAGCAGGAAAGGGAGCATAAGCTCATGATTATGTTGGCATGAGAATTTTGGAGCTGGGATTTTTGCTGAAGGAGAGGGGATATGTTCTCCAGCTTGTAAGGGATCATTAAGAATGTCTGTGCCTCATCCTTAAATCCAGTGACACATGGGAGGTAGGAAAAAGGTCCACTTTTAGGGAGGGCTGTTGGGGAAGCAATCTTCAGAGGAAAACCATATTCCAGTTAAAGCAGGAAGGTGAAGATGTTCAAAGAAAAAAATAAAAAATAGGGGATTTTGCTGATTACAAACAGTGAGTTTCCAAGCACTCAATAGGTGACTTTGGGGCAACTGAGAGGGGTGTGGGGAATTGAGTTAGACTCAGGAATTTATAGACCTACACAGGGATTAGAGTCTGGGTGATTAGAATTTGGATGGCCAACTAAGGTAAATAGGGATTAGTCTCGATGGTATTTTATTTTTAAATTTTTGAATAGTTAAAAATTTTTTAGGGGCACCTGGGTGGCTCGGTGGATTAGGGCCTCTGCCTTTGGCTCCGGTCTTGGTCCCGGGGTCCTGGGATGGAGCCCGGCATCCGGCTCTCTGCTGGGCGGGGAGCCTGCTTCCCCCTCTCTCTCTGCCTGCCTCTCTGCCTACTTGTGATCTGTATTTGTCGAATAAATAAATAAAATCTTTGAAAAAAAATTTTTTTTAAAGATTTTATTTATTTATTTGACAGAGAGAGATAGACAGAGAGGCAGGCAGAGAGAGAGAGAGAGAGAGAGAGAGGGAAGCAGGCTTCTTGCTGAGCAGAGAGCCCGATGTGGGACTCGATCCCAGGACCCTGAGATCATGACCTGAGCCGAAGGCAGCGGCTTAACCCACTGAGCCACCCAGGCGCCCTGAAAAAAAATTTTAAGGCATAATTTACATACAGTAATACTGACCCTTTTAGTTTACCAAGTTTTGACAAACACATACAATTGTGTAGCCACCACCTCATTCAGAATATAGTTTCATCATTCCAAAAATTTCCCTGTGTCCCTGTGTAATCACCCCCCACCTCCAGCTCCTGGCAACCAATGATCTGTGTTCTGTAGTGCATTCCTTTTTATTGCTGAGCATATTCCATTATATGAAAGTCACGCTGTTTACCTATCACTAGTTTGGACATTTGGATTGTTTCAGTTCTTCTTGATTACAAATAAAGCCCCTATAAACAGTTGCATGTAGTTTTTTGTGTGAATACAAGTTTTCATTTCACTTGGATAATTAGAAGTGGGATTGCTCTTCTTAAGTGAGCATATGTTTAACCTCATGAGAAACTACTGAAATGTTTTGCAGAGAGTGAATTCATTTCTTTTTAACACTCACTGGAGTGCCTGCCCATGTCCCAGGAGACGTACTGAGCGGAACTGAGTAGTTTGGCGGACACTGCATGACTCACAAATCTTAAAATATTTGCAGTCTGACCCTTTACAGAAAATATTTGCTGGCCCTTGTTATGGAGTATGGTCTATAGGAGTTCAGAATTTCATAAGCAATTTCATGGAGTCCTTCTCTGAGGCGAATAATCAACAGTATAATTATTTTATAGAATGGATAGTTTTATCAGTAAGTATAATAAAAATCTTGCTGTTGACGGACAGAAATAAATGTTTTGAGGTGTTTCAATCACCGGGAAATATCTTCTTATTCAATGCCATGCGTAAAATTTGCAAGTTTTCATTTTTCCAGTCATTGAGAATTGAGCTGGGTATCTAAAATAATATGGATATTCCCCAGATCATTGTGTTTTCACACACTGGTGCACATATAACCATTTTTCCCATAAGTGCAACCCAACAGTCAGCTAATTTAGAAGGGTGGGAAACCGCATTTAGCGTAGCCTAGGAGATGGTTTGCATCTGCAGCTCATGTAATATTGTGCTCATGCGCATGTTATCGTGCCGTTGGCGTGCAATAATGCGCAGGCGCGTTGGCTCCGGCGTCGGCCTTTGCGGAGGGGCGGGACTTACAGCCGGCGTCTCTTCTTGTAACTGCGGCTGGTGGCAGCGCCATTTTGAACGTGCAGCTACCGTGGCGGTGATCCTAACCAGGCAGGGCAGCGCGCTAAGCGACCTGTCTTCTCTGACTTTTTCCTTCTATATTCCGTATTTGTAGGTATATATAGAGATACAGCTATAGCTCTAGAATTATATCCGGCATCTGAATTGAACTCACTAAGATGATGTTAAGGGGAAACCTGAAGCAAGTACGCATTGAGAAAAACCCGGCCCGCCTTCGAGCTCTTGAGTCTGCCGCAGGCGAGAGCGAGCCATCGGCCGCCATGGCCCTCGCGCTGGCTGGGGAGCCGGCTCCACCTGCCCCGGTGGCTCCGGAGGACCACCCCGATGAAGAGATGGGATTCACCATTGACATCAAGAGCTTCCTCAAGCCGGGCGAAAAGACGTACACGCAACGCTGCCGCCTCTTCGTGGGGAACCTACCCACAGATATCACGGAAGAGGACTTCAAGAGGCTCTTCGAGCGCTACGGCGAGCCCAGCGAGGTCTTCATCAATCGGGACCGTGGCTTCGGCTTCATCCGTTTGGTGAGTGTAGTTCCTGGCTGGCGGGGATATGAGGGGAAGGGGGTGTGAAGGGAGGCCCCTGTGAGGAGCGGGGCGCCGCGGGCAGTCCACGTTCTTCAGCCGCGGTGGAGAAAGCTCTTGTCCCAGCTGAGGCCTGTGCTATGGCCTGTGAAAATCGCGGCGCCTCGCGTCCTTGTTTTTCCCGCCGCGTTGGATTGTTCTCTCACCCAGGGCAGCGTTTTAGCCCGGAATTTCCGATTAGTGGGCTCGGTTTGCCGTCGCTTTTTGGTTGCTGTTGCCAACGTTTTCTGCTCCGCGCGCGTCCGGCTTCGCTTGCCCTGCGCTACATAGGCTACGGCTAACCCGGCCCAGTTTGGGGTTCTAGTTCTCTGATTCTCACAAGGGTCAGGAACGTTTTGGGGTGAGACTTCTTCCAGGCAGAATTGTGTTGTAAGCGAAATAGATAATGAATTTGGAACGGAAGCTTCGTCTTACCAGAAATTTCATTGGGCATGGAGGACCAACCAGCGGACTCGCTTCTTAAAAAATTTCCAAATCATTTCCTTGGTTGCAACCAGACTTGGGTGCGTTTAACGGTAAACCATGTTTCTCACCTGACCTCAGCGCAGCCCACCTTTAACTGCTTCGTTCTTAAACTCTGCAGTATTGGGACGGTGTTGAATTGTTAACGTATCTAATGTAGGGTGCTCTCTTCCCAAACATTCTGGACGTTTCCACGTGTTGGGGGGGTATGAATTATATACTATTTTATATTTTACGTGCACATTTTAATGCTAAAAGAGCATGCATTTTACTTTATAGTTTAAGCCTTAAAACTTTTCCAATAACATGCAAAATTTGTGCCTCCCTTAGATTTTTTTTTTTTTTAAATTAAGGGGGGGGTTACTTTTGTAGGTCAAAATATCTACTTTATTTGGTTTTCCCATGTGCTTTGTGGTGAATTCCATCAGTGTCAGTTATATAGCTTTATTGTAATTCGTATTTAGATGCTGGATTTTTTTTCCAACAAAATATTTTTCTTGGAGACATTTTTACACAAAGACTTCTTATGTTGTATTGTCTTTCTAGTTTGACCCTCAAATTTTATGTGCGTGGCAGTTTGTGGAAGCTTTATTACTGGAGTTTTAACATTCAAAATCGGGTTCTCTTCGTGATTGGCCAAGGCAAAGTTTTAACATGTAGATAGAATTGATTGTAATTTAATGACATTGCATTTTTTAGGGAGAACATTTGAACTTTTTTTTTTTTTTAAGGTTTTATTTATTTATTTGACAGAGAGCTAGAGAGCACAAGTAGGCAGAGGGAGAGGGAGAAGCAGTTTTTCCGCTGCGCTGGAAGCGTGACATTGAGCTGGATCCCAGGACCCTGGGACCATAACCTGAGCCAAAAGCAGCAGCTTAACCGACTGAGCCACCCAGGTGCCCCTGAACATTTAAAATCTAAATGGTTTCAAGAGAAGGGTAAATCTTCATAGGGCATTATTAATAAGACCGGGAAATTTCCTTAAAATTGAAGTTAAGTAATCAGTGCATTTTGAACATGAAATTATAAATATCTTTTGGATATTAGAGAAACTGTCATTTGGTAAAATTATTTTTGATACAATTACAAAAGTAATCTTAAAGGAATTTAGGTTTCTACAATGAAATATTTTAGGCAGTTTTTAGTAAACTTTCCAAAAAGATGTTACTTAACATTTTCATAGTCTTTTTAGGCTCTGGCACCCTTTTGGTCTGTTTTAAAGTTGACATTCTGGAGAAAGAATGGTAGGCCTGGATTTCCTTTTGTTTTGGAAGCCTTACACTTAAAAAATAAGCCAGTAGTAAACATTTTGACATGAAAAAATCTTCTGTCTTTAAAGCTACTAATAATCCTTTTTTTCCTTTAGTGTATTAGCCCTGTCCGATAGAACTTCTGCAGTGATGGAAATGCTATGTGTATGTGCTGTCCAGTGTAGTAGTTACTAGCCACATGTGACTGTTGAGCACTTGAAATGTGGCAGTTGTGCTGGAGAATTTAAACTTTAAATTTTATTTATTCTTTTTTTTTTTTAAGATTTTATTTATTTATTTGACAGAGAGAAATCACAAGTAGGCAGAGAGGCAGGCAGAGAGAGAGGAGGAAGCAGGCTCCCTGCTGAGCAGAAAGCCCGATGCTTGAACCCAGGACCTGGGATCATGACCTGAGCTGAAGGCAGCGGCTTAACCCACTGAGCCACCCAGGCGCCCCAATTTTATTTATTCTTAAATAGCCACATGTGGCTAATGGATATTTGCTTTTAGTTTCTTGAAAAAGAATAAAAAGTCTATGGGATTATGAAATGGGGAGGTGAGGACTGCTCTTGTCTGCTTCTTTGGGATACGCTCCTCCAAACGTATCATGCGGTATTTTTTGTGTAGGCATGTTAAAAATAAGTCATTGGGAAATGAGAATTTAGCTTACAAGGTTTGACTTTATGGATAACTTTACTGTTTAATCTGAGCTCTATGATTAACAGGTACATTTAAAAGCCTTAAACATTTCTGAGCGATTATGTATCTTTTTCTACTTAGGGAAATCATAGTGTATACCTGATTTGAATGTAAGTAATGGTGTAGTGGCTCTAGTGTGTGGTGGTGGTGTAGTGGCCCTATAATAGTGATGTAATTTTATTTGATTTATATTTTTAGGTATATTTTTTTATTTGTTCAGCAATTAATCTTTAAAATTAAATTTTCTCACATTGGTGGTTGTAGTTTTTTGGTTGATTGATGAGGTGAGACAATATTTTGGAGATGGTGCAGGGTCCGCATTGCTAGAATGTAACTGTGAGGAAAAAGAATTGAAGTGGCATTTCCTCATAAGGTCCTAATCCATATTATGAATCCCCGGTACATTAGGGTTGAAATTGTTTATTTTAGATACATTTTGTGGAATTTTAGACCCAAAAAATTCTTTTTTAGGATTTGACTGGTTACTGACATTAGATTCGGTAAGCTGAGAAGTTGTAGTGCATTTTTAAAAAAAATTTGTTTATTTAAGTGATCTCTACACCCAGTGAAGGGTTCGAACTGTGGACCCTGACTGAGATTAAGAGCCACATGGTTCTCAGACTGGCTCTGCCAGGAGTCCCAGTGGTGCATTTTAAAGATAGTTTAATGTAGTTAAAACTGGTTATTAGTTTGACCTGAACTCTGTTTCTGCTTTTATCTCCTCCCTCCCCTACTTTTAGTTTAGTACTAAAACCAGATTTCTGGAGTGGTGATTCACAAAAGTGTGGGTCCTTTCCAGCAGATTCATCTCTCTCTAGTGCACTTACATTATTTTCCCTATCATTCATGCTAGCAATGCTGACCTTAGACCCAAAAATCGTTAACTGGGATTTGTTAGAAATGCAAATTCTGATATCCTACCCTAGATTAGATCTACTGAATCAAGTTGTGGGGTTGGGACCCAACAATCTTGTTTTTGTTTTTGTTTTCCTTTTAGATATTTTATTTATTTATTTATTTATTTATTTGACAGACAGAGATCACAAGTAGGCACAGAGGCAGGCAGAGAGAGAGGGGGAAGCAGGCTGCCTGCTGAGCAGAGAGCCTGATGCGGGGATAAGGGGATGTACGGTCTCTGTGGGTCTCAATTCCAAGACCCTGAGATCATGAACTGAGCCGAAGGCAGAGGCTTAATCCACTGAGCCACCCAGGCGCCCCAACAGTCTTGCGTTTTAATTAGCCCTCCATGTTATTCTTATGCTTGCTAAGATTTGAGAACCGCTATTGTAAATAAAGAGTTAAAAATCTACTGAATTTACATTAATTTAGCCACTGGGGACTAAACCCTCTCCCCTTGGGTTTGTTTTTAATAATGAAATGCTGTGTACTTCTTACAGAATGTCAAATACTAGAGAAGATGTTGTAGAATCTCCTTACTGGCCTGTCCAGCATATAATTTCAAGTGCTCTTTTAGTTCAGGGAGGTTTTCTTATTACAGTTTTAATTCCAGTGAAAGGTTGTCCCCTAACACATTAAATGTAATGACTGTTAAACTTTTTTATGGTTTTTCCATATCAAACCGTACTGTACATTTTGCTGTGATTTGAGGTTTTCATTTAATATCTCTTTGACATCTTCTCATATCATTAGATTGATTTTTAAAGACTATATTGTAGGGGCGCCTGGGTGGCTCAGTGGGTTAAGCCGCTGCCTTTGGCTCAGGTCATGATCTCAGAGTCCTGGGATCGAGCCCCGCATCCGGCTCTCTGCTCAGCAGGGAGCCTGCTTCCTCCTCTCTCTGCCTGCCTCTCTGCCTGCTTGTGATCTCTCTGTCAAATAAATAAAATCTTTAAAAAAAAAAAAAGATCCATTTAAAAAAAAAAAAAATCTTTAAAAAAAAAAAAAAGACTATATTGTATTTCACAGTATGAGTGGACTGCCAGTTACCCAGCCAACTTTCTGTTGATTGACTTGAAGACTGTTTCCATTTTGCATCAGTGGATTTCTTTGTACTTATTAATTTAGTACTGTTGGCAGTGGTCAATTTTAATCACTAGCAAACAATAAAAAGATCTGGTCTTTGGAAAGAGCCTTTTGAAAGGGTCCAGTGGACATCATGAGATCCTAATTCAAGCAATCTCTATCTTGGGGTAGTCAGTTTCTTGTTATTTTTTATATTCCTTTTAAGTTGAAAACCTGTAATTTTACTTTTTATGCAAAGTGATGCTGGGACACTAGCTGGAAGGAGGAATTTATAGTGTATTGGTAGTATGAATTATGTATAGATCTGGGGGTGAGTTACTTCAACCTGCTAGGCTTATTTCCCCATATGTGAAGAGGGGATATTAACAACACACTTTGTAAGGTTGTTGATGAGGATAATGGAAGCTAATTGTGTAGGTGTGTATTTATATACATATTTATGTATATTTATATGAAATAATGAATGGCTAGCATATAGTACCTACTTAGTAAAATTTACCTTGTTATCATTATTCTGTGGTATGAAGTAAAGAAATCTTTGGTTTCATTTCAAACACGTAATTTTAGTTGATTTTACAGATAACTTTAGTACACATTTATAGCAGTAGTTCTTAAATGGGGTGGTTTTATTTCCCGGGGGACATTTGACAGTGTCTGGAGACATTTTTCATTGTCAAAAGTGGGGGTTGTTCTACTGGCTTAAACCTCCTGTAATGCACAGGACAGCTCCCCACAACAAGAATTATCTTGTCCGTAATGTCAAGAGTGCTGAAGGTGAGAAATCCTGATGTAGAATTATTTAATGAAAAGTATAAATTTTGAAGAAGGATTATGGCTTTGAAAAGTCATGATGGCATAAACATTTTATTTGGCCCAAAAGTAATTTAATTCATTGCTAACTGTAAAAAAAATTACTTGATTTAACATAAAAATTGGGACTTCCTGCTTCTCTTGGGGAAATAATATACGATGTTGTGAATATACTTGACTGAATCGGAGCAGGAGATGCCCTCTGGAAGCACTTTTCAGTTTTATTTATTTCATTTTATTATTATTATTATTTATTTATTTATTTTAAGTCTGGGAACCCAGCTTTTTTTTTTTTTTAAGATTTTATTTATTTATTTGACAGAGATCACAAGTAGGCAGAGAAGCAGGCAGAGAGAGGAGGAAGCAGGCTCCCTGCTGAGCAGAGAGCCTGATGCAGGGCTCCATCCCAGGACCCTGGGATCATGACCTGAGCCGAAGGCAGAGGCTTTAACCCACTGAGCCACCCAGGCGCCCCTAAAAATTTTTTTAAGAGTAATTTCTATTTATTACTTTTGAAATTTTGTTTATTTACTTTTTAATTATTTTTTTAAAGTTTTTATTTACTTATTTGAGAGAGTAGTGGGAGTGGAGCAGAGGGAGAGGGAGAAGCAGGCCCCCCATTGAGCAGGGAGCCTGTCGCTGGGCTTGATTCCAGGACATTGGGATCATGACTTGAGCCGAAGGCAGATGCTTAACTGACTGAGCCATCCAGGTGCCCCTGAAATTTAATTTTTAAGTAATCTGTATACCCAAAGTGTGGCTTGAACTTAAAACCCAGAGATCAAGTCACATGCCCTACTGACTTAGCTGGTTAGGCCCCCCAAGAGTAATTTTTAGAAATAGCTATTTTGAAAATCTGTGAAAAGGTTAGATTCATTTGTCTTTGTAAAATTAGTTCTGTAGATAGATTTTTGCATAAATGCAGTAATTTAAAGCTGTCATATTTTAGGTATTGAATAAGGATCTATCGTGATGTTAAGACTTTTTTCATAAGACAATATATTTGTTCTCTTACAGATGCATATAAAACTTCTTTCAGTTCTCTCTGGAGAGTTCTCACAACACAAAGAAAAAGAACATACCTATATTGAACTTCCAGTTGGTTGATTATGTTTAGATGTCTATATTCTATACCAGCTTTGAATTCTTCAAGAAGGAAGTTCCCTAGTGGTTTCAGCAATGAATGTATTTTCTAGTTTATATAAATGCACGTGCACTTGATTTTTCTCTATAATGGGGAGAACACATGGCCCATGAATGTGCACGTTTGCTTCTCTCAATATAATGGAGAAATGTGTAGTCCATGAAAGTATTTCAGAAGTGGTTATTAACATCTGATTGGAGTTTTCATAGATGATATAAGAAAGAAATAAAAAGGAAAGGGGATTTTCTGGCATTGGAGGGGTGAGATGTTTTATTAAAATGTAAATACAAAAACATGGAGTATATGAGAAATTATTCTGTTTTCAGTAATAGCTTCCAGTAACGGCTGCTTGGTCTCAAAAAGTAATTATTTTCTTTTAATATATGTAAGAGATTTAAAAAAGATTGCTTCAAATATTTAATAGCTGGTAATTTCTGAATAGATAATCTTTTAGTGATGACTTGGGACATTGAGGTATTTAAACATACTTATTTTTAAAAAATTAGTACAATGCATGTGATACCAAAATCAAATGACACAAAAACAAAGTGACCCTATCTGCCATTTCCAAAAGCTACCCAGCTCTTCTCCCTAAAAACCGCTATTTAAAATTATTTGTGTTACTATCATCTTTAAAAAGTGATTTTTCCTCCTAAAAAGGAATCCAGAACACTGGCTGAAATTGCAAAAGCAGAGCTGGATGGCACCATTTTGAAGAGCAGACCTCTCCGAATTCGTTTTGCTACACATGGAGCAGCCCTAACTGTCAAGAACCTTTCGCCGGTTGTTTCCAATGAGCTGCTAGAGCAAGCATTTTCCCAGTTTGGTCCTGTAGAGAAAGCCGTTGTGGTTGTGGATGATCGTGGTAGAGCTACAGGAAAAGGTTTTGTAGAATTTGCAGCAAAACCTCCTGCACGAAAGGCTCTGGAAAGATGTGGTGATGGGGCGTTCTTGCTAACAACGTAAGTTTTAAACATCTCATCATCCTTCTGTGCAGTTGCAAATGGGCTTCTCTCTGTTCTGAACTTCTGTCTTTCCTTGTACAGTTCATACTGTTTTGGCATATGGGTAAGTAGGTGTTGAATAAATATTCACTGAATATAAATAAGGAATTTTTGTGTATCTCCAGGAGGCAGGAGTCATACTTTAGACTTCAGTGTATTGATTCATACTTGAATCTTAGAAAAGTTTTCTATTACGATTTTCATTCAGCTGACTGTATCTATTATATGCAAAGGAAAATTTTATATTTAAATAATGGATGAGTGACATTATAATCAACTTTATAAATGCTTTTTTAAAGTTTTAGCGGAACTGGATTTGTTATGTATTATTAGGTTGTTTACAGAATTTCTGGAAATTCAAGAGAATCGAGCTTTGATGCTATGGTTTCAGCAGAAATACAGCTAAAAGTAATGCCCAACCTCTTCATGAGATTGATAAATGCATAATTTTCATGAATTAAAATGCACTCAGTTTTATGTTATTTTACTTTATTTTTTTGAAGACTTTATTTGACAGAGAGAACACAGTTAGGCAGAGGGGCAGGCAGAGGGAGAGGGAGAAGCAGGCTCTCCTCAGAGCAGGGAGCCTGACCTGGGGCTCGATCCCAAGATCCTGGGATCACGACCTGAGCTGAAGGCAGCCGTTTAACTGACTGAGCCACCCAGATGCCCCAAAATGTACCCAATTTTTTTTTTTTTTAAGATTTTATTTAATTTGACAGAGATCACAAGCAGGCAGAGAGGTAGGCAGAGAGAGAGGAGGAGGCAGGCTCCCTGCTGAGCAGAGAGCCCAATGCGGGGCTCGATCCTAGGACCCTGGGATCATGACCTGAGCCGAAGGCAGAGGTTTGACCCACTGAGCCACCCAGGCGCCCCTGCACCCAATTTTAAATATAAAACGCGATGAGTTTCAACAAGTGAATGTATTATGTAACTTAGAATCACAGTCAAATGGAGAACATTTTCATCATCCAAAAAAGTTCCTTTATGTTCTCTTGCAGTTATTCTCCACCCCTTAACCCTGGTCCTAGATAGCTGCTCATCTTTCTGCACTCCTGTAAATTAGTTTTGTTTTTTTCTAGTTATTTCATATAAATGAAATAGTACATACTCTTTTGTGTTCCTTCCTTCTTTTCTTTTTTTAAGATTTTATTTATTTATTTGAAAGAGAGAGCATGAGCAGGGCAGAGGGAGAGGGACAGGCAGACTCCTAGCTGAGCAGGTAGCCTGACTTGGGGCTTGATCCCAGGACTCTGGGATCATGACCTGAATTGAAGGCAGACACTTAATTGACTGAGCCACCAAGGTGCCACCTGTTTGATTTCTTTTGCTTAGGATAATATTTATGCGATTTCATCCATACTATTGTATCAGTATTTTGTTCCTTTTTATGGCTGAGTTTTATTCTATTATGTGGACATAATCATAGTTTGGCCAGTGATCTAAGGGTCGGTCAGTGTTCAAGTTGTTTCTAACTGTTGGCAATTTTGAATAAAGTTTTACACAAATGAAGATTTGTGTAAAGGCTTCTTGTAAACATTATGTTTTCATGTGGCTTGGGTAATGTTTAGGGGTAAATGGCTGAATTTTCAGCTTTATAAGAAACTGCCAAATTATGTTCCAAAATGGTTGTACTGTTTCACATTCCTACCAGCAATGAGCAGGAGAGAGTTCTAGGTTAGCTGTTCCATACCTTCACCAACACTTGATATTTTTAGTCTTTTGGATATTCTAGCGAGTATGGGAACTTCTTGTGGTTAGTTTAAACTTTTATTTTACTAACTACTAATGATTAGCAACTTTTCATGTGCTTTTTGGCTATTTTTATACCTCTTATGAAGTGTCTGTTGAAATTTTTTGCCTATTTTTTAATTGGGAGGCTTGTCTTACTGATTTAAAACATCTGGATACAGGTCTGTTTTATGATAATTTCTCCCAGTCTGTGGCTTGCTTTCAAATTTTATTAGTGTTCTTCAGAAAGCAGAAGTGAAGTATAATTTATCTTTTTTTTTTTTTTTTTTTCTTTTCTGACTTGTGCTTTTTGGATCCTTGTATGAAATTTCTTCCTCTCCCAAGGTAGCAAGTTTTTCTTGTGTTTTCTTGAGACATTTTATAGTTTCTTTTTTAAATTTATACCTGTGGTCCATTTTGAGTATGATATGAGATAACAATTCATTTTTTTTCCATACAGATACCCATTTGTTTAAGCACAAGTAATTGAAAAGATGATTTCTCCTTTTTTAATCTTTTATCTTTATAAAAAATCTTGGGGGGGGGAAATCTGCACTATTTTTTGTTTCATTGATCTGTGTGTCCGTTATACCAGTACCTTTTTTTTTTTAAAGATTTTATTTTATTTTATTTTAGATTTTATTTATTAGAGAGAGTGAGCATGTGAGAGCAGGGTGGGGGGACCTACTGAATAGAGAGGGAGAAGCAAGCTTCCTGGCTCATCAGGAAGCCCCTGAACCAAAGACAGATGCATAACTGACTGGGCTGCCCACTCGCCCCTTAAAGATTTTATTTTTAAGTAATCTCTACACCCAACATTGGGCTTAAATTTATAACCCTGAGATCAAGAGTTGCCTGCTCTACAGACTGAGCCAGTCTGCCCCACACCAATGCTCTACTTTCTTAATTACTTTATGCTAAAGTTTGAAATTAGGTAGTATCACCTGTTTTTGTTTTGTTTTTTTTTTTAATTGTTCTGGGTATTGTCTTGTATATCCTTACTTATTTTATCTATCCATTTGTTTATTTCTCAATTTTAGTATAGTTAATGTACAATGTTCTATTAGTTTCAGATTATTTTTACTGATTTTAAAATCGACTTATCAATAAAAAAAATTCTGCTGGGCTTTCGATTGAAATTGCCTTGAGTGTAGAGGTCATTGGGGGGAATATTGACATCTTCACAATACTGACTTTTCTATTCCATGAATGTGGTATATCTCTCCATTTACTTAAAAATACTTGTCAATAATAGTCATGAAACCTCTTGCCATATTAACATGCCATTCCTTTCAGTTTTCCCACAGCAAAGTTCTTGATGTTCATCCTTAGTCTTTACACTGGATTTGATATAAAAGTTCCTTAGTTGATTATTGTATTGATTCCTTTTATCTCTGTTAGTAATAAAATGTGCCCATTTACTGTATTATTGGTTGGTATCATGGAAATATTTTAGGGTTTGGGGAACTGGCTACAAAGACAATTTAAAACAACTGTTTTTAGCCCCACAGCTTAGTTGTGTGATTTTTTTTTTTTTTTAAGATTTTTTAAGATTTTAGGCCTTGTTCCATTTTATTCACCTTTTGCTAAGATGTTATCTTCTCAGAGAAGTAGTTTCTTCTTTTTTTCCCAAAGATTTTATTTATTTATTTGACAGAGATCACACATAAGCAGAGAGGCAGGCAGCTGGCGGGGGAAGCAGGCTCCCTGCCAAGCAGAGAGCCCGATGCAGGGCTAGATCCCAGGACTCCAGGATCATGAGCAGAGGCTTAACCCACTGAGCCACCCTGGTGCCCCTCAGAGAAGTAGTTTTATCTTGATACAGTCATCCCCTCTGCAACATCACTTATAGTATCCTTTCTCAATTTATTTTTTTCTTAGCATTTACTGTTTTAATTTGTATGTCTTTCTCTGCATGAGAATTTGTAAGTTCCATGAGGGCAGGGTTTTGTCTTGTTCTACATTATGTAATTCTAACACCTATGTTCTTTTTTTTAAATTAAATTTACTTTAATTCCAGTATAGTTAACATACAGTGTTATATTAGTTATGTGTGTACAGTATAGTCATTCAACAGTTGTGTATCTTACTCAGTGTTCATAAAAATAAGTGTGCTCTTTCTAATCCCCTTCACCTATTTCACCCATTCATACCCCCCTCCCAATCATCTGTTCTCTGTAGTTAGAGTCTGTTTTTTGGTTTGTCTCTTTTTTCCCCTTTGTTTTTTCTTAAATTCCACATATGAGTGAAATCATATGGTATTTGTCTTTCTCTGACTGACTTTGCTTAGCATTACACTGTCTTAGCACCTGTAGTGTCATAATTCCTGGCCACAAACTAAGCTAATAATAGTTATTTAATGAAGGAGGGAGAAGGACCTAAAACAGTAGGCAAGGCATAAGATTAGTATTTTTTCCACTGCAGGCTTTGATTAATTGGTATTTTTTAATTTTTTATTTATTTATTTTTTATTTTATTTTTTTTTTTAAGATTTTATTTATTTATTTGTCAGAGAGAGAGAGGGAGAGAGAGCAAGCACAGGCAGACAGAGTGGCAGGCAGAGGCAGAGGGAGAAGCAGGCTCCCTGCTGAGCAAGGAGCCCAATGTGGGACTCGATCCCAGGATCGCTGGGATCATGACCTGAGCCGAAGGCAGCTGCTTAACCAACTGAGCCACCCAGGCGTCCCGGTATTTTTTTATTTTAATTGGTATTTTTTTTAAAGTTAAATCCAGGCATTGGGAAATATTTATTTTTTACAGGTAGCTTTTGGAATCACTTAAAAACAGTTTTGAGGGAATGGACAAATTGTTGAACACTGTACTGTCTCATATTTCATAATCATGATCATAGTCATAAGCATTTGGATTCTCATAGCTCTATTACCATTTTTTAGGTGAAAAAACTGGCCAAGAGATGTTAAGTAATTTGTGTGAGATTGCACAACTGATAAATGGAGGATTTTAGTCTGACACTGTATCCCTTTTATGCTATAAGTGGAATTTTTTTTTAAAAGATTTTATTTATTTATTTGAGAGAGAGATAGAGAGAGCATGAGAGGGGAGAAGGTCAGAGAGAGAATCAGACTCCTTGCTGAGCAGGGAGCCTGATGTGGGACTCGATCCCGGGACTCTGGGATCATGACCTGAGCTGAAGGCAGTAGCCCAACCAACTGAGCCACCCAGGTGCCCTCCAAGCGGAATTTTTAATAATCTATCCTTGCTGAGAACGTTGTTAGTTAAACCTTCTAATGGAATTCAGGATGCTCTTTTCCCTGTTTGTGTGGCTGGAATCAACTGAAATGTGACCTCTTTCCTCACTGCCTTATCTAAAGTGGGCTCTCTTTATTAATTCTTTCTTGACAGCATTGTGTTTTTCCTTTTTAGCTGTTTACTCATTCTTTTTTGTTTGTTTTGGTGTTTTAGAACACTTCAGGGATTGTTTTGTTTACCCTGATTGTCTAGCCGAAGGTAGGGTTGTCTTGGTACATTTTGGGTAATCAAGTATTTATTGACAGACTGACTCTCAGATGTCAAGAATAATACAAGTGATTTATAAGAGTGGTATCATAGGGATTTAATTTCTAAGTGTAGACTTCTTGTGTAATCAAAATTTCTCTTGAAAATACTTTTATCTCTCTCTTTAAAAATTTATTTATTTGAGAGACAGAGAAAAGGGGGAGGGATAGAAGAAGAGGGACAAGCAGACTCTCCACTAAGTGCAAGCCTGATGCAGAGCTTGATTCCAGGACCCCCAAGAACATGACTTGAGCTGAAACCAAGTGTCGGATGCTTAACCTGTGGAGCTACCTAGGTGCCCTAAAATACTTTTAAATTGTTATAAGGTGCTGTATATTATATGCAGTTTTAGGTAAACAGTTTTGTACAGTGTATGTAATGACTAGTGCATATTTTGCAAACATATGTGTTAATTAAATATTTATGCTATTTTGAAATTACAAAAAAGAAAGATGGCAGGAAAAAAAGGAGAATTTAAAACCTTTATCCAGGGGTGCCTGGGTGGCTCATTGGGTTAAAGCCTCTGCCTTCAGCTCAGGTCATGATTCCAGGGTCCTGGGATCGAGCCCCGAGTCGGGCTCTTTGCTCAGCGGGGAGCCTGCTTCCCTTCCTCTTTCTCTGCCTGCTTCTGCCTACTTGTGATCTCTGTCTGTCAAATAAATAAATAAAATCTTTAAAAAAAAAAAAAAACCTTCATCCATGATAATAATGGTGTGTTTATATCTTTAAACATTAGAATCACACTTAGAGCAGAGATGCTCAGGCCTTAGAGCTACATAGGAATTGAGTAGGCATGATGCTAGCTGCTCATTAAAATTTCTCTCTCTGGCTTTTCTTGTGTGTTTTTTTTTTGTTTTGTTTTGTTTTTTTAAGATTTTTTGTTTTTAAGTATTTGTCATGGGTTGTGGGGGGAAGAAGTCAAGCAGGGGGAGCAGCAGACAGAGGGAAAAGCAGGCTCCCTGCTGAGCAAGGAGCCTGATACGGGGCTTGATCTCAGCATCCTGGGACCACGACCTGAGCTGAAGGCAGACCCCTAACCTACTGAGCCACCCAGGTGCCCCTGTTCCATATTTTTTCCCCCTATGGACTATCACAGGTTAAATTAAATCAAGATACAGCGTTGTTTTTACCACTTGCTAACTGATATCCTAAAAATGATATTGTAGTTGTTCCCGTAGAAGCACTTGCTGCTTCACCCTGTACTTTTTATTGTAGAGATGGCTTCTTTTCTTAAACCTGATGACCTAGCCTTGGCTAGTTTCAGACTTTTATTCTGCAGCTTCCTCACCTCTCTTAGGCTTTATAGAGTTGAAGAGAGTTAAGCCCTTGCTCCAGGTTTTGGCATAAGGGAATGTTGAGGCTAGCTAGTTTGATCTGTCAAGGCCACTGAAACATCATATCAGCAGTAATTAGAAATTTTTTCAGAAAAGATTTTATTTATTTGAGAGAGAGCACGAGAAGGGCTAGAGGGAGAACCAGGTTTCCAGTCGAAGGGGAGCTTGGTCCCAGGGCCCAAGGATCCTGACCTGAGCCAGACGCTTAACTGCTGAGCAACCCAGGCGCCCCTGTAATGTTTTGTTTCCATATTCGTGTGTTCACTAGAGTAGCACTTCAAGGACTTTTTCCTTTGCAGTCACAACGTGGCTCATGTCCTGTGTAAGAGGCCCTAGCTTTCAGTCTGTCTCAGCTTTTGGCATACCTTCCTCACTAAGTTTAATCATTAATTGCTTTTTATTTATAGTGAGAGGTACAAGTTTTTATCTTTGACTTGAACACTTAGAAGCCATTGAAGGGTAGTTTATTGGCCTGATTTCAATATTGTTGTGTCTCAGGGAGTAGGGAGACACCCAAAGAGAGGGAAAGATAGGAGAACATCTGGTCTTTGGAGCAGTAAGAACACACATAACATTTACTGGGTAAGTTTGCAGTCTTATGGGTGTGGTTCATGTCACACCTGAAACAATTACAATATTGACATTAAAGATCACTGATAATGGATGATCCTAACAAATGGAATAATGAAAAAATTTGATATACTGTGACAGTTATTAAGATGTGACACAGAGACACAAAGTGAGCAAATGCTATTGAAAAAAATGATGCCAATAGACTTGCTCCATGCAGGGTTGCGAAAATCCTTGTATTTGTAAGAAATGCAGTATCTGGGTGCCTGGGTGGCTCAGTGGGTTAAGCCGCTGCCTTTGGCTCGGGTCATGATCTCGGGGTCCTGGGATCGAGTCCCGCATCGGGCTCTCTGCTCAGCAGGGAGCCTGCTTCCCTTCCTCTCTCTCTCTGCCTGCCTCTCTGCCTACTTGTGATCTCTCTCTGTCAAATAAATAAATAAATAAAAATCTTTAAAATAAAAAAAGAAATGCAGTATCTGTGAAACCCAGTAAAGCAAAGCACAATGAAGTGTGGTTTTGCCTATATGTTACCTAATATACAGTCTATATTGAAATTTCTCCTGTTCCTTAGTAGTGTCTTTTATAACTTTGTAATCTATTCAATCACTGATAGCACATTGAATTTGTTTTTTATGGCTGTAATTTCCTTTTAAGTTTCCCAAATGACAAAAATGTCAGTGTCATGATACATTTTTTTTTTAAGATTTATTTATTTGACAGAGATCACAGTAGGCGGAGAGGCAGGCAGAGAGAGAGAGCAGGAAGCAGGCTCCCTGCTGAGCAGAGAGCCTGATGCAGGGCTCGATCCCAGGACCCTGGGATCATGACCTGAGCCGAAGGCAGAGGCTTTAACCCACTGAGCCACCCAGGTGCCCCCATGATACATTTTTGAAGAGTCCAGGACAAGTATTTTTCAGAATTGCTTCATTTTGGATTTGTTTTCCTCTTAGACTTTTGAGGGTTAAACTCTTAGCTTTGTAGGAGCAGATTCCAAGACATTTTATTTTAGACTCTTGGCTTTATATCACTAACCTGCTTTGGGATTTATTTATTTATTTATGTTTCTCCTGATTAGTAAGCATCTTTTTTTTTTTCTATGACGTTTTCCTGACTCTTATATTTGAGTCTTTTTGATATTATTAAAATGCACCTGGCACCTGGGTGGCTCAGTGGGTTAAAGCCTCTGCCTTTGGCTCAGGCCCAGCGTCCTGGGATCGAGCCCAACATTGGACTCTCTGCTCCATGGGGAGCTTGCTTCCTCCTCTCTCTCTATCTACCTCTCTGCCTACTACTTGTGATCTCTGTCAAATAAATAAATAAAATCTTTTAAAAAAATGCATAGTATTTCATTACAGCTATGCTAGACTTAACTATTCTTTTTGGACACTAGACATTCCATCATTAGACATTTAGGTTATTTCCCTTTTTTGCTGTAATAACTAACCTGTGGCAAACATTATGGACCATAGATATTTGGTTGCTCTTTGTTTCGTGGGTACAGTGGTTTTTTTTTTAAAAGATTTTATTTATTCAATTGACAGAGATAGCAGAAGCAGGGGGAGCAGCAGGTAGAGGGAGAAGCAGGCTGTGCACCAAGCATGGAGCTGGATTTGGCAGACGCTTAAGGGCTGAGCCACCCAGGCACCCTAGATTTTTTTTCTTAAGTTTAAAAAAAAATTTTTTTTAATTTTTATTTATTTTTATTTTTATTTTTTTTAATTTTTTTAATTTTTTTTTAAAGATTTTTATTTATTTGAGAGAGAGTACAAGTAGGCAGAGAGTCAGGCAGAGAGAGAGAGAGGGAAGCAGGCTCCCCGCTGAGCAGAGAGCCCGATGCGGGGCTCGATCCCAGGACCCTGAGACCATGACCCGAGCCCAAGGCAGAGGCTTAACCCACTGAGCCACCCAGGCGCCCCTAAAAATTTTTTTAAGTAGTCCCTGGACTCAGTGTGGAGCTTGAACTCAGAACCCCGAAATCAAGACTTGCATGCTCCATTGACTGAGCCAGTTAGGTGCCCCTTTCTGGGTTTAGACTTCTATGGCGCAAATTATAGTCTGGAATTTCCATGGAAAAAGCTTAAGTAAATAGCTTACTTTTTTTTTTTTTTTTTTTTTTTTTTTTTAGTTTTATTTATTTAAGTGATCTCAGTACCCATCATGGGGCTCGAACTCAAAGCCCCAAGACCAAGAGTTACATTGTCCTCCAACTGATCCAGCCAAATACCTCTTAAATGGTTCCTTTTAAACCAATTGAACTTGGTAACCCAAACTTTATTAGAAAATCAAAGATTCAGGGGCGCCTGGGTGGCTCAGTGGATTAAGCTGCTGCCTTCGGCTCAGGTCATGGTCTCAGGGTCCTGGGATGGAGCCCCACATCCACCTCAGCATCCCTGCTGAGCGGAGAGCCTGCTCCCCCCCCCCCCCCCCCCCGCCTGACTCTCTGCCTACTTGTGATCTCTTTGTCAAATAAATAAATAAAATCTTAAAAAAAAAATCAAAGATTCATGAGGGTAAGATTAATTGTAGAGAGTAACTTTGAAGGAAACCTCTTAATCTGTGTTATATGATGTAGCTGAAATCCTTGCTTTGTGTAGCATTACTTTATTTGCTAATTATTTGTTGCTTTTATTTTTCTTAAAATCCTTGCTTTGGGGGCACCTGGGTGGCTTAGTCATTAAGTGTCTGCCTTCGGCTCGGGTCATGATCCCAGGGTCCTGGGATCCAGCCCCGCGTTGGGCTCCCTGCTCAGCGGGAAGCCTGCTTCTCCCTCTCCCACTACTCCGGCTTGTGTTCCTCTCCCGCTGTGTCTCTGTCAATTAATAAATAAAATATTAAAAAAAAATCCTTGCTTTGTGTAGCATTACTTTATTTGCTAATTATTTGTTGATTTTATTTTTCTTTTTGAGAGAAAAAATGTTTTGCTTCCTATAGCACTTCTCTTGAGAATCTTAAGTTACAGTTTTATGCTTTCTTTTTACTCATGAGGGAGACATTTTTCAGGGCTGACAGCTAGATATTTAAATAACCTTTTATTGGTAATCAGAGACAAACTAAATCTTTTTATTTTTTTATTATTATTTTTTTAATGTATTGACAAAGATTTAAAAATACCCAATGAGTGAAAGTGAAGTTACATTGAGTATTTTATAACTCCTGGCACTGATGAAAATTGGTTACTCTGTTTCTGGGAGGGATTTAGTTACTGAGTATAAAAACCTTAAGATTCTTTGACTGTTGGGAGGTATATGTTAAGTAAATATTTTGACTCAAAGATTTGGTGTATTGTGGTTTATCACTTTATTTCTAATAACAAAATATTGACCAAATCTGAATTTCTTAATAGAGAATTAAGTAGATCATTTTTGTAGTGGATTGGTATATATTTATTTTGTGAATATTTCATGACACCAGGAAATGCAACACTCCTGAAAAGAATTTCTTTATTATTTTTTTTAAAGATTTTCTTTTTTTTTTTTTAAATTTTTATTTCTTTTTTTTTTAAGATTTTATTTATTTATTTATTTGACAGAGATCACAAGTAGGCAGAGAGGCAGGCAGAGAGAGATTGGGGGGGCAGGGAGCAGGCTCCCTGCTGAGCAGAGAGCCCGAAGTGGGGCTGGATCCCAGGACCCTGGGGTCATGACCAGAGTGGAAGGTAGAGGCTTTAACCCACTGAACCACCCAGGCACACCTATTATAATTTTTAAAGTAGTTTCTATGGGGCTCCAGCTCATGGCCCAGAGATCAAGAGTCATGTGCTCAAATCACTGAGTTAGTTATGCTCCCTGAGAAAAATTTTTTAAGGGGCAGTAGACTAGTAGTTGCCAGAGGTTCAGGGAAATGGGGAATTGATAGCAAATGAGTTTAGGGTTTCTTTTAGGTTAATGAAAATGTTCTGGCATTAGATCATAGTGATGGTCATACATACTAAAGCTCTCTGAACTCTACACTTTAAAATGGTGAATTTTATGGTGTGTGAATTATATTTCAATAAAAATACAGACTAAATTGCAAATCCCTGTTAATGGCAGAGCATTTGGCTGTGCATCCATGTTGTGTAACAGCTGCTCAAAAATCTATAAATAAATTCAGCATAGAAATAAATGTGTATATTTATTTTCTATAAATAAAATAATGTAGCAAATTGTTACAAAACTCTTTTTTACTTCCAAGAGTCATTTTCCAGTTGAGTAGCACAGGACTTGCCTTAATTCCTCCAGCAATTAGTTGAAACAGTGTTAGCTACCAAGTAAAGTTTAATTGACCCCAGTGGTGTGTGCAGAGCGTTGGTGGGGTAGATAGTAGTGTCAGTTTTGTAAGTTTCCTCTACTTGGCAAATACCAGAATCTAGGACTCCGTGAAGGAAATGAACTTAGGTGGTTTATATTCAACATAAACCACATTGTTTTCACAGTTTTGATATAGAAAATCAGCTTTATTTTTTAGGGTGGTGGGATAGATGTTTCAGGCCTGTTTTGTTAACTCTTTTTCTGCATACAAGGGATTGTTCCATTAATAATTTTTAATACCTTTTCTATTTTATACTCCTACTTCAAAAGGATTACTTTTCCATCATTTTATTTGCTTCATCACATCTTTCCATTAAATGGGATGTAGATTCAGAAGAAATATTTCTTAATAAAAACAACATTTTAATACTGCTTTTGCTTATATAATAGGAAACAAAAGAGTTACCAAGGCATACCTGCTGGTGGTAGAAGTATAAATTGCCCCTTACCTTTCCAGAAAAACACCTGTAAGCCTTATTATACTGTCAGTGTCAACTGGGTCCAGTTTTAGTTTATATGTTCTTTTTTGAAAAGTCTTAATTATTTGTAAAGATCAATATTTTATTATTTCTTAGGGGTCTTCAAAAGAACAAAAAAGAATATTTAAACTTTTCTTTTTCCTTAAAATTTACTATAAGGGTCCGCTGGTCCATTTTATAATCTAAGATAATATCTGGTCTAGTTGTTCTATTTTTCCTCTATCATTAAACATCTTATTTCATCTTTCTAGGGATTATTTTATCATTATTCTCCAATTCGCAACTATATTAAAGACTAAAATTGAAAAAAATCCTGCAAAATGATATATATCTACAAGGATTATTTAGTAGTGAAACAAGTTGTTATCCTTACACAGTCACTTTTTAATTCCATACACAAAATGTTGCATCATCTTTTAAGCCATTATGGTTTTAGTACTTTATATGTAACATCTTGTTCCCACCATTCTGCTTCTAAAGAGATATTTGAACAAGTGAGGAAAGGTCAGTCACAAATATGTTCATCATTATGTACCGTTTCAGAAAACATGGAAACCTTAAATGTCCACCCGCATTTATGGTTAAAAAATTACGGTGCATGCATACATCTGAAATGGTGCCATTTTTTATTGAGTGATACAGGATGTCTGAAGAAAGCATGGATAGGTGATGCATTTTGTGTAAAATTACGTATATCTAGCAGAAAGGAAAATCTAAAGAGATGTTTGTGAAACATCAGAGGTCCCTTCCGAATGATAGGATTTCACAGGACTGATTGATTTTATATAAAACTTTTTATGGACAAGTATTAGTATTACAACCAAACTAATGATTAGTTAATTTGGGGGCAAAGTGTGGAGAAGAAAAAGTCTACAGATAACAACTCCAGATTTAACATTAATGGTTGACCACTTTGATTTGCTTCCTTTTAGTCTTGTGTTCTATGAAATATTTTCCTACATTTATAAAAAGAGTAAGTAATTGTATCTATACACAGAATTTAAGTTAGGTTGTAAAAATTATTTTAGGGACACGTGGGTGGCTCAGTTGGTTAAGCATCCAACTCTTGATTTCAGTTTAGGTCATGACCTCATGGGTCATGAGATTGAGCCCTGCATTGGGCTCCAGCTCCAAGCCCATTGGGGAGTCTGCTTGAGATTCTTTCTCTCTCCTTCTGCCCCTTCTTCACTTGCATTTGCTGTCTTTCTCAGATAAATAAATCTTTTTTAAAAACCCTTTTTAAAATTTTTATTTATTTATTTTTTAAAAAGATTTTATTTATTTATTTGACAGAGATCACAAGTAGGCAGAGAGGCAGGCAGAGAGAGAGGAGGAAGCAGGCTCCCCGCTGAGCAGAGAGCCCGATGCGGGGCTCGATCCCAGGACCCTGGGAGGCAGAGGCTTTAACCCACTGAGCCACCCAGGCGCCCCAAAAAACCCTTTTTTTTAAACACCAGAAGATCAAAGTGAAATAAACAAGATGTGTGAGATAATGGACAAGCGGAATTTTTACAGGGAGTAGTGCATACTGTGAAACCTTAAATGTTCACATTGCTTTTGCTTATGTAAATAGGAAAACAAGAATTAGCTAGGCATACCTGCTGGTGGTGGAAGTATAAATTACTATGTTCACATTTTAGCATATAACCCAACAAAAAAAAATAAGAAGAGTCCCTTAAGGACTTCTCTTGAACACTACATGTAGTCATTTTGTTTTATGTAATATGATGAATGTGGTTGTGACTGATGGATCTTTGCTTACTTATTCATGTATCTCTTTAGAAATGGAATTCCAGGAACAAGGTATAAATATATGCTTTGGTCAAGTTTTGTCTCAGAGGGCTGTATTCACCCCCATGTATTAGTGTGTCTGGTGGTCTGTATTCATATGTTGAAAATTCAAAATTTATGGTTTAAAAACTCAGCATTATTTGAGAGTAGAGATGTCATTATATTCTCTAATTTTGTTCACATTTCCTTGACTTCATAAAATTAATCTTGTCAATTCTAAGTAATTCTGTCATGTTCTGAGTGTGAATGATTTGCTTAGTATGTTTTCCTTCTTGAGTCTCCTGATTTTTCTCTTGGGGGGTATAGTGGCCTTCTGGTATTGAAGTGGGGTGGGGGTGAGTTTGTCTTTGTTGGCTTCTGCTGAGGTGTAGTTCTTATCTGGGCCTATTATTCTGATGTTTGTGGTCCTGCAATGTCTTCCAGTGGGTAAGTAGATAATTCAGTGCATCTTCTTTCATTTGTCCTTGGGCCTCTCTGGGTCCTCTTAGAAGTACCATGTCCTCCCATGGGTATAGGAACTCTTAGCTATTTTTTTCTATGTGATTGGATTGCATGTGATATTTGAGGCTGTATTTACTCATTCTTTATCACACTTTAATTTTTTACATGTTGTACCAATTGAAGCCTTTTTTCTTTTGGGTTTCCGCTCAGTTTATCTGAGGTTTCTATAATCCCATTGTGTCCATCACTCCAAGGTGATTCCACATTTGCTTCTATTTCCTTTTCTCTCTAAAATGTCTTTACTAGCGGGGCACCTGGGTGGCTCAGTCAGTTGAGCATCTGCCTTTGGCTCAGGTCATGATCCCAGGGACCTGGGATCAAGCCTTCCATCAGGCTCCCTGCTCAGCTTTTCCTTTTCCCTCTGCCATTCACTCCACTTGTGCTCTCTGGCTCTCTCTTTCTGTCAAAAAAAAAAAAAAAAAAAGAAAGAAAAAAGAAAAAAAAAATTAAATGTCTTTAACTAGTCCAGGAGTCATTTTTTAAAAATAAGTATTTTATTTTTAAGTAACCTCTATACCCAACATGGAGCTCATACTCAAAACCCTGAGATCAGGGGCGCCTGTGTGGCTCAGTCAATCTCAGGACCCTGGGATTATGACCTAAGCTGAAGGCAGATGTTTAACCAACTGAGCCATCCAGGCATCCCTCATTTTAGGTTTTAGAAAAGTTTTCTGAGTAAGAGTTGGTTAGGCACAGGGAGGCTGGGAGGTGGGAATTTGAGGTGGTAGGATATGGGAGTGATGATTCCACAGAAAACGTGAATTAGGTACTCATTCTTTTCTATCATAATTTGTAAGAGTTAACTATAGTGATTATGCAGGTTCAGAGATGTTGATTTACTCCTGTTTTGAGTGGGGTATGCTCTATAAAGCATTCATCTTTGTCTGACTTAGATGTTTATTTGTATCTTGATGCAGTAAATGTTTACTGACTGATTTTAAGAGTATGTGACATTTTTCTCAAGAGAGAAATTTCCCACATATATATCTTTGGAATTATTATAAAGAATTTCTAGGGGGATGTTAATTCCAGACACCATATTAACTCTTACACTTTTACCTACCCAGGACCCCTCGTCCAGTCATTGTGGAGCCTATGGAGCAGTTTGATGATGAAGATGGCTTGCCAGAGAAGTTAATGCAGAAAACCCAACAATATCATAAGTAAGATTTTATTAATAAAGATATTTTATATATTTGCCATCAGGGATATTTATTACATCACATCTGTTATCAAGTATTGTTGGATTATAAGGTGTTCTGTTCAGTCATATAATCTGGTTAGTAGAGTGTCCTGGTCTACCAGGAGTTTTATTCTTCTTTTGTGTATGGGTAGAACATTAACTTAGAAAAGTCTGCTTTTATAATTGAGGCAGGTGTGGGTACGTAGATGGAGGCTATCTGTAATTATATCAGGGAAACTATATAATTTAGACATTTCTTTAATTAATATATTTTAAAAATATTTTTTAATTAGTATATTTTAGGTGTACTGTTTCTTTAATTAGTATATTTAGGTGTACTGTAAGTTAAAGGGAGACTTTTGGTGGGGGTAAAGCCTGGAAGATCCTAGTTATTTACCTAGGGTAAGCCCACGATAAGCAAAAAGAAAAGTAGCCTGTTTTGGAATGTGCATTATTCTTTTACCAGTTGCTTTTTGCTCAGTAATTGAGAAATATCTTTTATAAAATGCCATATTTTGTTGTTTTAACCAGTTACTTGTTCATTATGCTGAATAAAACTAATATATTTGCATGCATGAATTCAATAAATACTGGAGAGCTTTTGTGCTAGGCACTGATCCACGTGCTATCTGTGCAACTTTGAACTGTTTTTTGCCTTCCTGATGCTTATATTTCTGGTGGTGGAGATACAAGAAATAGGAAACAAAAATTATAAAACTTGTATTAAATTGTGAGAATTACTATTTAAAAATCTTACTAACATAAGGTGTAAAACACATAAGGTGTAAAATATCTTACACATAAGGTGTAAAAACTGTGTGTATATTTAAAGTTGATTAATACTGGCAAATGGTTTTCCAGAAATACACCAGTCTTCTCTCGGTGTATGTATAAAGGTATTTTTCTTCATTGTGATAGAAAGATGAGTGTATGATTTTAAGATTGATGGTGGATGTTCGAAATGATATTTTATGCGTTATTTTAATAAATAACGTTATACATTATTTTAATTAGCATTTTTTAGTGCAGTTGAATGTTTTTCTTTGTAGTTGATTTATTTATTTATTTATTTATTTATTTATTTTTAAGATTTTATTTATTTATTTGACAGAGAGATCACAAGCAGGCAGAGAGGCAGGCAGAGAGAGAGGAGGAAGCAGGCTCCCTGCTGAGCAGAGAGCCTGATGCGGGGCTCGATCCCAGGACTCTGAGATCATGACCTGAGCCGAAGGCAGCGGCTTAACCCACTGAGCCACCCAGGCGCCCCTGTAGTTGATTTAAATGAGTAATATGAATGCTTGTTATATGCCTGGTGCAGGAGATGTATCAGTGAACAAAATAGGTCAGAAATTCATGCTATGTGGGGGTGGTAAGGAGGGTAAAGAATAAAATTAGTAAAACAGATATGGCAGAAAGATGGGAAAGTGGATGCTGTGGAGCAGAGTAGTGTGCTGCTTTGTATGGGTGGTTGGGGAAGCCCACCTTAGAGGGTGACATTTGATTAAGAGCTTGAAGGAGTGGGAAGGAAGAAGCTAGCTATGTAGGGTCAGAAGTGGGATGAAGTAGAATAGTGATCTCGGCGGAGGAAATAATAACTATAAAGGCTTTGAGGGAGGACTCTGGCAAGTTCTAGGAACAGTAGAAAGGCCAGTTTAGCTGGACAATAGTGAGTAAGGAGGGGAAATAGTAGGGAGGAGGTAGGGATAGGACCTTGGGAAGAGTGCAGATTGTTGTGCTTTACTGACTTGTATTTTATGAGAAAGGAAGGAGCAGCATAGTGACTTAATCTTAACAGCAGCTTTTGGGCTACCGTTTTAAGAATAGATTTGTAAAGAGCCAAGAGTGGAATTGGGGGGATGGTAAATTAAGAGCCTGCTGAAATGGGAGCTTATAGGGGTGATGGTGAAAAGTGGTAAGAATCTGGATATAGTTTGAAAATAGACTTTGGATTTTGCTGATGGATGTGGAAGAAAGAGAGTTAAAAGCACGATTACATGGTTTTTGGCAGAAGTAACCAGGAATATGGAAATTTCTAATGATCGATCTAGAGAATCTTGTAGGAGGAGCAGTTTTGGGGGAGGAAGTTCAGGAACCTTGTTTTAGACATGGTAAGTTTGACATGGTTTCGAACACCCAAATGGAGATGTCCAGTAAGTAGTTGGATTTGCATCTGGAATTTAGATGAGCCTTCTGAGGTACAGTTACCGCATGTGATATGTAACTATGTCAAAGGATTGAGCCCTGGAATACTCTAGTATATAGAAGTTGGGACGCACTGAAGGAATTAGCAAAGAGTGGGAACAGTCATTGCTGTAGCAGGGAATCAACCAGCAGTGTGTCCTGGAAGCAAGGGAAGAAAATATTTTAGGGGAGAAGAATCAGTAGTATAATCATTAGTAATTCAGAACCATTTTAATATCTCATATAACGCTATTTTTCAAAGACTACTATGATTTCCTAGTCACTTGACTTTTTCTGGTTATAGTTTACCATTACAAATTTGAACTAGAGCATACTTTGGGATTCAAGAATCAGAAAACTGGAATTATAAGGGCGTTACAAAAAGTGGAATTTATATGCATATAGGAATATTTATTTATATAATGATTTAATTACCCAGCAAACCTTAAAAATCTCATTATATTTCCAGTTTTGCTACTAAAGAGTTATGCTCAGAAGGGAATGTTCACAAAGCCCAAGCAACATGATTCAAAATTTAATTCTAAATCCTCAAATCCATATTGGAGAAAATGAAGATTTTTTAGTATTTGTGATTATAGTCAAAGTCTGATTTAGGAACTACTGACAGATAATTCTTTGAGAAAAATTAGTAGGTGGTTGATCCCCACCCTCTATTCCTTTGCCTTTTCCAGTCAGTGTTTTCAAAGGAAAAGGTCCAAGTTGGTTTTTTAGGTATATAATACCAGGTCACGGTTAACTTTGATTTTCCGTATGTGCTTCTGAAAATCTTTAATGCTGTTTCTTGTTATTATATCTTTTCTTCTGTGACAACCTCCGTTTTTATCTCCCAAATTTGTCTGCCTACCCATTTTCCCCAAAATAAAAGTTAAAATTTAAGATTATAAGGCATCTATACTTTTACTGGTGGGATAGGGATTTTGTTTTTATTAATATTTCTTTATAGAAGCTATGATAGGCAAGAATAATTAAAAATTCTTTGAATTTCAGGTACATTCATAAATCTTTCTTTTTTTCTTAATTTTTGGTCATTTGTTTGCTGATCTTTTATTCGTTCAAGAAATAAATGTTAATTGTATACAGTGTGCCAGATACTGTGCTAAGGTTAATTGAGGTACAACAATTAACAGACATATTTACAAGTGAAGCCTTTATTTTTTGGCATTGCCTATTAATCTAGCACGTAACACTCAACTATCTGCTTTTATTACTATTCCTAAAAGCTAATACTTGTAGAAAAAAAATTGATCTAGACTATTTAGGGCATATTTGTTTCATGTGTTGCAGATTGCCTTATGTAAAATTATTTGTTGAGTGAAAATCAGAAAGCCTTATTAAAGGTGATAATTAGGGGAGTACAGCTTGTAGTATCAGATTGCTTAGGTTTGAGTCCTGGTTCTCTTCTTACTAGCTGCGTTCTTGGGCAGTTTCTTAAACTCATGGTTGTTAAAACGTGTATTATAATACTGACCATGAGGTAAATCTGATACAGTGCCATGAACATTATAACTGCTTAGTAAATGGTAGTCCTTATTATTCATACTTGTTTTGACTTTTAAACATACATTTCTGTATGTTTTCAAATGTAAACTTAGGGAAAGAGAACAGCCACCACGTTTTGCTCAACCTGGAACCTTTGAATTTGAGTATGCATCTCGATGGAAGGCTCTTGATGAAATGGAAAAGCAGCAGCGTGAGCAGGTTGATAGAAACATCAGAGAAGCCAAAGAGAAACTGGAAGCAGAAATGGAAGCAGCTAGGCACGAACACCAATTAATGTTAATGAGGCAAGGTAAAAATGGGTTTTCATGTAGATACAGTATGGTTTTTTTTTTTTTTTTTTTTAAGTCTTGTTTATATTTCCCAGGGATACCTATTATTTAAGTTGCCTGTTAGGAGTTTTGAGCTAGTTGGAACTTCCACTGTGTTAGAAACAAAAATCTCCCTTTTCCAAGAGAACTTCCTTTAAAAAAAAAAAAAAAAAACAGAAAAGCAAAAATATCTTATTAAAATAAATTTTTGGGTGCCTGGGTAGCTAAGTTGGTTAAGTGTCTGATTCTTTTGTTTTGTTTTGTTTTCTTTTCTTTTTAAAAGATTTTATTTATTTATTTGACAGAGAGAGAGTGAGAGAGGGAACACAAGCAGGGGGAGTGGGAGAGGGAGAAGCAGGCTTCCCACTGAGCAGGGAGCCTGATGTGGGGCTTGATCCCAGGACCCCAGGATCATGACCTGAGCTGAAGGGAGATGCCCAATGACTGAGCCACCTGGGCGCCCCACAGTGTCTTACTGTTGTTCTCAACTCAGGTCTTGATCACAGGGTTGTGAGTTCAAGCCCCATGTTTAAAAAGGAAAAAAGGGCACCTCAGGGTGTATAGATTTGGCATAAAGTCACATATCAAGATTTTGTTTTGGTGTACACCTGACACTAATATAACACTGTATGTTGACCAACTGGAATTAAAACGTTTTAAAAAAGATTTTGTTTATTGGAAAGAAGAATTATGACAAACTCTGGCTGTTTAAGATTGTACTATGGGGAGGGCACCTGGGTGGCTCAGTGGGTTAGGGCCTCTGCCTTCGGCTCGGGTCATGGTCCCGGGGTCCTGGGATCGAGCCCCACGTCCGGCTCTCTGTTCGGTGGGGAGCCTGCTTCCCCTTCTCTCTCTCTGCCTACTTGTGATCTCTCTTTCTCTCTGTCAAATAAATAAAATCTTTAAAAAAACAAAACAAAAAAAAGATTGTACTGTGGGTCAGAAGATTACAGATTACAGATGGATATTTTTTCGCAGGGGTGAAAAGATTCGTGTGTGCTGATAAATATGGGGATTCATGCAGACTGAATTCTTTGTAGTTGGCAAGAATATTTGAAACAGCTCACTGAACCTTTAAGAGCAGTCTTAATGGGTGATCATCTGTTCTCATATTCACTGGTCAAATACCTAACATGACAAGCTGCTTAAATATATCTAGAAGCTCACTTATCCCCTATCTTCTTGGTGGTTTCCTTTTATGCCTATCTTTCTTTATTGTTTATCTCTTCTCCTCTTTTCTGTTCTTTAGTTCTCCAAATAATTTCTTCTGGTTATTCCTGTCACTCATTTTTCAACTATCCATAATAGGTATTATATTTCTTTTTCTTTTTTAAAAAGATTTTATTTATTTATTTGACAGACCACAAGTAGGCAGGGAGGCAGGCAGAGAGAGAGGAGGAAGCAGGCTCCCTGCTGAGCAGAGAGCCCTATCCGGGGCTCCATCCCAGGACTTTGGGATCATGACCTGAGCCGAAGACAGAGGCTTTAACCCACTGAGCCACCCAGGCGCCCCCTAGATATTATATTTCTTAAAATAAGCATTTGATTGCTTTCTATTTGGTTGTTAATTTTTTTTTTTAAACTTAGCATTTCAGTGTACCTACTTTCTCTTGGATACCCCTAGAGATAAAGGCACCAGGATGCCTAGATTTCTTCAGTAAACTTCTTACTAGACTGTCATTTAATCCTGGTCTCCTCTGAACTATTCTTTATACTAGAGCCAGTATTTCTTTTAAAGGTGAAAAATATGATCATTCATCTTTCAGTCCTTTTGTTAGATTCTTGATTCCTAAAAGTCTGGGGTTTATTTATTTTTTTCTGATCAGTAAATATTTATTGAATATATGATCAAGTCACTAAGTAACTGCTGAAACTATAGAAACTAGTCAGACATTTCTAGTTTCACTTGGCTGCTAAACTTAGCAGTTCTGTAAGTTCACTCTTCTAAGAAAATTGAACTCATTTATATTACATAATATAAGTCTCTTATCTAGCAGAAAATTTTAAATTGTTTTATAAGATAAGGTTATAGAATCATTGCTTAGAGATGGAAGAGAGATCTTCAAGGTTATCTAGTCTGGTGGTTTTGTGATTTTAAAATTTGGTTATACATCACAATCAACTGGGAAATTTTTTAAAATTTAATTTCCTGGGCCCCATGATTACTCTAGTACTTCTGTTCAATATGAATTGTTTTCTACTCATAGCCTGCTGGGCACTTTGCCACTGTGTAAGGTCATGTTATAGTTAGGACATAACATTGATTAAATATGGAAGCATTTGTACTACATATTTGTTGCTGATGATGACAAACAATTGTGTAATAGTCATTACTTCACATATTTTTTAATGTCAGCTGTAGAAGACACTGAGATATTTGAGGATATAGTGATGACAAAGAACGTTTCTTTTGGCCTCATAAAGCTCTTCTGAGCTCTTAGATTTGCCTCATACCTAAGGCTTAACTTTTTTTTTTTTTTTTTAAGATTTTATTTATTTATTTGTCAGAGAGAGAGAGGGAGAGAGAGCAAGCACAAGCAGACAGAATGGCAGGCAGAGGCAGAGGGAGAAGCAGGCTCCCTGATGAGCAAGGAGCCCGATGTGGGACTTGATCCCAGGACGCTGGGATCATGACCTGAGCTGAAGGCAGCTGCTTAACCAACTGAGCCACCCAGGCGTCCCTAAGGCTTAACTTTTGAAGCAGAATAATTTTGCAAAGTTATTTTCCATAAACTTTTTTTTTCCATTGCTTTTTGTGTGTTTCTTTATAACCCCTGTTAACAATATTTTGGTTTACAGTATTATTAGAAAAGCACATTGTGTAGTGTAGCCTACTCCTTCTGGGTTTACTTCTGCTGAAGTACATCTTGTATTTTAGCAAAAGTCTGCAGGTGATAAATTTTAGCGTTTGTGTAAAATTTTTTTTAAATTTATACTTTGGTTCTACAATTTTATATTTCATACAGCATTTCTAAGGATTTATTCAGGTTGAGGAGGAACTTTAGGTAATTGTTGTTCTGTTGCTGTGCAGAAACAGAAACAGCTCTTTAGTTCACCTATTATGGAAATAGGAAACTCAAATAGTATAGAAAAAGTTTCTCCTCCCCTTCCTTCCTCCACTCTCTACTGTCTTGTAGGAATCATAGTTTCTTTTGTACCTTGCAGTTTCTTTTGTATATCCCTTAATGAAAAGAAAACTTGACTATGTCAGTAGATATGTATATGTATTTATAACCCAAAAAATCCCCTATTTATCTTTTTCTGTACCTTGCTATTTTACTTTCTACAGAAGATGTGCTTCATCTTTTAAATGGGTGCATGATACTATTAAATGGATATAATTAATTTAACTCATCCTCTGTTGATTAATATCTGGTTCTTTTTGCAGTTAGTAAAAGCAGTGCTTCATATGTATGGATCGTAGCAAAATTTTGTAAATTTTTTTTTAAATTTTGTAAATCTTAATTCTTAATAGATACACTAAAAAATAGATATGTTTTAATAATTGTACTTTTGTACCTTGCTGATGTTTATTTAATCCTTTCTAGATCTGAATTCCATTATACTATTATAGGTTATTTTTTTCCTTCTCCCTGTTTTTGATCATCAGCATAAGAAGCAGTTCGAGTTTTCTTCATGGTTATTTTTGTATTATCTTTGTTCCTATAGTTTATAAACTTTGAGTAGATGAGATTAACTGCCATACATTTGTTATTACTCTCTCCTCTTCCACCACTGGAATTTTAGGATTATATTATCGCTGTTTATGTATGCCCTCGTACTGATAAATCAAGTAGAGGAAGTAAATTGCCTTTAAGTGTCTTTTGATCCTAATTACTGAAGGGGAAAAAAAAAACAAGGAAATAGGCATAATTTATTCCTCCATTCTCTTTTCCTCTCAAAATTTATTTTTGCTTCTGATTTATGACATTAAGTTTTTTCTTTTTATTTTATTTTTTATTTTTTTAATTTTTAAAGATTTTATTTATTTATTTGACAGAGATCACAAGTAGGCAGAGAGGCAGGCAGAAAGTGAGAGGGAAGTAGGCTCCCCGCTGAGCAGAGAGCCCCATGTGGGGCTCATTCCCAGGACCCTGGGATCGTGACTTGAGCCGAAAGCAGAGGCTTAAACCCACTGAGCCACCCAGGCACCCCAAGTTTTTTCTTTTTAGTGTAAAACTGATTTTGTTTATTTTTCTGGTGTTGCAGAACATTCAGTTTTTACTTAGTAGTTTTCAATTACACAATACAGTATTATCAACTATAGTTGCTACATTGTATGTTGAATTCTCAGGCCTTATTATTACAGGTGAAAGTTTTTACCTTTATATCAAGCTTTCCCTATTTACCCCAGTTCCCAGCCTCTGACAGCCACTTTTTTACTAATTTGTTTCTATGAGTTTTTTGGATTCCACGTGTAAGTTCTAGGCAATATTTGTTTTTTGTTTGTTTGTTTGTTTCGTGGTTTTTTTTTTTTTTTTTTTTTTGGCATCCTTTACTGAGCTGTAATGCCCTCAGGGTTTATCCATGTTTTTGGAAACATAGGGTTTCATTTTCTTGTGGCTGAATAATATTCTATTGTGTGTATGTACATATGTATGTACGTATACACACCATATCTTTATCCATTAACTCGTTGATGGATGTTTAGGTTGTTTCCATATGTTCACTGCTGTGGATAATGCTGGCGGGAACAGGGAAGTGCACATAACTTTTCAATATCATGTTTTCATTTCAGCTTAATGTTCTTTCATGATAATCCTCACATGTTGAAATCTTAACCCTACTTTAAATAGATGAGCCATGACTTTTCTGTTCATTTGATTGATGTTTATCCTCATGATTTAAGGAAGGGTTCATAAAAACAACATTCCTTGCAGTCTGTGTCTTCTAAAATATTATCTCTGATCCTTATATTTTAAACTGGTGTTTGAAACTCATGGATCTTTTTCTCTCTTCCTTTCTTAAGTACTTGATAGCATGTTTCATTGTCTTCTAACATTGGATGTTTCCGTGGGGATGTTTCTCTGAAGTAAGCCTGAAATTTTTTCTGTCTTGTAAGTGACTTGATCTGGCTTCTTCTTTTTTTATTTTATTTTTTATTTCTTATTATTTATTTTGTTTTTTTATTAACATATAATACATTATTTGTTTCAGGGGTACACGTCTGTGATTCATAGTATTACACAATTCACAGCGCTCACCATAGCACAGACCCTCCCCAGTGTCCATCACCCAGCACCCGCATCTCTCCCACCCTCCTTCACTCCAGCAACCCTCAGTTTGTTTCCTAAGATTAAGAGTCTCTTACGGTTTGGCTCCCTTTCTGGTTTTGTCTTGTTTCATTTTTCCCTCCCTTCTTCTATGATCCTCTGTCTTGTTTCTCAAATTCCTCATATCAGTGAGAGCATGTGATAATTGTCTTTCTCTGATTTATTTCACTTAGCCTAATACCCTCTAGTTCCATGTCATTGCAAATGGCAAGATTTCTTTTTTTTTGATGGCTTGATAATATTCCATCGTGTATATATATATCTCCCCATCTTCTTTATCCATTCAAGTGTTGATGGACATCTAGGCTCTTTCCATAGTTTGGCTATTGTGGACATTGCTGCTATAAACATTGGGGTGTATGTGTGGATTCTTTCTTCTCAAGTCAAGTCCAGTAATTTAACCCAGGATATGTTCCCTGCCCCCGACCCCGCCCCAGACATTTTGTTAATTTTTTTTTTCCTTTTCTTTTTTTCTTTTTAAGTAAGCTCCATATCCAGAATGGATGGAGCCCATCACAGGGCCTGAACTCAAAACCCCAAGATCAGGAGTCAAATGCTTAACTGAGCCACCCAGGCATCCCTTGTTAAGAGAAATTTTAAACATAATGCTGAAGGGATTTTAAGGTGTTTACTACTTAGATTCTGTTACTAACATTTTATTGTACTTTATTATATTTTTCCGTCTTTTTGTTCTAGTGATTGATATATCTTGTTTTTTTTTTTTTTTAATTTATTTATTTGATAGAGAGAGAGCACAAGCAGTCAGAGAGAGAAGCAGGCTCCCCACTGAGCAAGGAGCCCGATGTGGGGCTTGATCCCAGGACCCCGAGATCGTGACCCTAGCCAAAGGCAGCAGCTTAACCCACTGAGCCACCCAGGCGCCCCTAGATACATCTTGTTTTAATAGCATAGTGTTTCAGCTTTTCTTTGGGACTGAATATGCCCTTAAAATCTAGAGATTCAGTGCCTATATTTCTGGAAAATAGACTCTTAGATCAGAGAGTATATATGGGTTGAGAAAACACAGTCCAGATCAAACTTTAAATTTGTCTTTATTCCCAGATATTTCCATATATTTATATTATATTGAAATTATAGATGTAATTTTATGTTCTTTGTCATTAAATTAGGAAAGCACTTTCACATATTTTTTGGCCTAGTAATAAGTAGTGCTGCAGCTGATGTCTTTGTGTGTATGGATGGATGCCTTTGGATTTTTTTTTTTTTTTTTTTTTTTTTTTTTTTTTTTTTTAAGAAAAATCCTTGTGACTGTGATTTACTGCATCAAAGATTGGAAACATCCCAGATATATATATATATATATATATATATATATATATGTTTTTTCTTTCTTTTTTTTTTTGGTAACTTATTCCCCCATAAGGATATTACTTTGGCACTGTACAAATATGTAAGCTTTATTGAAATTTCAGGAACTTCAGATATTAGCAACTTAAAAGAAATAATTTACTAAATGTAAATGGTAGTTTTACTTTAAGTTGATAGTGCTCTTAAATTGGATAATGTGCTTTTATGAAAACTTTATTTTTGGATTCTTTGAACTATATCAGCGTTAATGGATGAGGAAATACTACCGGAGAGGTTAAAGCAGTTTTCTCAACCGGCACAGCTTAGAAGGAGAAAGTCCATTTGTCAGAAAACAAATGTTTATGTTTTTTTCTTACTCCTGGAAGAAACTGTAATGCATATTTTTACATTATTATATATGGTAATTTGTCCCTGATTTAAGAGCGGCTAACCTGCAAAACCATGACAAAATTGTTACAGGATATACTGGATAGGCTTTTCTTCGATAATTAATGATCATAGAACACTTTGTACATTTTGGCTTATTGGAGCATTTCCCCTTAGGAATATAAGCAGATTATATATTTTTGGTGTCTACTAGGTTTCTCCAGCTAAAGCAATTATCTAATAGTTTATGGTTCTCAATGTTTATACAGTGGAGTCAGCTCTGGTGCTTCAAAAAAACATTGATGTCTCCATCACAAGAGATTTTGATTTAATTGGTCTGGTTAAAAGGTACTTAGATAGTTCTAAAAAGCAATTAAGGTTGACAACTAATTGTCTCAATGTTTGAAATTATTGTAGTAGGTTTTGATGGTTTTTAAGGTAGCTAAGTGTTTTGAGGCATCTTGTTGGAATCCCCTGGTCACTACCTTACCCTAGCTGGATGGTTATAATACATTGATAAATCTGAATCTTTTTTCTTTGACATAAGGAATACATAATTCAGTCTGTTTTCAGTCATTAAAATGGGGAAGATAATGTTTACCTTGTTAGGGTTATGATGCCTACTTTGTTATGATTATATTATTAGGGGTCTTGGCATGTAGAATAACTATAACTGTTAGTATTTTGTTTTTTAAGTTTTTGATATAGTGATTTATTAAGAAATGCTTAATTGATTAATTTATGTTTACATTAGAAATTTCAGATAATATGATAAGAGGAAAGGGAAATAAAAGCAACCAATAATTGTGCCACCCAGAGTATTTCAATATTTTTTAATCCATATGTGTATGCACACATAGTTTGGTAAGATACTTCAAAGATTTTCATAGCACATGGGCAAAGATGTACTTTTTCTAATCTTATACTACTCTGGAACCCCTGTTCTTGATGATATGGCAGGGTTTGGTGACTGTGGGAATGTTCATCTTGTTTATTTTTAAAAATTTTTTTTGAAAGATTTTATTTATTTATTTGACAGATCACAGGTAGGCAGAGAGGCAGGCAGAGAGAGGGAGGGAGAATCAGGCTCCCTGCTGAGCAGACAGCTTGATGCGGGGCTTGATCCCAGGGATCATGACCTGAGCCAAGGCAGAGGCTTTAACCCACTGAGCCACCCAGGTGTCCCTGTTCATCTTGCTTAAAGTAATCTTGTTAGTATCAGAATTCAGCCCTTCCCCACTTATAAAAATTCTCTCATTGCCTTTTTTCATAAGAAATTGACTTTGTGTGGGAGGAATCTTAAGCTAATTTTACTGGCAGAGATACTCTTTTTGGAAGTTAAACGGTATCCCATTATTCTTACTGTTTGTTCTTATGTGCCCTCTGCTCATGTCTCCCAAGGCATCTTTCTGGGCTTTATATTCCCAGCTGAATATATGAAAATATAGCTACCATTTATTCTGTTTTTAGTATGTTCCAGGCTTTACATTAAAACAGTTACTACCTATTTTAATTTCTTAACATAAGGATAAATTTTATTGTTTAAATACATATGAAGAAACAGGTCCAGAAAAGATGCTAATTTGACTCATTACATAGCTTATAATCTTCCATTATAAAATAATATACAAAAAGAGCTAGGTGTATGAGTATGAATAAGTTACTAAATGTATTGCCAGCAATAGAGAACTGTGTGATTACGGATTTAAAAAATACAGAAAGGGAAGGTAAAAATATTAATGTGTAATCAATATTTTATAGATCTCATGAGGCGTCAAGAAGAACTCAGACGCTTGGAGGAACTCAGAAACCAAGAGTTACAAAAACGGAAGCAAATACAACTGAGGTAAAAGAACATCATTGTAATATATATGTGAATATATGTAGTTTTCATTGTGTTTTTAATAAAATTCCCTACTGCCTACTATAAACAAGTTGTACAAGTTGGAAAATACAGAAAAAAATAATAAAATGTGTCTATATTTTGACTGTACTCTGGGAATCATTCTATAAATTAGCATAATTTTTTGGAACTATTTTTTTTTTTAAAGATTTTATTTATTTATTTGACAGAGATCACAAGTAGGCAGAGAAGCAGGGAGAGAGAGAGGAGGAAGCAGGCTCCCTGCTGAGCAGACAGCCAGATGTGGGGCTTGATCCCAGGACCCTGGGACCATGACCTGAGCGAAGGCAGAGGCTTTAACCCACTGAGCCACCCAGGCGCCCCGGAACTATGATTTTTTTAAGCTGGTTATGGACATTTGATTGCATTCACTGTGAACTTACATAAGGGGCTTAGGTATTGCATATAATTTGTTGTAAGAATGTACTGTGGTTTACTGGATCATTTTTCTAGAGATGGATATTTTAGTTTTTAGTTTTAGTTTTTAGTTTTTCCATGTGTATAATACTATTGTGAATGCTTTTATATATCTTTGTGCTTCTGATAATTTGCTTAAAAAAAGATTTGTGGGAGTGGAATACATGATAAGGGATATGGGTATTTAAAGTCTCAGTGTAAAATGGGCAACTGTAATGGTCAACTTAAAGTCTTCTAGGTTAAATAAGGACTTTGAGGAGTGGTTGATCCAAGATGTATTAAAAAAAAATTAACAGGGCGCCTCGGTGGCTCAGTGGGTTAAGCTGCTGCCTTCGGCTCAGGTCATGATCTCAGGGTCCTGGGATCGAGTCCCGCATCAGGCTCTCTGCTCAGCGGGGAGCCCGCTTCTCTCTCTCTCTCTGCTTACCTCTCTGCCTACTTGTGATCTCTCTCTGTCAAATAAATAAAAATCTTTAAAAAAAAATAATAAATAAAAATTAACAGCTTTTCTTGTACTAGCAGTATTTAATTGTGAAATATGAGATAAATGTTACTCTTAAAAGTTGTTAAAAATCAAAATAGGAAATGTTATGAACAGAGCTATGATAAAGAAAACTTAATGTTTTGTTTTTTTGTTTAAAAGAACTTTTTTTTTTATTTCTAAAGATTTTATTATTTGACAGAGAGAGAGAGAGATCACAAGTAGGCAGAGAGGCAGGCAGAGATAGAGAGGGAAACAGGCTCTCCGCTGAGCAGAGAGCCTAATGTGGGGTCTGATCCCAGGACCCTGAGATCATGACCTGAGCCGAAGGCAGAGGCTTAACCCACTGAGCCACTCAGGTGCCCCTTAAAAAAACTTTTTAAAAATATTTATTTGACAGAGAGAGAGGGAACACAAGCAGGGGTAGTTGGAGAGGGAGGAGCAGGCTTCCTTTTGAACAGGGAGCGTGATACGGGGCTCAATCCCCGATTCCTGGAATCATGACCTGAGTTGAAGGCAGATGCTTAACTGACTGAGCCACCCAGGCACCCATAAAACTTTTTAAAAAATAATTTTAGAGAGAGAGAAAGAGCAGGTGTGGGGTGGAGGGTCAGAGGGAGAGAAGGAATGTCAAGCAGTCTTCCCTCTGAGCATGGAGCCTGCCAGGGGGCCGAATCTCAGGACCCTGAGGTCATGACCTGGCTGAAACCAACAGTTGGATGTTCAACTAACTGTTCCACCTGGATGCCCCAAAGTTTTCTGTGCTTTATTTTATTTATTTATTTTTATAATTTTTATTTATTTGATAGAAAACACAAGCAGGAGGAGTAGCAGGCAGAGGGAGAGGGTGGGAGAAGCAGACTCCCCGCTGAGCAGAGAGCCAGATGTGGGCCTCCATCCCAGGACCCTGGTGGGAACATGACCTGAGCCGAAGGCAGTCGCTTAACCATCTGAGCCATTCAGGCACCCTTGTTTTATTTTTTAAAGATTTTATTTATTCATTTGAGGCAGAGAGAGAGAGAGCATGAACAGGGAGAGAGGCAGAGGAAGAGGAAAAAGCAGACCCCCTTTGAGCTGGGAGCCTGGTTTAACCAACTGGGCTGCCCAGGCACCCTTCAAAGTTTTGTTTTTTAAAGTGTTATAAAAGTAGTAAGTGCTTGTGGTAGAAAGTAAGGTGCTTATGGCAAATAAATAAAGAATACAAAGAGCCTTGAATAGATGTCAAGTGTCTTTATGGTCTGGAGATAGGTATATTCAGTATATTTTAATGTATTTTTTCTAATTTTGTACCTGCTTTTATCAATGTGTATATGTTTCTGTCTTGCAGGTACTCTGCTCTTTTTTTTTTTAATTTTTTTTGTTTTTTAGTTACTCTGCTCTTTACTCTAAATTACTTATCCTCAAATTATGATATTTGGGCAGACAATGTCAGCATTCTGATTATAAGCCTCCACATGCCCCAGCTTATGAATCAGAAATTATAAGGGTAGAGCCCCACCACCTGTGCTTAGTATTCCAGATGATTGGTGTGCATCATAAAGTTTGAGAATCACTATTATATGAAATTCCCCATATAATCTCCTTACACAAGGGACCTTTTTCCAATTTCTTCATCTTTGTTTTTTTTCCTTTTTATGTTAGAAGTTGTAAGTATTTTAAAGTGTGTTCTACTTGTGCAAAGAAAAAGAAGCCTTCCCTCCCAAATATAAAACTCTGACTCCATGTTTCCCTTGTATTTATATTTGCCAATTAGGCTTTTAGAATTAATAATCTTACCCTTCACTTGCCAAAAAATAAAATAATTTAACCAGACAATGAGGGAGAATCATAAGAAGGCATTAAAAAAATCCACACAAATGGGGGTACCTGGTTAGCTCAGTCATAGGGCATGCAACTCAGTCTTGGGATTGTCAGTTTGAGCCCCACATTGGGTGTAGAGATTACTTAAAAATAAAGTCTTTAAAAAACAAACAAATGAATAATTGGAATTGCAAGTAAATAACATTGCATTTCAAGTAAATAACATTAACACTCTGAAAAGGGATGGGGAAGAAAATAAGAAACCTCCATAACTTTTGAAAACACTGTCTTGACCCTATAGGCCAATTAGAAGAAAAGCAGTATATTTGGTAATCTGGTTAATGTGTTTCTCACAGGAATATGGGTTAGTAGTTCTGAAACTATTTTTTGTATGTACCTTTTTCCCACTTTCATTAGGTCTTTAGTGAAAAGAATGTATATACTTGGGGTGCCTGGGTGGCTCACTGCCTTCAGCTCGGGTCATGATCCCAGGGTCCTGGGATCGAGTCCCGCATCGGGTTCTCTGCTCAGCAGGGAGCCTGCTTCCTCCTCTCTCTGCCTTCCTCCCTGCCTACTTGTGATCTCTGTCTGTCAAATAAATAAAATCTTTAAAAAAAATAAAAAGAATGTATATACTTTTTTGAGCGAACAGATCAGTAAATATAGATAAGGAAACATGGGTTTCTCATTGTTGGAGAAAGAAAAAAGAGAAAAAGGCTAAAACTAAAATGAATCCTGTGATGATGAATTGGGATCAAGGTTATCAGTAGAACTCAGTGGTATTTAACTTAGAGAAGTACAGATGTGTGTATATATGTAGATTCACATACATACATACATACATTCCATAACTCCTGTCTACCTAGAAGCAATGATGGGATGCCTCAGTAACAGCACACATAAAGGGCCTAGATTCTTGTTCCAAACACCATTCTCTAATAAAAGGAGCTAGGGTTTTGTGGAGAAGTAGTTGACTCCTGGACTAAAAAGTCCAGCCTGAGCCTGGAATGTTGTATCAGGGAATAAGAGAGTACAGGTGTACCTCTCATACACTGCAGGTTCAGTACCAGACCACTGGAGTAAAGCAAATATTGCAGTAAGGTATATCAAATGCATTTTTTGCCTTCCCAGTGCATGTAAAAGTTATGTTTACCCTATACTGTAGTGTAACAAGTGTGTAAAAGCATTAGGTCTAAAAAAATATACACAACTTAATGAAAAAACACTTTAATTGATAAAAAGTGCTGTCATCTAAGCTTTCAGTGAATTGTAATCTTTTTGTTGGTGGAAGGTCTTTCCTTGATGTTGATGGGCTTCTGCCTGATCAGGGTGGTGGTTGCTAAAGGTTGGGAAGCCTGTGGCAATTTTGGACTCTCTTTCAGCTGATTGGTCAGGGTGGTGTTTGCTGAAGGTTGGGAAGGCTGTGGCGGTTTTTGACTTTATTCCCCAAACGATTTCTCTAGTTGTGATACTGTTTCATAGCATTTTACCCACAGTAGAACTTCTTTCAGAATAGGAATCCTCTTAAACCTCTCTTACAGACATACCTTGGAGATAACTGCAGAATCAGATCTAGACCAGTGCTGTAGAGTGAATATCACAATGAAGTGTGTCACATTAATTCTTTGGTTTCCCAGCACGTTAATATGTACACCTATAAACTGTAGTTTATGAAGTGTGAAATAGCATTATGTTTTAAAAAAGTGCATGCCTTAATTAAAAAAATATTAATCAGGTTGGTGGTTGGTGAAGGTTGGGTGGTTGTGCTAATTTTTAAAAATAAGATGATATTGAAATTTGCTTCATGAATAGTCTTCCTTTCAGAAAGGATTTTTTCTGTAGCATGTGGTGCTGTTTAGTACCATTTTATCCATAGTAGAACTTCTTTCAAAATCATGAGTCTGTCCTCTCAAACCCTGTTGATGGGTTATCAACTACATTTATGTAGTATGCTTAAGTTCTTTGTTGTCATTTCAACAGTCTTCACAGCATCTTCATTAGGAGTAGATTCCATCTCAAGAAACCACTTTCTTTGCACATCCATAGAAGCAGCTCCTCATTCGTTTAAAGTTTTATCATGGGATTGCAGCAATATGCTCCCATCATCAGGCTCCAATTCTAGTTTGCTTGCTATTTCCACCACATCTGCAGTTACTTCCCTCACTGATGTCTTGAACCCCTCAGCCTGAAAGGCATCCAGAGGGTTAGGTTGGAATGAGTTTCTTCCAAACTCCTGTTAATGTTGATAGACCTCTTCCTGTGAAACACAGATGTTCTTAATGGCATCTAGAATGGTGAATCCTTTCTAGAAGTTTTTCATTTTACTTTGCCCAGGTCCATCAGAGGAATCATTGTCCACAGCAGCTATAGCCTTATGAAATGTATTTATACATTTATAATATGTATTTATTAAATAATAAGACTTGAAAGTTGCATTTGCTCCTTGATCTGTGGGCTGCAGGATGGATGTTGTGTCAGCAGGCATGAAACCAGCATTAATCTTGTTGTCTGTTACCATCAGACCTCTTGGGTGACCAGGCGCATTGTCAGTGAGCAGCAATATTTTGAAAGGGATCTTTTTTCCTGATCAGTAGATGTCAGCGGTGGGCTTAAAATACTCAGTAAACCACACTGTAAGTAGATGTGCTGTTATCCAGGTTTTGTTCTATGTATAGAGCACAGGCAGAGTGGATTGAGCATAATTCTTAAGGGCCCTAGGATTTTTAGAATGGTCGGTGAGCATTGGCTTCATCTTCAGGTCACCAAGCAGCATTAAGACAATCAGCCTATCTTTTGAATCCAGACATTGACCTCTCCTCTATGGCTATGAATGTCCTAGATGGCATCTTCTTCTAGTATAAGGTTATTTAATATACACTGAAAATTTGTTGTTTAGTATACCCACTTTCATTAATTATCTAAGCTAGATCTTCTGGATAACTTGATGGCAGCTTCTGGATCTCTGCTAGCTTCAGACCTTTTCCTGCAGCTTCCTCACTTTTTTCATCTTTTTACAATTGAATAGCATTAGGGCCTTGGTTTGGATTAGGTCTTGGCTTAAGGAAGTATTGTGGCTGGTTTGATCTTCTATGCAACTACTTAAAAGTCCTCCATTTCAACAAAAAGGCTGTTTTGTTTTCTTATCATTTGTATGTTCACTGGAGTGGCACTTTCAGTTTCCCTGAAGAACTTTTCATTTGCATTCATAGCTTAGCTGTTTGCTGTAGGAGGCCCCAACTTTTGGCCTTTTTTGGCTTTGGGAAAGACTTCCTCCCTAAGCTTAACCGTTTCTGGCTTTTGATTTAAAGTGAGAGACCTGTAGCTCTTCCCTTGAACACTCAGACCATTCTAGGTGTAGGCATCAGCCTAATTTCCATATTGTTGTGTCCCGGGGAGTAGGGAGGCCTACAGAGAAGGAGACAGATGAGAGGGAGAGAGATGGGGGAACAGCTTGTTAATGGAGCAGTTAGAACACATATAGTATTTATTGATAATGTTTGGTCTTAATATGGGTATGGTTTGTGGTGTCTCAAAACAATGACAGTAGTAAGCAACATCAAAGATCACACATCACCATTACGAATATAATAATAATAATGAAATATTGTGATAATTATCTACCAAAAGGTGATACAGAGACTCACAAAGTGAACAAATGCTTTTGGAAAAAATGGGGCCAATAGACTTGCTTGATGAAGAGTTGCCCCCAAACCCTCAATTTGTAAAAAAAAAAAAAAAAAAAAACCAACAAAAAAAACCCCTCACTGTATCTGTAGTGCACAGTAAAGCAAAACCGAATAAAACAAAGTAGGCCTGTACTCATAAAACATGGGGCATACTGAAACTACACAGGAGGCAAACTGAAGGTGCTCCTAAATGGCCAAAGTTGGAACAGTTTTAGCAACAAAATAAAAAATTATAGTATTAGATTTTAAACTGTAGAATAAAGCATATAACCATGAATCCATACTGATAGAAGTAAATAATTCAATGAATAAATAAATGGAAGAGAATGAACAACTCTTTTTATAGTAGAATTCCAGTTAATCAGTATGGAAGGAATGAGAGAAAAATCACCAGTGGGACAAACACTATAGTAATAGTTACAGACATAAATAATAAAAAGTTACAGACAAGATTTACTGACCAATGTTCAAGTTTCTCCTGAAACTTGAGAAACACAACTTGAATACTCATTTGTATTAGTTACAAATGGAAAAAACAGTAAATGTAAAGTGGAGAAGCGATAGCACCATTACCATATATTAAGGTTCATATTACCTGTAGTAAGACATCGGTACCAGGAACTGCTTGATACGATTCAGTCAGAGAGATACGTTGTCATTTCTGTGGGAGTTTTTGGCAAAAAATTTATAACCTCAGGCTAGTCCATGAGGAAATATAACATGAATCCTGATTAATGACATTGTACAAAATTATCAGTTCTCTTTAAAAAAGTGTCAAGTTCACTCTGAGGGGAGTGGGGAGGAAGATGTTTTGCGCACCCAGGCTGGAGACCGTGGCCTGGCTCTGTGTACATGGTAGACCTCTCCTGCAAGGCTAGGGAGTCAGGGTGGCAAGTGCTAGACACCTGACCATGGCACCACCTGGGTGGGCTTCTGCCTCAGCTGGGCATGGTACACCCTGAGAAACTGCTGCCCCACAGGTCTAGTACAAGTTCTAGCAGTCAGTGACAGAGCAGGGCTCCCATAGCCCAAGTATCCCAACAGCGCCATGCATGCATTCCTGGAATGCCCCCAAGCTTTTCAGTGCCATCGCCTGGGTTTTGCAATGGCACATGATGGAGCTAGGAATGTGGTCTGCTGGAGGAAGGAGCGGTGTCCAAGATGATAGAACAGAAGTTGAGGAAGAGCAGCAGAGAAGGAAGAAAAAGGAGTTGAAAGAGAATGTCACTAGAGGAGAACAAGGAACACATCCTGAAGTTGTAGGAGAAGTTTTTGGTCCTACAGGAAGAGAAGCCACGAGCTTTTCTTGCAGCTCAAGAAAAGTTTTACATGAGGCTGTGCCCGGCCACTTTTAGCCCACCCAGACAGAGGTTCTTCAGCCTTGTGGTGCCTTGTACTTAAAAAAGCAGATTGAACATGGTAACCAGCAGACTGGATTTCCTCCCTATGCTCCACGAATTTAGTTTCTGGACTCCTTGCCTCCCCTCGGCTTCCTCCTGCAGATGCAACCAGCAGGAAAGTCAGGCTTTTTGCCTTTCCCGCTGCTCCTGCAGATACAATCAACGGAAAAGTCAGACTTTGCACCTCCCAGCTAACCAGGCCCTTGGCTCTCAGCATAGCCAAAACGTGTGATTCTAGCACAAATCACACTTTATTTTCAACCTCACCTCTACCATCTGCTGTGGGTGAGGATTCTGTTCTGCCTCAGCCCAGCTCAATGAAACCTATCTGCCACTAGGAAAAAAAAGAAAGTCAAGTTCATGAAAGACCAAGAAAGACCAAATGTGTCTAGGAACTTACACTAATAATTGTCAAATATATCCTGTACTTGCAAGACAAAGCAAATAAAATTATAGCAGTTAAACTGAAGAAATATAGCTGACTGAGGCTACTGCTGTATACACAGGACTGCTTTAATTGTTAATAAGCCAGGAGTGTGGACTCTGCTTTTTTGTTTGACCTTAGAACATCGACAAAACTGGCTTAAGAAAGTATATTTTGAGAGAAATAATTTATTTGGAGTACAGGTTTCCAGTTTTCCTTTCAGTGCTACAAATAAATTAATAGGTTTCCAGTTTTCCTTTCAGTGCTACAAATAAATTAATAGGTTTCTTGTTAGGTCACTTAATTTTTCAGAGGCTGTGGCAGTGAAGGAATACTAGGACAAGGGATGGTGAGCTAGTTCAAGCTGTGACTTGACCACTTAATAGTTCATTTATTTCTTCATTCTCTTACCACCCTTCTCATTTTATGCCATTTGTTATAAATATCTCTGTACTGAGTCCTTGAATAGGTGTGGAGAGCATAGTGCTAAAACAAAGAGTAGCAGGACGTTGTTATCCATTAGTTATATCATAGCTTACTTTCTAAATCAAAATCCTAGAAAAATATACGAGACCTGAAAATAATTAGTGGGTTCAAATTAAATTGTAAAATTGAGGTTTTATCTATTTCCAATTAGTTATAACATAAAGGATGTTAAAATTTGTCATACTTTTACACTTGATCTTAGCCAAAAGGCCGAGAAGCGATAAAAATTTGTCATACTTTTTTAGTTCCATTTGTAAATTTTATCTAGGAAATTATCCTTCACCTGAAGAGACATTAAATATACATATAAAAATATTCATTAAAGCATCTTGTGAAATAGAAAAAATTAAAAGTGGGTATGTGTGTGTATATATATACATAAGATAGGGAATATGTGAATATTATCTGTAAGTTCTGATTATAGAATTGTTAGTGTGGCATCAACTTATTTAAAAACAAAATAGAAATTCTTGAATTTATGGACAGAGGACTGGAAGTAAAAAAATAACTTTTAAATGATTTTACCTTTTTACTCCTGAATTGTAAATCTGTTCTCACGTTTTATTAAAAAAAAAGTTGCTTTAACAATGGGAGAAGTACATTACAAATTTCGTTTAAAATACTTCGTTTTTTTTTTTAATTTCATGGCAATACAAATATAAAACAAAACTCAATGATAATATATGTAAAGTAAATGGTCCTGTTTCTCAGATTATTCCCAGTATGATGTAAACTTTTTCTATCCCCCTCTGTGCTCATACAGGTGATTTTTAAAATCAGTAATAGGAATGCTGGTTTTTTACTTTTTTTACTTTTTTGCTTTTTTCTGTGACAGCTATATTTTAGATACTATTTTGTTTTAGTAAATGCAAATGTGCCTTTGTAACAGTTGTTTTGTGTTCCTTGGCATCAATGAGCCATACTTGTTTCCCATTTATAATTGATCATGTCTTCAATTTCTTATCTTTAATGCCACAGTGTATATCTATGTATACATATATTCTTGCATGTTTATGTAGATATTTCTTTTTAGTTTATTGGAAATGGACTTGCCCATTTAAAATTCTAATACATGTCTTAAGTTATCCCTGAATAAGTTTGTTGTTGTAATTCTGAAACTAAAAAAACTTTGAAAACCAAAAGCTTTTTCACGTATCATTTAGTGGCAGGATCTGACAGGAGCCTATTTGATGATAAACCTGACCTGCGTTTATGTTGGGGTCTTGTCAGACCTTTATTATTTTCAGAAAAGTAAATGTTCATCTTACTGCAGAAATACCAGTGTGTTTGATTGCTGGGTGCTGTCCCAGATACTGTTAATAATATAATAATTGTATATGGACCCTTTTTGAAATCAGGAAAAATCAGTTTCAAAACATACGTAGTAGTGGAGTTTTTGGATGGAGGATTTTTTTTACCTCTACCTATATATGTTTTCAGCTGTGTGAATATGAAAATATTTTCTTAACCATAAAATTTATGAGTGTATTAATGTCTAAGAAGTAGATTACCCACTTTATTTGAAATTCAGTTTATCTGAATAGAAATATGTATTGGGGACTTAGAGAAAAATCTCAAAATAGTCTAGATTTTGCTTAAAATCCCTTAGGAACATTTTTGTTTTGCGATCTGACCCAAACTCCTCTAACAGCTGGGTTTTCTGTTGTCTGTGGGAAATACCACTTTTTTTTTTTTTTTTTTTCCCCTCAAGTTCATGGAGTTGGTTTTGGGGACGCATTTTACAGGAAACAACAGTATCTTGAAATTCGAGTCTTAGTGTAGGAAGGTACTTAAAAAAGCAATGTAGAAAATGAGACAATGAGAGGACATCAGTATTATATAGTCTTCACTCTTGAAGTTGTTTTTTGAGTAGAGGATATATATACTTGAATTTGCATTGACATAAATGCCAATATAATGTGAGTCTATTCGGTATTATTTTGTAGGTTTTTTTTCTCTTAGTCATAACTAATTACTAACTTATTTGTAATTCTGAACACATATAGTTCAATATTTTTTTCTCCCACATACCTATAAGGCTGAGGTTGGCATACTTTTTCTGGGAAAGGGCTAAGGGCTAAATAGTAAATATTTTAGGTTTTGCAGGTCATACGGTCTTTGTCTCAACTACTCAGTACTGCTCTGGCCCAAAGGTAGCTATAGACATTAAGTAAATGATTGTCTTCTAAAACTTAATTTATAACAACAGATGGTAGGCTGACACCTGTTCCAGAAGTTTTCCTCAGTGGGTTGATAAAATGGGGGAGAGAGGGTTTGTTAAGGGTTCCTTTGACACACAAAGATTTTTTTGACTAGGCAGTTTTGTTCTTTGTAGTGGTCTCTATCAGGATTGGTTCTGAGTGCCTTTAAGAACTCTATTATGCCAGCGATAGATCCCAGGCTTTTCTCTTTATACAGTAATAGAATGTATGTTTGAGCTCTTGGACTCCTGATTTCTTGACTATAAATATATTAACCATCTTAGTTACATGTTATTACTCTGTTTTTTAATTTATTCTAGTTATTTTATTTCTTTGGGTTATTTGATTTATTAAAGGCTTAGAGCAAACTAGAAGAAGGAAAGTAAATATAGTAAGTTAGTTATCATTTACAGATTTTGTATCAAGTAACTCGTTAAATGGTTTTGTTTTACCTTGAATAAAATACCTGATCGTAGCTTACATGTCAACTCTGCTGAAATTTTTATTTGAAAATCTTTCAGACATGAGGAAGAGCATCGACGCCGTGAGGAAGAAATGATCCGACACAGAGAACAGGAGGAACTGAGGCGACAACAAGAGGGCTTTAAGCCAAATTATATGGAAAATGTAAGTAAAATACTAGTTAACTGAAATTATTTTATATTGTCAGGTGGACAAGGCATATTTAGAATTCTTTGGATATTTATATATTTTTAAATCTTTACGAATTTGTCTTGTTTATGTTAAACTAATGATTTTCTTAACCTCTTACAGGCAATAACTTACAAGTAGTTTCTGAAGATACTATTAATGTTTTATAAAAAGGATGTTAAATTTTTTAAATTTTTATCTTTTTTTAATATATGGTTCTAAATTAGAACTCTTGGTAAATCTATCATCTCTACTTGATTGAATTTCAACATTTATTGATAATAAAAATTCTTTAGGGGCATTTGGCTGGCTCAGTCAGAAGAGCATGAAGCTCTTGGTCTTGGGGTCCTGAGTTCAAACCCCACATTGGGCATAAAGATGATTTAAATAAATAAACTTAATGGAATGACATAAATAAAAATTCCTTATATTGGAGGATACTAGACAAATACAAATGTAGGCCAGTATGTTCTCATCACCCAGCCATGACAGTTATCACTACATAGCTGATCTTTTAATCTACCCACCCTTCCTGAATTATTTTTTATTAAATCCCTGACTTTATATGGTTTTATTATGTGTTTCAGTATGTATCCCTAGAAATTAAGGACTCTTTTTAAAAATATCTTTGTCATATCTTAAAAATTGTCACTTCTTTAATATTAACTAGTAAAAGCCCACATTTGCCCAGGTTTTATAAAGGTTTTTATTTTGTTTACAACTGGTTCAAATTGGCTGACAAATCCAGTGTTATAGTCTGAAGGTTTTTTCTTCACCTTTTAAATTTTTTACTTAATTTTTAAAGAAACAGACCCTTGTTGTTTCTCACATCCTGGATTTTGTTGAATTTATCCTTGCAGTGATGTTTAACAAGTTTCTCTATCCCTGAGTTCTTTTTAAATTGGAGCTCTGAAGATTTGGTCTTACTCAGGTTTTTTTGGGAAGGCAAAATGGTAGGGCAAACAAGGATACTTCAGATAGTTAAAATCCCCATGTTCTTAATGTGAACTAACAAGTCTTACTATTCACCTTAGATGAATGCCATTTTAACAGTCATTATTCTGAAAAATATTTACTGGTGTTTTCTTCCCTAGCTATTCAGAAATCATTCTTTAATAAAGTTTCTGAGGCTAAAAGTATTAATTCAAGTCACTGACTCTTTTGCTGACCTTCTGCCCCCATTCTTCTGTCCCTAGAAAATTTTTAAACTTCTTTTCTAAAAAAGAATACACACAGTAAAATGCATCCTAATTTGTATAATAACAAGAAATTTTTATCTTGGTTACATCAAGTAAATATTCTTTGACTAAAAATTATGTGGCATTTAAATTCAATTAGAGAGGTTTCTTACTATTTATGTTACACTAAAGGTTTAATTTAATTGATTTTTAAATTCCATTACCAAGTTAGTTGAGTTTTCAAGCATTGCACATTTTCTACTAATTTCTAGCATTTCTAGCATCATTTTGGAATTCTCTTTTCCTACTTGGATACATAGTCTTTGCTTATGACGTATTTTAAATGTGGTCTTAGGTCTTTTGGTTGTTAAATGTGAACAATCTGTTGGATTTATCAGTGTGAGGATATTTTATGATGTTATAAAACTATGTGGAATTAAAGTTTTTTGGTCCATATTTTGAAACTAGTGACTAAGTTTTTATTTTCAAGTATAATCCAGATGTAAACCACATATAATACATTTCCTAGGAAAACTTTATTTTGTTCCATTGAGGATTAGGAAATTCTTCCTTGTCCTTTTATGTACCTGAACATTTCTTTTCCTGAAGTGTTTGCTTATAGTCAGATTTGGTGGAATTAGCTTTCTTACTATTTTTTTTGGCATAAATTTTGCATTCTTGGAGCATATGTGTAGCTATTTGTAATGTCATATACATAAATAATTTAGGGGAGTAAAAGTAAATGATTAAGTAAAATGTATTCTCCTGTTACATTTAAGTTGGCTATATCATAAATTTGTAGACTCTTTATTCTTTGAAATTATTTCATAGAAATTTTTTAAAAACATACCAGTGTTTTTTATATTTGTTCAGTGGCATTTAATATAGGTATAATTAATGAAGGACAGATTTTAATTTTACTTTCCTATTCAAAAATTATTTGGAAATGTTGCTATAATTTAAAATTGAAATACTGCAAATTCTTGTTTTAATTTTAAAACATTTGTATGTTTAAAATTAATTTTTTGGTGGGTAGAATTTCACAAATTACTGATGAACTTTGAAAATAAATGAATTACATATTTAAAATATTCATGGTGGGTTTATTAAAGCACTTCAAAAATAGATCATTTATTGTTTCACCAGATTATACTCTTAGAAAATGTAGATGTTATATTTTAATACTAAGATATCTTTGTTTTCAGGTAGTTAAAGTATAAGTTGTATATTTGAAGCATCATAAGATTAATTTGGCTGGAGCAGAAGTCAGCAAACTATAGCCTAGGACCAGTGCCCAGTTTCTACCACTCTACCACAGAGCTAAGAATGGTGTTTACGTTTTAGAGAGTTGATGGATAAGGAAAATAAGAGAATATTAGAGTATCCGTGACTCAAAAGACACAAGATACTTACTCTGACCCTGTACAGAAGAAGTTTGCTGAACCCTGGGCTGGAGAGTTGGTGCTAGGTTTTTTTTTGTTTTCTGTTTGTGTTTCTGTTTTTTAATTAATATTCTTGTTAGGCCACAAAGTTACTATATTCTTAATTTTCTGAAGAGGAACCATACTTAAAATAGTATGTAACAAAGGAATTAAATTTTTAGGGGAAATACAGTCTTTGCCAGATTTTTAGGTTTTTTGATATTAGAAATTATGGATAGACAAAAGTTTTTCATCATTTTGGTATCAGTTTTATTTGGTTCCTAGCTTCATAATGCTTGTTAATATAAGCTAATCAAGCACTAAAGAAATGTTAACAAAAGTTCTTCATAGGTCTTGACTGTTTTGTGTTAATAGAAGAAACATTGAGGTAATTGTTGTATCAGTTATTCTTCATTTACTTTAAAACTGTCTTTGGAAAAAATTGTTAAATTTAATGTTTGTTTTTGTTTTTAAAAGCTTTGAAATTAGGCCCTCTTATGTGCTTTCTCTTTTTTCACTGTTCAGTTTAAAGGGAGGAATCAAATGGTAAGTGTTCAGCTTGCCCAAATAGTAAGAGTAATTAGTATAAAGCAGATTTACTTGGTTTAAGATGCCACCTCTCATTTCTTTCTAATATTCCTATGAGGAATATTCCAACACAAATAGTAGTATGGACTTTGAGGTAGAAAATAAGAACTGATTTCCATATTTTGTGTCTTGAAAAATAATTTTTTTAAATGTAATAAAATACGAAGGAAAACATACATCATGTCTGGTCATGTTTTTCTTTGTTAGCCTTCAACTTTATCATAATTTAATGACATGGATATATTTTTAAGTGTTTTAAGGATATGTCAGCACCTCATCAACTAGAAGTCATTTTATTTCATACCTTATTTCTTAGAAGTCAAGCTCTTTGATAGCTCTGGTAATTATAAATAAAACACGTTAATTTTAACTAGTAGCATAATGTATTTTTGACAGCCCTAACAATGTATATATTTTTATGCTATGTTTTAAATACATTTAAGTTTATCTTTACTTTTACCATACTGTAGAGTGTAATACCAAACCATTTTCTTGATAGTACTTATTGGGTTGAAATTTTCTATTTACCACAATTTTAAAACTTTTGGACATATCACAGTAAGTTACAGTGTTAGTGTAAAAATGTATGAGATTATCTCTTACGAATGTTTGTGATTTTTTTTTAAATTTTTGTTAAGTTGCTCCACTTACTATAGATGAAGTAGTTTAAACATTTTAGTGCTGCAGTATACCAGTCTTTATCTGTGGATTCAATTTGTGTTGGAGTAAAGTGGAGATTTTAATTAGAATTTTTTTAATGCAGTTTCTTAGAGTAAGCTTTGCTTTCTTGGGAAAAATGATAGTTTTATAAGAACATCTAAATCTCATTCTAGCTTTAGCAGTTGCATCAAGTAGTTATAAAATACTTTGTTTAGGTAAATTGGGGCAGTGTTTATATGGGCTACTGTTTTATTTTAACACTTCAGGAGGTTTTTTTTTTTTTTTTTTTTTTTTTTTTAGAAGTTTGTATTTGATGTAAATATTAATGTTTGTTTTTTAGTGAATAAAGAATAGCCTTCAGATCTGTTTCAAAACACATACATGAATTGATACTGAAGAATTTTTACTTTTGTTTGAGTAGGTGGGAATAGCCCTGGATATTTAAACACATGTGCATAATAAACCTGGAAATAATTGTATATTATATGCTAGGGCAGTAATTTGATTCAGTTATGTTTCTTTGTCAGAGTAGTACCATTGTAGCTATCCAGTATATTATATAATGAGGCCAAGACCATTAAGGAGAAGTAGCCAGAGGCTAAGGGTGTAATGGCTCTTCCGTGGTAGTGTTTTTCAAATAGTGCATAATAAACCCTCAGGGAGGTTTTTAAAAATGTAGGTTGTTCCCCTTAGGTCTCCAGCCTACAAATTGATTCGTTTCATGATTACAGTAGACTCTGATACATTCTCCATTGATCACATTTTTGGCTAAATTTAGTAATTTTCAACCTGTGCAGCACATCTTTTCGAACTTAAAAAAGAAAAATGTCTGAGTTCAATTCATCATATATTTTTGATGCAGTAGGTCTGAGTTGGAGCCATGGAATCTGCATTTTAAGCAGCTCTTCAGTCTCTTTATTTTCATTAGCAAAATAGAAGACAATTGCTGTATCTTGAAATGAGACATAGTTGAAATATTGGAATAAGAATATTAATACTTGAATTTTTTATGGAACCTGGGAGTTTGAAGGGAGGGCTCAGAGCCAGTCAACATGGGGGATAGGATTCATACACTTAATGGAAGTACCCCAAAATTTTATGTGAACAGTGCTGTGTGGGATTTTGGTGTGACAACTTTTAGTTCAGCTTTCAGCCTATATATGGAGGAGGTATTGTCTCAAATGATGGATTAACTTTTTGTTTTTTTTATATTTCATCTAGACTGGGGGTTGACGGACTGGGATAAGCCAGGCCAACTCTGAACATTGCCTGTTTTTGGAAAGTTTTATTGGAACACAGTTGTGTTTATGTTTTGATTATGACTGCTTTGTCCAAAAGTGGTAGATTGACTAGTCATGACACATCTGTATGAGACTATTTCAAGACTCTTTGGCCTGCTAAGCTTGAAATACATACTATCTGTTTCTTTGCCAAAAAAGTTTGCCCACCCCTGGTCTAGGTCCAGTCTGAGAGTTGGGGGTAATCTATAAAAAGTGACTCATGTTAACCAAACTCCAAAGAGTTTGTGAATTAAAATGCAAATTTATTAATTAATATGTTTTTTTTCAGTGTTTTTAGAAGTCTTATTGAACAGAGCACCTCATATCCTAAAATCAAAGTCCCTGAAGAATCCAAATTAGTGTCCTGAAAGGTTTATTGGTAGTCGTGGTTATAAAATAGAGCAGAAGTTACTGGAAGAACTGATAAAGCATCACTATCCCATAGCTGATTATCTTAGAGTTTTCAGATATTTTCTTAGTAGAGACATAAAGCATTGTTCTTTCATTTGTTAATGCTTTCTTGATCAGTACTGCCAAATTTGGCCTATTTAATCAGCCTTTTCTTTGTTAGTCTTCTTTCCTGCTTCTTGTGTGGGCATTGTTTCTTTTCTCTGATTTGATTATAACCCAGTTTTCCCAGATGTGCCATATACAAAACTCAAAACAAACTCTAGCCAGTAATAAAATTTCATTAATAGGTGCTGACACAGAGAACTGACCATAATCATTAATTACTAGCGAGTAGGTACAGATAAATTTTCTGAAATGATTTTTGAGTTTTTGAGAGAAGTTGCCGTTATGTGGTTTCCACCTGGCCATTACTCCTCTTTATATATAAATTATTTAGCTCTAACAAGTGATTTGATTGTATTGCAGAAGAAGATTGTTTTTTGGAAGTCTAAACACCTGAAGCAGTCAAACAAAGGACATACTTCACAAAGAGTGTTTATAGCATCTTTATTATTCTGTGGATATAACCGAAGAATTACTTGCTGTAGGGTTTGGTGTCAGATTTAGGTTTGACTTGCCGGGTAGCTAAGTATACCTCTTGCTGTTCATATTGGCATCCCAGTTCCAGTGATTAAGACATGATGGTAAAGATCAGAATTGATTATATCAGTTATATTGCAGTGATTTCCCATATAATGCTCTAGTTGTAACCAGGTTTTTATTAATGTTTTCATTTATTTATTTACTAAAATAATTTAATGTGTTTCTTACAGTGAGCCAGGAACTTTTCTGGATATTTGGGATGAAGCATAATTGGAATTAGACTTGTAGTCAAGTGAAAACAAAAATCTATAGATGTTTACATTTGTAATGTTTACATGTACTTTGGAAGTGATCTTTAGGAATTTTGACAGCGGAGAGTATTTGAATTGAAGATATGTATCGATTTTAACCAGCTATGGAAATCTTTGATCCTTTCACTTCTCTTTGAAACTTCTCAGGATTTTTTTTTTTAAAGACTTTATTTATTAGAGATCACAAGTAGGCAGAGAGGCAGGCAGAGAGAGAGGAGGAAGCAGGCTCCCTGCAGAGCAGAGAGCCTGATGTGGGGCTCGATCCTGGGACACTGGGATCATGACCTGAGCCGAAGGCAGAGGCTTTAACCCACTGAGCCACCCAGGCGCCCCTTCTCAGGATTTTTTAATAGGGGAAAACGTAATTTTTATTCAGATTGGAACAACTAAATATGGGTACTATTTAAATATGAGCACGATAAATTGCCCAATTGTGAATCATATTTAAAAGGTAATAATAATGTAGCAACTAAATATTGATTTAATCAACTGGAAGAACTATACTCAGAAGATGGAAAGACAAAAATGGGGAGTGGGTGCATATAAGAGCTGATTTCTTAAGCTAAATATTTAGATATCTAAAGTAAAAATGTTTTAAAAGAGCAATAAAATTGTATCATAATATGGAGACAAAGTCTGTAAAGAGCAGAAAGTATTTTCCTCTGGGAGAAGGAATCAGGAGTAGATGGAAATGTGACTGAGGACAGATTTTTTTTAAATTATATCTTAAATTATGAGTGTGTGCCTATAAAATTTTAATTAGTTTTATAAAAATATACATCTTAAAAAATGAAGTTACTTTTTTTTATAGCAGGAAGAAAAACGGGCTGGCTCAGGCAAAGCAGGATGGATGGATGGTTGTCCCAATCATATGATTATAAATAATAGTTTTTTCATTCATATTTAAAAGACTTCCAAATAATTCCAAAGGGAAATGCTTATTGAGCCTTCCTTAAACTCTATACACACTTTATCAGAAGTCACTTTATTGTACTTAATTATTTCTTTGTCCAGTTAGATGATTAGTGTCCTTTTTTGTCTTACCTTCCATTAGAGTTTCAGAGAGGCTTATAATCAGAAAAATTTCTATATCTTTTTCCTCCTGGAGAATGTACTCAGTGTATGCATAACCTTCTCTGACTACACACCTCAGCTGTATCATTTTCAGTATTCTTTTTTAATGCTTACCACATTCCATTCTAATTATTTTCTGACTTTGTTACCAACTAATTTGCCTCTTTGAAGTTTTTGAGTTTGAGAGTCCTGTATTTGTCATATTGTAGTTACTTAGATACAAATAGGGAGAATTAAATAGTTGTTTGATGTCCTGTTTTTCAAATACCAGTCCTGCTCAGTCATGATTTTCACTCTTCTTTTTGGGTCACCATACTTTGGTATTTATTGAATACTAATATCTCAGATGTTAAGCCTTTGTAGTTTTGAAACATAGGTGGTGTTAAGATATTGATATTTTTGTAGACTTCATGATGGAATCACGTAACAGTAAATTTTTCAAAAATACTCAAGTAACAATTTTTTGGTTTGGTTTTCAACACACCTAACTTTTCATTATTTGGATCCCACTTGAATATACCATAAGAGTGTTAGACTTACAGGAAGATTTAGAGGTTTCCATTTAGTAAGAAAATTTGTTCACTGTTTTACTATTTTGGAACAGAGTGCTGGGTACCTTGGAGGATACAGAAATGAATCAAGCTCAGGGTCAGGTCAGGTCTTTGAGGATTAGGTGTAGAGTATCTGTGTAAAGTATACAGAGATACAGCTAAAAAGTTTTGAGAGTTTAGTGAAAGATTCTCTGCTAGGGAATGTGAAGAGTGCATTGAGTAGCCTCGGCACTGTTGTAGAACTTATTTTGGATTTTTTTTTTCTAAAAATGAATGGTTTATTCCACTGTGTTGTAGGTATACATCATGTCTTTTCATTTGAAATGGTAAGTTTTTCTAATCTTTGTTCAGAATGTTAAGATCTTTCAGCTCATGTTTACCTTTCTGGAGGGGTTGAGAAGAAGAAAGTCAAGACTGGCAAATAGAAATGTTAACTAAAGTAAACACTTTTTGAGATTCACATATGTGTGATATAAATAATAAGAATTTTTAGGTATTAAGTTGAATTAAAAAGATTCTAGGAAGACATAAAAATTCAACTTGTTACTTCTGCTTTGTGTCTTAACATTATATTTAGAGCCACCCTGAAACAGGAGTTGTTCTACAAGGTGATTGTGTAAAAAAAATTTTTTTTAGGTCAGCCTCCATCTAGTATCTTTTGTACTTTGTACTGAGGACATAAAGTTCTGCTAGTTTCACCTGAAATGCCAGAGTTTTATATCAAATCTGACTAAATAAATGTGAATGTTAATATCTCTCTGTAGTTATTATCTAACTACTAGTGATGGGGTAGGAACTTGGGTTTGTGAGCATGCTCTGCTGATGAAATATTTTTATTTCTGTTTAAAATTTCAAGCAATTGAAAGTATATGGGTAAGTCTGCCTATATTTTGTCTTATGATATCCTGCACTATATTGTACATCATGTTTCATGTTCTCTGTTTTCTGGTTGTAAATTTACCGTGTTTCTCACTAAGTAACTTCTTCATTTGGCCTATTACTGCTTCTTAAAATTCAGCTTTTAAACAATTGATATGCTTATTATAGTAGTTTCTCTTATAACTCTGTATTTTGGATTTTATTTAGTTACCACTTAAATATTTTTAGAATTATTATAAATGTACCTGTAGCTTTGAGTTACCTACTTAGGAAAAACATATAATTTGTTAAAATTTCAATGTTTCTGGCATACTGCTAAAATAATGTAATGCCTAATATCATTAACAGAAAGATTCCCCATTAAATATATACTTTAATTCTTTATACATCAGAACACATGTGCTTTTGTTTATTCCTTCCACTGCTTTCTTCTGTTGATGGGGCCAATTTGGCATTTCTTCTTATACAGTTTATATTAGTCCTTTTGTTTCATCTTTCATATCTTAGTCTGACCAGTCATGATAGTTGTTTTGACTTTGGTAAGGAAATGTACTGGTTAAGAGGTTATGGGTGAAGAAATGTGAACCAGTTACCAGTATTATGTGAGCTTTTTGATAGGATATTATTCAAGATACTGTGTTTGTGGCTGTTGCTGATACCATCATGGCTGATTTCTTTAATTAAGAGTTTAGGATAAAATAACGAAAATCTGAATAAATATTTCTAATCAAGTTTCAGTTTTTAAAAGCATCTCTTTAAAGTTTGCCATAACAATTGAAAAGTGATGGTGATAATGGTAATTTTGAAAATGTCCCTTGGGTAGATGATTAAAAATATTCTTAGTTGAATATGAATTTGTTTTAAAAATAATTTGTTTAAAATATTTATTCCCTTCTGTCTCTTGATACATGGTGATTATATGTAATTATATTTAATTAATCTTCAGTTAGAAAACCACCCTAGTTATTAAAAAGCTGCAATTTCTGAATTTGACAGTGACACCAGCATAGTCTTTTAAAGGTACCCAAACCAGGCTTTAAAAATACATTGAGTGAGGGGCACCTGGGTGGCTCAGTGGGTTCAGCCTCTGCCTTCGGCTCAGGTCATGATCTCAGGGTCCTGGGATCGAGCCCTGCATCGGGCTTTCTGCTCATCAGGGAGCCTGCTTCCCCGCTCTCTCTGTGCCTGACCCGCTTCTTCTTCTTCTTCTTCTTTTTTTTTTTTTTTTTAAAGATTTTATTTATTTATTTGAGAGAGAGACAATGAGAGAGAGCATGAGCGAGGAAAAGGTCAGAGGGAGAAGCAGACTCCCCATGGAGCTGGGAGCCCGATGTGGGACTCGATCCTGGGACCCCGGGATCATGACCTGAGCCGACGGCAGTCGTCCAACCAACTGAGCCACCCAGGCGTCCCGCCTGACCCTCTTCTTAACTTGTGATCTCTGTTTGTCAAATAAATAAATAAAATCTTTATAAAAAATTACATTGAGTGAATATAGATTAAGAGGTACTTGTCTTGAGGTTAATGAATATAGTGAGCTAAGATGTCAGCCTCCCTACTTATATTTGTTTCCTCTTACTTCTGATTTTAAATTTAACAAGTAACAAATCTTTATTACTCGTGACTAAAAGAAACATAAAAAAATTTTAATAGGGATGCCTGGATGGCTCATTTGGTTTAGCATCTGCCTTCGTCTCAGGTCATGGTCCCAGGGTCCTGGGATCGAGTTCCACATTGGGCTCTGTGCTCAGCGCGGAGCCTGCTTCTCCCTCTGCTTGCCGCTCCTCCTGCTTGTGCATGTGCGCTCTCTCTGTCTCTCTGTCTAATAGATAAATAAATAAAAATTTTAATAGACTACTTTTTAGTTTTAGATTCATAGCAGAATTGAGCCGAAGATAGAGATTTCCCATATACCTCCTTCACCAACATGTATCCAGAGTCCTTCACTATCAGAATGGAACATCATTATCGCCAAAAGAAAACAGTCTATGTTAGGGTTCACTCTTGGTGTTGGGCAATTGGTGGACTTTCAACAAAATGTACCCGTTGTTATAGTATACACAATAGTTTCACTGCCTTAAAAATCCTCTGCCCTCTGTCTCTTCATCCCTCTCTCCTTCCTAATCCTGGGCACCCACTGATTTCTGCTACTTTCATTATAGTTTTGCCTTTTCCAGAATGTCTTGTAGTTGGAATCCTATAATATATAGCCTTTTCATTCTGACTTTTTTGTAATAAGCATTTTAAGGTTACTCTTTGTCTTTTCATGGCTTGATAGCTTGTTTATTTTTAGTGCTAAATAATGTCTCATTGTCTGGATGTACCAATTTGTTTATCCATTCACCTACTGACGGACATCTTGATTGTTTCCAAGTTTTGGCAATTATGAAAAAGCTGCTATAAACATCCATGTGCAGGTTTTTGTGTGGTCATAAGTTTTCAACTCCTTTGTGAATACCAAGGAGTATAGTTGCTGGATTGTATGTATGTAAGATTATCTTTAGTTTTGTAAGAAACTGTTAAATTTTCTTCCAAAGTGAATATGCCATTTATAATCCCGATCAGCAGTGAATGAGAATTCTTATTTCTCTACATCCTTGTCAGCACTATGTGTTGTCAGTGTTTAGGATTTTGGTCATTCTAATTGGTGTGTTGTGGTATCTCATTGTTGTCTTAATTTGCAATTCCCTAATGATACATGGTGTAAAATTTCATTTTAACAGTTATAAAACTGAGGAACATGTTCCCAGTAGCCAAGGGTGCAGATATCATGGAATGCATGTATTCAAATTGAGGGTAAAAAACCATCACAGATTGTATTTATTGAAAGATTGTCTTAGGTTGCTTAAAACATATTCCCCCCTGCCCTGAGGTCTAGTAGTGAATAGTACGTTTTGGAAATTACTCTTTTTAATTACTTGAAGTAAAAATGTTAAGCATTTTTGCATAAGCATTTTTGCTTAACATTCTCAAGCATTCTCTGTTTCATTATGTTTGAAAGTTTGCATGCTATTATTTGTATCAGTGGGAACATGTCTTCCCTTTTCAGTTTACAGTTACTTCATTTCTATTAAGAAAAGATTACTTTGTTGATGCATATACCCTTCAGTATTAGAACTTTTTAAATGAGTGAATAATTTCTTGGCAAAGAGGCCTACCTTTTATTTTGAATTTTTTTCTTTACACCCATTTTCGTAATATTTCATGTAATTAAAAAAAAATAATTAAATATTTCATGTAATTGATTTTTCTTTCATTTTTTATTTCCAAATACCCTGTTTGTTAGATAGTATTTCAGCTGCTAATTAATTTCTCTCTTGAAAGTTAGATTAACTATCTAATAATCTTTATTTTTTTATGTAAACTTTTCTAGTGAAGGGAAAGATATATTTCCAGGTACTAAATATAACTTATTTTTAGAAATTCTTAATTATAAAAAGGTTGAGTCTTGTTACTTCCCAGAACTTAAGATGTTTCTTTAGAATTATATTTCCCGTAGTAGATTTAAAGGTTCTGTATCAGTGTTTTTACATCAGGAATTTTGGCATTTTCTTTATCAACACACTGAACCTAGATGGTACGTGGTAATCCTTTAACAATCCCTTGGATGCTTTTTCAGAAATGTATGTGAAAGATCTTTACAAATTAAAGAATAATGATCATGGTCATTAAGACTGCATTCATTCAAACAGGAATTTACATTACTCAGTGTCAGATGAATATATCTTTATCATTGATTGCAAAATGTTTCAGTTGATATTACGTTAAATCATTATGTAGTGTACTTTTCTAAACCTTAGGCATTCATATTATACTTTTAGGCTCATCTTTGTGTACCATGTGAATCCTTTAAATTTGGTTATCTAAAAAAAAGAAACTACAGTATCTTTAAGTTCACAGGTTGATATTGTGAGTATTAAGTATTAAAGGAAAAGATCCTATTCTACACAAAATAATGTGAAGTTCTTCACTGGTTTAGTTACTTTACATTAGTGCAGATTTTCTACTTTTATTTTCGTGAATGAATACTGACTAGAACTTAAAAGCATTGGTTCTTAAACTTTTTGGTTTTGGAATTTTTTTACACTACCAAAAATTATTGAAGACCTCTAAGAGCTTTTGTTTTGTTTTGTTACACCAGTGTTTACCATATTAGATAAGAGAGAAAGTTGAAAGAAAATGGGTAGTACTGGGAACACTGGCCTCACTTTACATGTTTGCAGATTTCCTTGACGTTCCACTTATATGTAGTGAGAAGAGTGGTATTGTTTTGTTTTGTAAATTTGCTTAATGTTTGGCTTTATAGAAATGGCTGGCTTCCCATATTTGCTTTTGCATTCCATCTGTTGCAGAATGCTCTTTTGATTAAAGTGCATGAAGAAAAACCAACTTTACTTAGATAAGTAATTAGTAAAATGGAGACGAGTATATTTTAACCTTTTCAGAGAATTGTACCTGTTTTTGTCTTCATTGCATTACAATCTAGTGCATGAAGAAAAACCAGCTTTACTTAGATAAGTAATTAGTAAAATGGAGACGAGTATATTTTAACCTTTTCAGAGAATTGTACCTATTTTTGTCTTCATTGCATTACAATCTACTGGGCTACCTTGAATGGATTTTTTTTTTCCCATGCACAATTTTTGTAATGTCATATACCAAACATTAGAAAAATATTGATCCATTGAGTTATGTGCATCTTCTAAATTTTAATATAGTTTATTATACAGAATTAAAAACAATCACATTTCTTAATATCAACCACTAATCTTGTCAGAAAATGTCTGCCAAATGCTGTCCCAAAGTGTAACATTCCTGTGATACCTTTTGTAAGCCAAAATGGCATAAAAATGAAGAAACAACTACTGTTAATATTCATATGAAAAAATTTTGGAGAGCTTCTAAACCAGAATTACAACTCTTAGGCCTCTCTGATAGCTTAGTACACATCTTGCTACTGATCCACAGAATAAATCTAGATAAAGCACAGATGTTCACACACAGTTCAAAGCTATGACAACTTGATGATGAGAGGCTAAGTATAGTTCCCAGGGAAGGTGCTTGGTAGCACTTTTTGCTGCTCTAGATTTGTGCTGCCTCTAAAATTGCTTGCTACAAAACACACTGATCTTTATGTTCACTTTTTGCCTTTTTCCATAGAAGTAAGAATCCCTTTTTGGTTAGCAAAAGCAGATACTACAAATGTAGGTCTTTCATAAAAGCCAAGTGGCATAATACACCTTTAGAAAAACAAGGGGTACCTGTACACAAGTCAGTAATCAGTTTGTCAGATGCTGTCTTACTCAGTTTACAACCCAATCGTATGAATGTTTTTCTTGAAGAACCACCCTATTTCAGAATGGAGCAGAAGTGAATTATGTATATATCCTGTTTTGCATAGATTATTAAAAAGACATGTAGGGATTCAATAAAAATAATTCTAACTGCTTCATCTACATATTCTAGTTGAAATTTTAAAATTAGTTGTTTGGGCAGACAACCTCTCCTCTGCTGTCCTGCCTGCTGCTCCCTTGCAACAATGATAGTTACTAGTAAAAATTGAATATAAGTGCCTTAATTTTTGCTAAAATACCAAGATTTTTGCTTCCCAATTGCTTGTACACCATTCCTAAATATGTAGATAGACTGAAAAGCCCAATTAGATCATAGTTTTATAATTGTGTTCTAATGTTTAGTAAGACATGAAACAGTTTTGAATTTGTGCACTTCCCAAAAGGGTCTTGTGGACTCAGTACTCTGCCAGCCACACTCTGAGAGCCATTGTTTTAATGAATGCTGCTTTGATAATGTGGTTCTGGAAATCAGTCATATTTTGCTTGCTTTTTTGGTCAGCTGTGAATTTAAGCATACTTCAGTGACAAGCTCAGGAATACATATATATAATTCTTTTAATGGAAAGGCACAACTTGTGAATAAAAATAACTAAAAACCTTGCCTTTTGTTAGGTTTTGTTGGAATCCTTGAAAAAAATGAAGGTGTTTTGTGAAGGTAGAAACTTAACTCTATTTTGGCAGAATTTTTATGTCAGTTCAACCTTGAGTAAGTTATTTAACAGTGCTGTACCTCAGTTTTATGACCTCTAAAATAGGGTAACAGAAGACCTCTACTTTATAGAGTTGCTGTGAAGAATAATTGAATTAATTGAATTATTTAAACCAAGTTTTCAGTTTTAATCATAGCTTTATTATCTTATTGCAGTGTAGTCTTTATCAGGATTTTGTTTACATGTAAGTTGTTTCATGTCAAATCGTGACTCTTAATTTTTGGTAAAGTAGTAAAGCATTAAAATTCGTATTCGAAAAATACCATGTATTTTATGCACCAGTTCTAATTTCAGATATTGGAATTCATAGAAGTGAGGGTCTTGTGTAATGCCGTGTATTGCTTTTTGGGTGGGTACACAGTTAATAGTGAAATTTCTCCTTACCGTTTCTCCTGATACTTGATAAATAAAGTTAAATGAGAAGTACTGTCTTAATTTTCATTGCTAACCAGTACCTTTAAATATAATCTCTGATCTTTGCATTTTACTAGAAGTATGTAGCAGTGGATTTTTAGAAAATGACAGTAATCTTTTTTTTTTTAAATTCTTTTCAGTGTAACAGTATTCATTGTTTTTGCGAAAATGACAGTAATCTTAAGATACGACTTGAAAGTTGAAAACTTCTTTTGCTCCTTCTAAAATAGTTAAAAAATGATCTATCATCTAATTATACCGTCTCTTTTTCTTAATCTTAATGTGTGAAGCTATATAAAACAGTACTCAGTAATTTTCTTTAAGGAAACATCAGTATTAAAGAAATGGAGTGTATACGTATCTAATGAAAAATGCTGTATTATATAATATGTATTTTAATGCAGTGATATGCTACATTAGCATGGATTTTGTAAGACATTCTGATTATTTCATTTAAAGACATTTTAGAACTGGAAAACCAGTTGTTTCTTTTTTTAAGATTTTTATTTTTAAGTGATTTCTACACTCAACGTGGGGCTCAAACCCACAACCCTGAGACGCAAGAGATGCATGCTCTTCTGATGGAGCTAGTTGGATGTAATGGTCACTGTTGAATAGTTGATTTAAAAAACCTAAGTCTTGGGGTGTCTGACTGGCTCAGTCAGTAGAGCATGTGACTTTTTTTTTTTTTTTAAGATTTTTTATTTATTTATTTGACAGACAGAGATCACAAGCAGGCAGAGAGGCAGGCAGAGAGAGAGAGAGGAGGAAGCAGGCTCCCCGCCGAGCAGAGAGCCCGATGCGGGGCTCAATCCCAGGACCCTGAGATCATGACCTGAGCTGAAGGCAGCGGCCCAACCCACTGAGCCACCCAGGCGCCCCAGCATGTGACTTTTGATCTTGGGGGTCGTAAGTTTGAGCTCCATGCTGGGTGTAGAGATTACTTAATAAATAAAAGCTTTTTAAAAATCCATAAGTGTATTTGGCATATTAATCTCTTCAGAATTCTATTAATGAAGAAAATAGAATAATGGAACAGTTTCTTTTTCAAAGTACTGAACTTTGTGAATAATAAAGCTAAACATTGTTATTCTGGAAAATTGTAGGTGCAGATGAAATTATCAGGAGATAATAAAAATATTATCTCCCTTTTTGTTCCCACCAGTGAATCACAGGCATCCATCTCCTTCTTTGTTCCCACCAGTGAATCCCAGGCATCCAGTTAGGATGTCAGAATATTTAAGGGGGATTTGAAAATTGAAGTCTCAATTGAAAATTGAAGTCTCAAACAATAAGATTATCATAATTACTCTTTGTTAGGGGTTAGATATTGCATCCTTCATCTTTCATTGTTAAGGCAAATCCAAAACTAAAAGTTAAACCCTTGTTCACCAAAGATGTCTTGGTCAAAAAATCGTGTATTTTATTGTGGTGCTGAAATGGAACCAGCTTTTCCATAACAAGTATCTGCTATAAATAATACCTGGAAGGTTTTGGACATGCTGAAGAAGTCTGCATTTTATCAGGTTCTGGTGATGAGGAAATGACAGCTTGGTTTGATTTATTGATGATAGTGTTAAGTTTGATGATAAAATAGTATTTTCCATATGACTTTATCAGAAATCCATCCTATGAAATAGTCTAGTTGTTTTTCTTGTTAGTATCCATCACTAACCAAACGTTTTATGAGAAGAGACAAATTTTGGTTTTAGGAAAGTTTAAAAAAAAAAGCTTTGAGAAAATTTGGGATTTATGTTTTCTACATAATTGACAAACATTTCTTCCTGATGCTATGTAAGTGATTTATTTTTTTTTAACCACAGCTTTATTAAAGGTTACATTTTGAGGCATGCCCATTAGCTTAGATATGGGCAGTAGATCTGGGTTTATCTACCATATACCATAGGCTTTTACTTCCTCTTTTTCCTAGTGTTTTACACTGGTATTTTGTATTCTTAAAGAATTTTAAGCACATTTTAATAAAATTGCTTTCAAAAGAAAAACACCTTTTAAGATTTAGACATTTCTACTTTGTCTCAAAATGTGTTTTATGATTGCTACGTTTAACACACCAGTCTGATAATGGAAAAGATCATAAAATAATAGTACAAATTTGAATTACAGAATGTGGGGTAATTTCACCTAGAGATTTCATTGAAGTTAATTCTGTATACTACTGTTAATAAATGAGTTAATAAATAAGTTTTTAGAAGGAGTTGAATTTTACTGAAATTTAAAAGTTTGTCATTTGCATGACCTGTTGTATCACAGTTAACCTCAAGAGCATTTTGTTTCAGAACTTGCTGACTGTGTAATAACACTTCTATTTAGATTTCCAAGTAAAACCCTTGTTCAAATAAAGGAAGCAGTGTTATGTTGAACTTTTAATAATCGTGTGTTGTGGAGACTTTTCATGGCAAATCTTTAGGTCCTGGGTGAAAAACAGTGCTCAAATATTTGAATAAAAATGCAAAGGTGTATTAACAATGAAAATTGTCTATATAACTTTATTTTTGGCTTAGTACCCCATAGCTGTTTGTTTTGGATGTTTGAATAGATTTGAATATAAAAGGGGTAGTGGTCATTTTTGTTTTAAGACAAAATTTCCTCGGGGAAGGAAAAAATTAATTGGCCCTGGTGGTTATTAATAATAGATTTTTCTTTTTTTGGAGTCTAAGCATATGTCTTTGCTCTATTGAACATTAAAAACATTCTGTGGTAGATTTTATGTAATTTGACACATTGATAATCTAGTAGTATAAACTGAGTGCTCTAAGCACTGTGGCATATCAGACCTGGAAGACTGAAGTTTCTTTTCAGTGTTCTTATTATGTAAGTCATGTTGGAAAATTTTAATTTTTTAATGGAAAGTGATGTCCCAATTTATTCTTTTCTTTTTGATTTTAGATGGGAAATGTAAAGTCATAAGATCGATAGGTTGACTGTGACAACTATGCTTACTTACAGAGAGAACAGGAAATGAGAATGGGTGATATGGGTCCCCGTGGAGCAATAAACATGGGAGGTAGGGATTTGAAGCAAAAGCCTTCTGTAATTTGTAATTCTTTGGGGAATTGTACATGCTGTTTGTGGTATCTACGTATCAGTAACAAACTAAAATTTGGAACCAACACTTGTAATGGTGAAATTTCTTATATTAAGTTGAAAAAAATACAAGTATATTAAAAATAATATGCTAAGGAATTTTGTTTCATTGAAGGCTAAAAGGTAAATTATGTTTTAATATAGACTTAATGAAAGGAACCTGTAGCCAGGTTTTGATAAAACCTGAAACCTGTTCAGTCATTCCATGGTATAATGTATCTATGTTGCATTTTTAAAAAATCAAATTTCACGCTTTCAAATTGGCTCTTTTTACCTTTCTTAGAAATTTGATAGTTTCTGAATTTGTAGGGGTTTTAAACTTCTTGAGTATTTTATAAATTTTTATTGGTAAGGTAACGTTTTGTGTAATTAATTATTTTTATTTATTTTACTGAATGTTTAGCTTATTTTGCCCTCAGCTACCATATTGTGCACAAAAGTGCACTGTTCAAAGGCATCTATGACATGTCAAGAAAATTAGATATGTCTTATGCATCTGGGCTAATGCATATCTTTAGAGTTTATGTAAAGTTTTGAAGAAAGTACCTACATTAGCTTCTCCACTATTGAGGGAAGCAGTAAATTTGAAATGTCATACACTTAAAAATTAGATAAATTTTTAAAATATTTGTTTCATATTGTCCCACAGAAGCTGTCACAAAATTGAAATCTTTACATAACTCAAAGTGTACCTATGGTAGAGATTACATTACCATTAGCATGTAGTACTTAGGATATATAGTGTACGGAGTTAAAAAAAAATATGTGGGATGAACATTTTCTGGGATCTACCTTTTTTCCTCCGATTTCTCGTGCAGTTTATTTGCTACTTCCAATCAGATCGTCTGAAATTGTTTATTGCTATTTATTTTGTCATTTTTCTTACCTACCAGTAAGAAGTTACTAAGCATTTCTGGTATACAAAGGAAGCATGATACATGACCCTTACCCATAAAGATCTTAATTTGAAATTAGTTATGGATACATAAATTAATTGATGAACAAAGAATACATAAGTTCTGTAGGCATAGTTGTAGGACATAAGTTATAGAGACACAGTTGAATATATGGTAATGTACAAGTACTTCAGTTTTATTATGTCTTTTAAAAGTAAGTTGTAGAATAGTATATAATATAATACAGATGGTTTATTTAAGCGTTATAAATGTGAGGTTATGGATTGTAGGTACTTTGAAATGCCATTATAATTATTAGATTGTCATTAACATTAGAAGCAGATGAAATATTTCTGATGTTGCCGAGACCTTGGAAACATTCTAATTGTCTTTTAGTTAGCAACTTTATCAGAAGAATAATGAGAGTATACCTTTAGGTTCCTTAATTAGTTAGGAATTTAAGAGAGCTAAAAATTTTTATGGCATTTTATTTCATCAGAGAACCATATTACAATTGAGCACTTTCTCAACTCTCCTTAAGTCCAGTCCATTTAATTTTGTCCAATATACATTTTATTCAATCTGAGACCTTGTCCTGATGGCTTACAAGAGTTATGAATCATTATCATGCAGTTAAATGCCACTGTTGAATCAGTAAATTGTCATATTCTATCAAATTACATTGATAGAATGTGGCAGTAGATCTTCTGGTGTATCACCAGTGTACTGCCAAGTAAAACATAGATTATAAAACTGTTTTCAGGGGACCAGATAATTCTAACATTTCTTAGATCTTTAAATTTAGTTTAATTATAGCTGTGTGATAGAAATCTTAATTACTAGAAATAAGCCTCTAATTACTGATAGTTGGAAATGTTATTTTTGATTATACCCATAGTTGTATAGTTATATTTGAATCTTGCAAGTTAAGTGTAAAAACTATATTTTGTTAAAAAGAGAAGAAAAGCCTAATCCTTGATCTGTTCTTTTTAGGGAAAGTTAAGATTCCTTATAGATAGTGTCTCCATTCTTCCTCATTTCCATGTGGGACATGTCATGGAATTCTAGTAAAAATTTTTATTTATAGCTATGCTAAGGGAATAGAAATACTCTTGGATAGTTACAATGTTCAGTTTGTTAGCAGGGACATTTTGGGATTAAGGGAAATAATTTCTTCCCATGAAGTGGCTAAGTTCCCAAGGATTGGGTTGAAAGTGGTAGTCTGTATATTGCCAGGGACTGGTAGGATGTAAGACTTTTTCCTCCCAGTTGCTCCCTGGGCTCATTCTTATGCAGAAGTCAGCTGCATTTGGTACTGTATAGAGTTCTGGATTTGAATGAAAGTATCATCTCCTGTTATAATGTGTTTTTGAGAAACTGAGTTCTGAGGGTTATGGAATTGACCTATGGAATGAAACACTAGAAGAGAACTCTTAAGTTGGAGTTTGTCTGTTAAGAATTTTTAATGAAATAAAGTATGAGTACTTTAAAAATAAAAAAAAATTGAAGTTTCGTTAAAATGTTGTATTTGAAACCATTATAAATACAATATTTCAGCTCAAACACTATTGGAATTAACATGAGGTTGCGTGGATATCTTTTTGGTGGAAAAATTTGAAGTATATACGATTATCCCCATTTCTAGAATTTTTAGTATGTTGAAAAAATTCAGATAGCTCTGTTAATGTTTATATTTGCTTTTAAAAAATAAGCTTTGTCATGATGGCCCTTTTCAGTTGTTCTGCTTAGATTGCCTATTGCTGTAATGTTTCAAGTTAAAAAATAGTACCTCCTATAATTTTGGAGTATGTTCAGTAACTTACATTAAAGTCAAGAGGTTAGTTTTAGTGAACTTTATATACATACTCATAGTTTCCAAGTGCTAATTCTTTGCTGTTAATTTGAGCTGGTAGAATATAGTTACCATTGTAAGAGAGTAGTTTCTTAAAAAGCAGACTATAACAAGTAATACTCATTTTTTAAAAAAACTTTGAAGCTTTGACAGTCTCAAATATCCTATAATAACTGATAGTTCTCTCATTTGTTTTATATACATTTGATTTTGGGTTGAAAATTCTATAGTGTAGGTAATGCTCTGTTATGGGGTAGATAAAATTAGGTGCCCTGTTCTCAAAGAAGGAAGTGATTTTGGTAATAGTCTTGTTATACAGTTTGCATAAGTATTGTTAAGTTTTTAATGTTTACTAAACTAAGATAGGACAGCTCTAAGTATAGATTGTTTTGCGTAGATGCATTTAGCCCAGCACCTGCTGGTAACCAAGGTCCTCCTCCAATGATGGGTATGAATATGAACAACAGAGGAACTATACCTGGCCCACCAATGGGTCCTGGTCCTGCCATGGGACCAGAAGGAGCTGCAAATATGGGAACTCCAATGATGCCAGATAATGGAGCAGTGGTAATGTATCATAAACATTATTTTGATTATATTCAGTAATATATACTTTTCTGCCCCAAAGGTAACTTCACACTTAACATAATTTGGCATCATTTGTTTTGGCAGTAAAGGTCAATATGCAGTGAAGAAAATGTAATTTTGTGAAGTTATATATTGACTTATGAGAGGCAATTTTTATATATAACAAGAGTTAATTTACCATTCATGGCACGCTTTTGTACTCAATTATATGGCAGATACATATTAATTACAGTTATTTTTATATTGCTTTTAGTGTGTATCCACCTCTTAGTATTCACTGTAAAGGCCAAGTATTTTAAGATTGTGTTCTTTTCCTGTGTGGACTCCTTACCTTTGGTGGGGAATGAAACTCCAGTATGTGTGAAAACAGGTTTTAGTAAACACTTTTAACGAAAAGATCACTTATGATTAATTTCAGGGAACTTTTTTAAACTATAAAATAATGTCCATTAAAATTTTAACGTGTATTTTCAGTTTACATTTTGCAGTCTTACAGAATTATTCATTTTATAATTGTTACAGAATTTAAAAGCATACAGTTTATGTCTTGGTTTGACAGTGTGAAGATATCTTTGTGTGGGTTAAATAATTATAAAAGCAAAATTTTTCAGTAGTTCTTATTTTATTTGAATATCAGTAGCAAGACTGGTAACTTCTCTCATTTTCCTTGAAGTCTATCACTATTTAGATGAAGCTCTTGGCAGAACATTTTCTCATTTGGTTTTTGTTAATGATTGTTCTAAATAATATTTAGAAAAGGAAGATTGGTTGATTGTATGTTTTGAAAAGGCAGTTTAGTTTTGGAATTACCACAACAGATGTTAAGGCGCCATTGTTGCTAAGAAAGAAAAAGCACTGCCAATTAAATTCAGACATGCCATCAACTATAAATCCATACTGTTTCAGAGATGTTAAAAGTGAATGGGCATCTTAGAATTGATGGATACAGTGTTTCATCATTTTAAAACTTATTTACTTTAATGCAGTCTTTTAAAAATTTGGAAAAATTAGATATGCCAGCAGTTTGTTTTTTTTTTTAAATGAGTGTTTGTGTACAGAGATAAAAAGGCAGTGCCATAGTAGCTACTATGATTAGATGGCACATGATATAATTAGTGTACTTGTTTCCTTCTTTGGAGGCTTTATTTTATAGTAAAATGTCTAAAAGCTAAGTAAAAACTTTTACTACTTTGGTTAAGTTTTTCTGTAGCATATAATCAATCATCTGTAGTAACTTAAGAGTAATATTAACTGGCCCATTTTCCCACCCCTCTCCCTGAAATTGTAACCTTTATTTGAATATCACCCTTGGTCTTTTTCACAGTGACATTTTACTACTGCATGTAGGGAGTTCTGGTCATCCTTTGAGATTAACATATGTTGTTATTGTAAAGTTTTCCAAAGCATAAGTTTCAGATATTTATTTAATTGTGTTATTAGTAGTACATATTAGTAAACTGTCAGTTTTTAAAAACTGTATCTGTTTTCCCATTAATAGTCTTTCTGGAAAAACACCTCAGAGGTTTTAATGCTGAAATTTAACTCTTTGTTTTTGTACTAGTACTTTTTTTGTTAAAAACATTACTGTTGAAATTTTTAAAATGTTTATTTTTTCAATGTGATGCTGCTCCCCAGTTTTACCTCTTTGATTTAAAAAAAAATATTTTTTATTACACAGCACAGTATAAGCTTTTAAGAAAAAGAGAGATCAGAACAGTATTGTAATACTGATTAGGTTTAAATGGCACTCGCTTCTTAAAATCAGTTCTTTTTTTTTCATGAAATTGGGGCATAGCATTAGCAATTGTAACTCTTCAGATGCTTTTTTTTTTTTTTTTTTTAATGTAGTAACTAATTAAATTGCTCCTTTCTTCCTTCTATGTGTGATCCTGATTCTGCTGGACTTTCTGCTGAACTTCATGACACCACCACTTGGGATTTTGCCAATTTTTCTTGTCACTTACATTTGGCGTGTTCCAAATGGACTTCATATTTATTATGTGGTATTATAGCACAATGATAGATTTCCTCAAGGACCATCATCTCAGATGGGATCACCTATGGGGAGTAGAACAGGTTCTGAAACCCCTCAAGCACCAATGAGTGGTGTAGGTCCTGTTAGTGGTGGTCCTGGTGGTTTTGGTAGAGGAAGCCAAGGGGGCAACTTTGAAGGCCCTAATAAGCGTCGTAGATATTAAACATTATTTCATTCCTGGCTACTAAGAGAAAAAAACCTCAGTGGTATGCCTTTACACTTTTACTTGTTACCTGGAAGAAATGGTTTTATTGTTAATGTATGTAGACTTTAAAGTTTTTCTTTTGTAGAACTTGAGGTTTTTGTATTTTTCTTTATTCATACATAACCTTTGTAGATTAGAATGGTAGTGATGATGCTCATCATTGTGAATGTTAAAATGTGTTTGTGACTTTAGCTAAATATACGTATGCCATAGAACTGTGAAGTCTATGTAGTTACTTAATCTCAATAAAGAAATCATTTTGGATAATTTACAAATGTTATTAGTAGTATTCTCTCAGTTTTATTAAACTTTGCTGTAACAGTAATACTTTGGTTGCTTTAATTAATCCCAATGATTTAAAAATGAAAATGATTTTCTGCTTTTTAGTTTTTGCAAGTAGCACTGAAGATAGAAGCTTAGTGAAAGCTAATGTCAGTAAGGGGTGGATAAAAATAGTACGTTGGGGAGGGATGTGGGAATGGGTTTACATTTGTATAAAACCATGATGTTCTTTCTGTGAAATCAGAGTTGCTGTCTACATTTCATATAGATTCTGAATATTCACATATTCTGAGAAGGAATATTAAGGATATCTTTGTCCTGTGCTGATTTTTTCAAATAAACCTTTTGAATCTTGGAAAAAAAAAACTGTTTGGAGGCAAATCTCTTTTGGTTTTAAAATTATGTCTATTTTTAATCTTATCTGCCATTATTTGGTGTCAGTATCTAGATCTTACCCTTTTAATTTTCTTTTAAAATAAAAAAATACTGTTAGGTTGGACGTTAAAAGAGGATTTGGTGTGGTTTAGAATTGGGTATTTCTTGAGAATGTTTACAGAAGTATTAAAGATGGATTAACTTTGTGGTGTTGTAAATATCTTCCTATAGTTAGTTAAGTCCAGTAAACTTGTCTGACAGGCCAGTTGTGTTTGTTTCCAAGGAATACAGTTCAAGTGGTGATTTAAAAAAGAAAAAATTAATTTGAGAATGGCTAAGGTCATTGGAATCAGATTAGTTCCCTCTACTGTCAAATACATATTTTGAAGTTTGATTTTCAGTACTAGGAATAAACTGATTTTTATTACATTATAATTGTTATTCTAAAACAAAGTCCTTGCTATATTTAAATTTTTGTATGTTAGCCATGTTTAATTTAAAATTATGTTTAAGGAATTATATATTTACATTAAGCCATAAATCTGATGCATCAGCTATTGATAACATAGTTATTTCTCACATTTCAGTGTGTTACTGTATCATGCTTTTAGCATTTTTATGAAAACTATTCTGTTTTGAAATGAACAGTATGTAAAAATTAATTTGTTTTTGCATGGTATTTGTTTATGCTGGAAGGCATACTTTGTAAAAACATAAATTCGGTTGATTTAAAATCTTGCTTAAAAGCAGTTGTAAAGCAAAATTGAGATGCATTCTTTTGTAACATTTTTCTTTTGTACTGTTTCACATATTTTTTAAACACAGCTGTATGGATAGAATTATTTTCTAATACTTGCAGTATTCATAGGCTTTTGTTTTTTGGCAAATACTTGAAAACATGATTTGGAAGTTGTAAGTAATAGTCAAAAAAGATTCTTCTCATCACATTGTCCACGTGTATGGGACAGGGAGTGGAATTTAATTCCCAGTTGGTAGGGAGTGGAATTTAATTAATTGCAGTGTAGGGAGTTTTAACATTAACTATAATTTTTAAATGATACCTGTTGCACCTAAATATCTTTCCCATCATCTTTATTTTTATTCATATAGTCCCAGGTAATTGCTAGCATTGTATTTTGCTTCAAAACTGAATTAAGAGTGGGAAAGACTTGATCCTTTGATGTTAATACCAAGCTGTCTTTGGCCAAGGCTGTGAAATTCTGTAACATTGATTCAAGAACATTTGAAAGCCAGTACACAAAGAGATGTCCTAATCTCCTGAACGTTCTAGTGTCCGGCTCAACTCTGGCTCCAAGAATAGAGTTCTACACAGCTTTTTCCCTGCATCAAGAAAATCTTTGTTCCAGTACTTACCAAGTTTACCCTGGGAACAGTCAGCTTCTGAGTGACAGTCAAGTGGAGCATCTGTGAACCCTCAGTTACTCAGTTTTTAGTGTTTTTGTATTAACAACTTTGTGGCTGGTTCAGTCAGTATTTTTTCTTGTGAATTAGTATACAAACTGAGGAAGATATTTGAATGTCATTTGCTTAAAAGCAGTAGATATAAAAATAAATAATATTAGCTTTTCTAAATAAGTGTGAACTTGTCATATGCTACCATAATTTTCCATAAAAGCTAATATGAAACAATCTTAGAATTTCACAGTATCATGTTTCCTTTTGTGTCATAATTTACTGAATTAAAAGTCTGTAGGATTTAGATTTCATATGCTATTATTATGTAAGTAATGTATATAAAATAAACACCCATTTTCCTAATTATTTTGTCAAAATTTACCTGTTTTTTGTTTGTTTTGAAGATAAATAAATTGTTTTTCTTCTTGCCAGATCTAGTTTTTTTGTTTTGTTTTGTTTCTTTGTTTTTAAAGAACTTTTGGTTCATCCAAATTTCAGAAAACCCAATTTGTTATTCCTTGAAATTTTGATTTTTCTTTTTAAAATGAGTACTGAGCACTCAGTGAAAGAAATTATTTAACCCAACGGTATCCATAATATTAAAGGAAAAAATAACCTGTTTTCACCAGAATTGCCATTTAATATAAGAAATAGAAATTATCAACAAGGACATTAATGGAATGTTGGATCTTGTGTCTCAAGTACTAATTGAAGTTACATCTTCACATTTTATTCAAAACATACTTGTTGAACATTTCAGTAACTTGGTTTTAAAAAGTAAAGTCTATAATAATTACTAAGTATTAGTGTGAATGATTAATGGTCACTAATTAATATTTGGGGGTTTGATTCTGAATTAGAAAAAGATAGTGTGTGATTGAAATAAGTGTGTGATTAAAAAAAAGTCTTGTGAATGTGATGTTTATGTTTAAACCTTTTTTAAAAGTTTTGAAATTTAGTGTCAAATGGGACTATCAGAAATAAAAGGGATACGTTATTTTGCAAAAATAGAGGAAATTTTCTGGGGAATATTGTGGTATTTAAATGATTTGTGTGTGTTGTTGTGTTATAATATCTCATAATATGTTAAAATATGTTCCTGAAATATAAGAAAGTGCTAATGATTTGAAAGACTATTTTCAAAAATAAGTTAGCGAACACCCACATATCTGACTCCTAAATTAAGCAGTTGTAAATATGTTCCTGTGCTTACTTCATTGATAGATGCTTGTAGACATGGCCTTATTTGGGACAGGGTGGAGGGAAGAGGTGGAAACTACTTCCAAGTAAGTAGCAAGTCCATCACTTAAGTTAAATAGACCCGTTTGGGTTTATTTCATCCTAAATAAATGATGATTAAATACATCGAGAGTAGTGTCATGCTTTCAAGAGCATTATTGTCTTTCCTGCACCCTTCAGAACTAAATTTCTAAAAACAGGAAACAATTTTTGTGTGCTCACTTTACATAATTGTTGTTCACAGTTGTGTAAAATGAAACACACAAAGCTTCCCAGTTGAGTGTGGACTAGTAATTTTTAGAACATCACTCTGGGGAAATAGTGAAGAATTTCATTATTTTTTTAGTATCTGATCTTAAATTTTTTTAATAGTGTCATTGAACTCTGTTTATGTATTATATATTGTATTCTTTTTTTATTTGTCAAAAGCACTGTCTTCTACATGTAGAAAAGCCATCTTGAAATTTTGTTTTCTTGATTACTGAAAAACAGTATTAATAGTTGAAGTTTGAATCTTAAAAGACTGAATATTTAAAGGCAGAACCAGAATGCGGTTACCTTGGGAATATTACTTCTTGTCTTTTTCTATAAAACCATGTTTAGATTATAACTATCTTCAGGGATTCCTTTTGGTTGAAACTTACTATTTGATTATTTTTTTCATTTACCTGGTTGGATCAGTGGAAGATACTTTGTTTTATGATGTACATTTTCCCTTTTCAATAAGAGAAGCCTGTATTTTCTAGATGGAGTATAGTGCATTTCTTAAAGTAATCTTGCCAGTTTGTAGTACACATTTTTTAAAAATTGTTTTTCAAATATATTGTTTTATGGTTTGAATCACTGTTACTCTTACCAGTTCTTACCTCTGCAATAGATACTAGATTTTGTTGACTGTGTTGATATAAAAATCTTAAGTTAGAATTACTGTTTGTCTTCTGAGTTCAAGAAGTGGGTTTTAAAAGGTGGTATTCTGCATATATGTGTATGTAAAATTTCAGTTGTGTTTTCTACAATATAATCACCCAAATTTCATGTAAGGCACTTCCATCTCATAAAGACTAATTAGTACGATTAGGTAGAATTAAGAAGTATACTCAGTAGGAATACATACTTTTTAAATTTTCAACTTATTTTTTTTTTAAGTATCAATTGGGACACCTAGGTGGCTCAATCGGTTAAGCATCTGCCTTCTGCTCATGTCATGATCCCGGGTTCCTGGGATTGAGCCCCACATTGGGCTTTCCGCTCAGCGCGGAGTCGTCTTCTCTCTCTCCCTCTGTTCCCCTCACCCAGCTCGTGCTCCCTCTCTCTCACTCTATCTCATATAATAAATAAAATCTTTAAAAAATAAGAGTATTGTCAATTAATAAGAAATGGTTTTTATTAATTACAAACAAAGGTTCTGCATTGCATCAGTAGTAATGTGTGGACCTTACTTGAGTAGTGATGTAATGGACCTAGAGTTTCTTAAATTCTCTGTATAAGTGTGTTTGCAGCATTGAAGACTTCAGAATTGATACTTATATCTAAAATTTGTTTCTAGCTCTGAAATTATTTCAGATATTTAAGGTAGGAAATACATGGATATAAGTATCAAAACTTAAAGGAGTAGCCACAGTAATCCATTATGTTTCATGTTATATCTGTGACTGGATCTCTTAAGACATATTCGTCCTTGTTTCAATGTCATCCTGCCGGACATTTGTGAATGTGAATGAGGGTTTACGTATGTTTTGGGGGTTTAGAAGAACCATGTAAATATAGTCCTTTAACTATTAACTTTGCCAAGTTTGGCCTATGAGTTACTCTCATTTTTATACGCTTAATTAATTTCTGCAAATTATACTATCATACATTTTGCCAAAATAATGGTAGTTAATTTTTTGTCAGGGTATTTTCAGATTATTAGGTAACATTAAATCAGCATCAAATGTGACACATTGCTTAGATTTACAAATGTTGCTTGGTGATTGTCTTAATTTCTGACCTTCTTAAAAGTGTTCGAGGCCTGTAGTAACTTGCTTAGTGGTTACTTAGTCTGTAATGCTAATTCTTAGAATTGCTTAGAATATATATATGTTCATGGACTGGTTAGAATATTTTAAACATTAGGAATCAGCAGTTCAACAAAGTTGAACATGAAAATCAGAGTAATTGTCCACAAAATGATACTTTTGCAGTCATATAGAGTTTATGGGGGAGCCATGTCATTCAGAATTGCACTACATCCATGTATTTATTGTACCAATATGTATTGAGGGGTCCTTTTGTTTGCTGTACCCTTTCCTAAGGCGGAGATACAGGAGTGGAAAAAACAAAATCCCTACTCTTAATTAAAAACCAGCATCCATGTGAATATCCTTTCAGATTGGTAGTTCTCACACTTCAGTGTGCATTACAGTCACCTGGAGGGCTCATTAAAACAGATTTCTGGGCTCTACCTCACAGTTTCTGATTCAGCAGGTCTCAGGTAGGGCTAAGTAATGTGCATTTCTAACAAGTTCCTTGATGAAGATAGTGTTGGGTTTGGGGGCTCTTTGAGAATCTCTGTTCTGAAGTGTTACTCAAAAGAATCATGGTAACTTTTTTGGTTAGATGGTTTTTGTTGGTGGTAGCATAGGTGATTTTCCTGGTACGTTATATGTTATTTAGGATCTCTGGCCAATCATTGAGACCATTCAAAACTCCCAAACGTTTCCAGTTACTGCCAACTGACAAATACTGCAAAAAAGTCCATTAATTTTAAGTAGGCTATTGAGTGCTAAATCTTACACATAAGATTTTTGAACTAGGATTTTTTGTGTCACAAGCCTAGTGAGTTCAAGTGAAAAGAGAATACAGAAAAGTAAAATTTGAAAATTTTGTAAAGGTTTCTCACTTAACTGATTTTCAACTACCTATACAGGATGAGAAATGGAACACTGTAACAATGTTTTTGTATAAGTATATTTGAAGATGCCTGGGGTGCCTGGCCAGCTGTAGGACTCGTGCTTGACCTTGCTGGGTCATGAGTTTGAGCCCCATTTTTGGGTGTCATGGTTATTTAAAAAGAAAAAAGAAAAATCGTGAAGTGCTTATGCCAGACAGATGAAGGTTCTAGAAAACACTTCTGGTCTTTGCTTACCATCTTGGTAAATAATGAATATAGTGACACTATTTTCATGAATTAAAATGATGACTCAACCTTTCTCTTTTGTGAACTGGTCTTTTAGTTTACTAGTTTGAAGGTACAGATTTGATAAATGCATTTTCCAAGACAGTGAGTATATTTATTAAAATAATTTTGTCTTGGTTTGCAGCTTTAATTTTCATTACTCGTTTTAGAAAGTAATGCCACCAAGGAGTTCAGTAAATGGAAATTGTTAAGCAATTTTATGGTAAAGTTATAGCCTAGCTTAAGAGACCTTACAAAGATTTGTGCTGCATATAGGTATTATTCAAAGTCTATTCAGTACATTAAATGCAGTACATTAAAACAAATTGATCCATAATGAGAGCATATAGTTGTAATCCTGATTATAGTTCCTTTCAAAAATTTTGACTATTATTAGTGCAAAGAAGCAATCACCTGGTATATAGCCTTTTAAATATTTCAGCAAGTAGTTTCTAGAACCTTGTGTATGTCTGCTAAAATCTGTGTATAGGAAACAGAGACTTGTTTGTTAATTTGATGTCACCTGGGTGCCCCTCTCTCTCTTGCTTCCCAAAGATTGCCATACCATAATGTCCTCTCAGTTTTACCAGGAAATCCACATTGACCAAGCATTTTGTGGTTTGTGAACTAGAAATGGGATTGACTCTGAGTGGTTACATATCTGTCCTCAAGGAAGTCAATTCATCTACCTTTTATCTTTCAACTTTGCATCAACCTACCCCCCCCTTTTTGTTACATATCTGTCCTCAAGGAAGTCAACTCATCTACCTTTTATCTTTCAACTTTGCATCAACCTACCCCCCCCCTTTTTTTTTTTTAATTAAGAAGTCCGATTCCTTGCTCCACAGGAACCCAGGATTCAAAGAGACTACTAGGTTTCTTCCCCAACATGGCTTATTACCCTATTTTCCAACTGTGAAATTCTCATGTAGTCTATTGAGAGTAAAAGTTTCTTAAATCTGTTCTTTAAAAATTACATGGATAGGTTTCTTACACATTTATTTTGCCTCTTCAGTTATTTATTACTAGTTTTCTTCAATCAAGAAATGATTAACTCCTGTGGCAGTACTTGGACACTACAGTAAATTATATTTCTACAAGTCAGTGCTTTATTTTTAGGAACACAAATGGAGGAAAAAGTAACATTTGAAAAAGCAAGCTGTTAATCTACACCAGTTTTCTTTCTTTCTTTCTTTTTTTTTTTTAAAGATTTTGTTTGTTTATTTGACAGCACAAGTAGGCAGAGTGGCAGTCAGGGAGAAGCAGGGAGCCCCATGTGGGGCTCGATTCCAGGACCTGAGCCCAAGGCAGCTGCTTAACCTACTGATCCACCCAGGCGCCCCTATACTGAAGGTTTCTGATTGATGTTATGGTTTCCCTATATAGCAATGTCCCCTTATCTGAGGAGGAAACATTCCAAGACCCCCAGTGGAAAAGCACAGACAGTACCAAACCCTGTACGTACCTTTTTTCCCTAATTAACAGGCATTCCTGCAGTAAAGTTTAATTTATAAATCAGGCACAATGAGATTAACAATAATGACTAATCAAAGATAGAATTATACTATAAATAAAAGTTATGTGAATATGGCCTCTGTCTCAGAATATTGTACCTGTATTCAATGCCTTTGATGATGTGAGATGATAGAATGCATTTGTGACGAGATAAAGTGAGATGAATGTCAAAGGCATTGTGATGTAGCATTAAGCTACTAGTGACCTGACCATATGTCTGAAGAGTATTGTCTGCTTTCAGACTCTGGGTAACTGGAACGGTGGAGGGCAAAACCACAGATAAGGAAGACTTCTGTATTCCCTGCACACCTGATCCTATATTTAACAGCCCCAATTATTTTCCTACTAGGCAGGTATAAAAACTTTAGATTTATACTGGTTCTGTTGCTACTATTAGAATAACACATGATTAATTAGGAAAATTTAGAAATCCTTTTTTTTGTTTGTTTTCTTTATATTATGGTACATGGACTTTGACCTGGAGCCATTAAACCTTTTAAAATATTAGAGAAGATCAGAAGGTTTTAGAAAACGACATGCTCCAAATTTTGGGGAGTAGGAACTATAATATAGGTAACAAGTATTCAGATTAATTTCTCCCTTGCTATATAATATGCTTATATTTTTAGAGGAACTCGTTTATGTCCCAGTATTTGTGCTACGGTGTCAGAGCTGAGGTAAACTAAGATATAGTTAGGTTCATATTATGATCTTTTAGACCTCTGAATGGACGAGATACTCCCTAGGTTGATTGAAATTATAGATCTTAAAATTTGAATTATTTTGCAGCTACTTGAACCATATGGAAGACAACCTGTCACAGTTTCTAGTCATTCTTCTTTTAGATTACATAAGTATGATGCACATGTTAAATAATTTAGCGTTTAAAACATTCAGTATTGGTTTTCTGCTGTTGCCGTATTGACGGTTTCTTGCAGTTTGGGCACTGCAGATAATAGCTGTATGCAGAGTAGAACAACCCTCAGCTCCCATGGCACTAGTGTTCTAGACCTAGAGGAGCAAATAGAGTTGAAATAATTTATGAGGTCTTAAAGGTAGAGGAAGTGACAGCTGTTTTAGATAAGAGGACTAGAAAATGTCTGTCTCAGGAGAAAAAGGGACAGCATTGTTTAATTTGGTCTGTGCTGATAAAAGACAACATTGTTGTGGGTGAAGTAGATGCTGTAAATCTACTGTTGGAGCTGTGCTGTTCAATGTGGCCATAAGTGGGCTATTGAATCTTTGGAATGGGACTAGTGAAACTGTAAGATTTTTAATTTTATTGTAATTACATTCAATTTTTCGGTACAGTGTTTAGCATATTTGGAAAAACTTGGGTATTCAAATCTTTTGCATCTTAAGTAATGAAATATACATACACATAAATATCGGAGAGAATTTGCCAGTTGAATTAGATGTGTAAAGTACAGAATTGGAAAGATTTTATATGAAGAAAAGAATGTAAACTATCTCAGTTTTTAATATGGTCATATGTTGAAATGATAAGGTTTGTATATATTGGGTTAAATAAAATGTACTATTTAGCTAATTTCATCTGTTGCTTTTTTTCTCTTTAATGTACTTAGAAATTTAAAATTTCTTACATTGCATTATTTTTCTTCTGGTTAGTGCTGGTCTAGAACAGTAACTTTGTCAAATTTCTCTTTTCCTTACATGGATGTAATTCCAGAATCTCATTACATGGTGTAATTATGCAGTTATTTTCGTCTTTTTAACAAATGAACAATTTGAGTTTGAACTTTAGAGTTTATGTATTCACCATTAGGTGTTAGATTGATTTCCTGGTAGTATAATTGTTTGGCATTTGTGCAGGAGTGCAAGAAAGAAATTTGAATACCAGCTTTTAGGAAATAAATTGTACACATTAAGTTTTACTTTTTTCACTTTTGTTATTTTTCTTTTGTGTTTATTATTTACTTGATACTCCATGAAGTCCCCAAATTTTATTGTCCTACAAGATTTCTCTTAAAATCTTTGTGTGATGATTTTGTGTTCATTTATTTGTTTACTTGATTCTGTCCAGAGTGTCAGCTCTAGGAGAGTATGGATCTTATCATTTAGTGATTTGTCTTCATTTTATATTACATCCTCATTAAATGTTTGTTTAATGAATTAATGACACCAGCTGAGGGCAACACACGCTTGTTGACATGAGAATATACAGCAAATAAAATATGGTCCTTGCCCTCTTGGGATTTAGAGTTTAGTGGTTTTACAGAAGCAAAGTGTAATAAGACCAGTTGGTAGTAAGGAAGGGTATAGGAAATGTTCTGAAAACCTAGAAGCAAGTATTCACTTACACTGGGAAGACTGGGAAGAATTCGCTAAGATGATAACTTTTGAGCAGGTCACAAAGGTGAATAAATACTTGTTAGCTGTAGGTTTTTTGGATGTAGAGGATAGGGAGGGAGAGTTGTGGGAAGATGGAATGGTGTCAGAAGGGCTAATAAGTGAACAGAGATCCTGAGCAGTTAGTAAGGAACTGTTTAGGGGAGGAGGTAAGAGTAGAGAAGGTAAGAAGTAATGTTTAGATAAAACTGATCTAAGTAGAGGAGTTTTGATCTTTGCCTTTTAGGTGACTGGGTGTTAGGCAAGAAGTAAATGGATCAGAAAACAGACCACATAGATCATTGGTTTACTCTCATATTCTCCTCCCCCCACATGATATCTGAAAGGATCTTTTAGTGTCCATGATGATTGTTCCGATTCCAGATGGTAATTCAGAAGTAGAGTGAATTTAACAGACTAGTGTGTTGGTGGGAGACGAGATGAAAAGTGATCTAAGAGTTTTCTAGTTTGAATGATGGGGTGATGATGCTGATAACCATTAACTGAAACACAGAAGGTAAGTGTGTTCAGGATCAGGGGTGGGGTAGCTGCTTGAGGGAGAGGAAGGTATTGGATTTTTTTAATATTTCAGTTTTGAGTATCTATGGTGGATTGTTGGGATTTTAAAACTCTACTGGTAAATATGTTCTCAAGGCACTGTCATTTGTTAACTTGTCATGCTTTTCTTTTGTTCTTGTAATTTAGTTTCCACGTCGTATCTAGTGCATCCTTTTAAAATGTGAATTAGATCATTGTAGGTCTCTTTTTTCAGATGCAATAGCTTTTCATTTTAATTGAAACCCAACTATAAGGGTACCTGGGTGACTCGGTTGTACATCAGACTCTTGGTTTCGGCTTAGGTTGTGATTTTAGGCTTGTGGGATAGAGCCTGGCTCGTGCTCTCTCTGTCTCTTTCTCTGTCTCTCAAAAATAAAAACAAAGAAACAAAAACAAAAAACCAACTATATTGTTGGCCACAGGGATTTTTTTTTTTTTTTTTAAAGTAAGCCCTACACCCAACATGGGGTTCAAACCCACAACCGCAAGATCAAGAGTTGCACACTCTACCAACTAAGCCAGCCATGTGCCTCTAGGTCACAGGGCTTTTTATGATCTGTTCTCAGTCTACCTTTCTAACCTCATCTACTTTCTACCCCTTGTGTACTAAACACTAAAATTGTTCCCCTGTCTCCCCAGATATTTTTGTAGGTTTCTTAAGAGTCTTATAGAATTTTCAGTCCTGTCACTTTGTCAATTATATCATGTTTACTTACTTGCTTGTTATGCTTGCATTTTATTCATCTCTTATTAGTGTTCCCCATATCATAGCACATTTGACATTCAGTATTTTTTGAACCAGTCTCAGGGAACATCATGGAGTAATGGCATAGATTTAAGTGTAGTTTTCAGAACCAACTAAAGTATATGGATGAAAAGCCCAGATTGCTTATTCATTTCCTAAACAGTTATTGAACATTTTTGTCTCAGCTCATTTGTATAATAGTGAAGAAAATAGAATTGGTCCTCACCCTCTTTAAGCTTGAAGTCCGGTGGGTGGCAAGAGAAATCATGGGAAGAAATGATAAATTCTTAGACGATTTCATCATTGTACTGAGCGTCAGAGAAAGCCAGTAGAGAGTATGAGTGAATAGTCCAGTTTTTAATAGAATTTAGGAGAATATGTACCCTTACATATGTCCATATAGAAATCTATCTAAAAAGAAAGTACTAAGAGCAAGTGATAGAAGGACATGTGAAGGGAGTAATTTGAAATGGATGGATGGAAGTCACACCTTACACTGAGGCTAGAGAGTTGTTGAGGTTGATGGCATGGAAGAAAGCAAATTTTTAACTCCTGGAACAATAAGGGTTCTTAAATTTTTTCAATTAAAAAAGTTCCCAAGTGTAGGTTTTGTGTATTGGGTGTCTCAAGTACAGTGGTGTTTTGGTGTTGATGGAATCCTAAGCATTAAGGAGACCACAGGTATTGGAAGGAAATAGAAAAGCCTTCCTGAAGTGTCAGGGTCACTTGGGTGGCTCAGTCAGTTATGTGTCCAGCTCTTGATCAATTCTTGATTTTGGCTCAGGTCATAATCTCAGGGTTGTAAGACCAAGCCTGTGTCAGGCTCTGTGCTGTGCATGGAACCTGCTTAAGATTCTCTCCCTCCCCCTCTTAAAATAAAATGCCTCTTAAAGTGTCCAAATCCAAAGAATACCTGTTTTTCTGATTGAGTATAAAATGAAGGCTGTTGATTGTAAGTTTACATATTTGTTTCTCTGTTGCACCTTTTCTAATCATTGATATATGTTGAAGAGAAGATTTGAAGCAGGAAAAGTAGAACAGGTTGGCTGCAAAGAGCAACTCCTTGGGAAATACTCAGAAGGGTCTCCTATTAATGTGTAGCAACTTCGGCTCATTGTTGCTGTGATTATCCATATACACTTTTTAAAAATGTGATCATCAGATATATGTCTATAGACACTGAAGGTCTGATTATGGTAATTCTCTAATAATTGAACTTTAAAATGACAGAGTGGTTAAGATTTATTTCCAGAGAAGTCATTCAATAAAACTTGGATGTTATGAAGGGAACGCCTAGTCCTCCTAGAAGATTTGAAAAATAACTTGGGTATTATATGAAAAAGAGCTTGAAAAGCTATTCTGTACAAATATTGGGAGAGAGAAGCATATAATAAAAAGTTTGAAGAAACTTTATCTCACTTGGTCTTTTATTAACAGTTCCTATTTAAGAGTGGGTAGTTATTCCAATACTCTAAAGGTTTTCTTCAGGGCTACTGATTCCCTTCCATTCCTTTATCATTGTCTTTGAGTTAACATTCATTACTGTTCCTTTTGATGGATTATAGGGATTTTTAAAATTACCTATAAAAGAGGCATTATTTGCTTTTCTGAATTGCCTTTACAATGTGATTTGAAATATTTCTAAGAAGATTAACATTTTTCTCAAATAGTAGACATTACTAAGTTCCTGGATTTAGGTTTTTATCTTTCATGTATTTTTTAGTAAATTCAAATTAGCATAAGTTTTAGGAAGAAAGGGAATGCCACTTCGTTGGGACCTAAACAAAACAATTTTCTGTTTTGCCATTTTTTTTCCTCCTTGACTTCAGAGCTGTTGAAAAATTGGGAGATAAATGTCCAAGTGCAGTATTTGTGAATGTTTTTAAAAATTTCCAGTTTACATTATGGTACAACTTTAGTTAATAATCAACATGTTAACAGTGGTACATGTCATCTAACATCTACATGGAGGACAAATAAATTGAGTCAACTCGGGTTAGCCAAAGTTCTAATGTAATTTTTTCTTTATAGTTAATATGTACTATATGAAATAGAAGAGTGTGTATGTTTTTTGGTTTGGGTTTGTTTTTTTTTTTTTTTTTAAAGCCCTGAGATCAATTCCTGAGCTGAGATCTAGAGTCATATTTTAACTGACTGAGCCACCCAGGCACCCTTAAGTGTATTTTAGTATTTACTTGAACCATAGTTAAATTTTCTTTGTTTCAGTAGTGTGGAAAGAGAATTGGTTTAAGACCACTAATTGCTGTTTGAACTAATTTGTATAAGTTTTTCATAAAAATTTTCCCCCAGCGGGCACCTGGGTGGCTCAGTGGGTTAAGCCACTGCCTTCAGCTCAGGTCATGATCTCAGGGTCCTGGGATCGAGTCCCGCGTCGGGCTCTCTGCTCAGCAGGGAGCCTGCTTCCCTCTCTCTCTCTCTCTCTGCCTGCCTCTCTGTCTACTTGTGATCTCTCTCTGTCAAATAAATAAATAAAATCTTTAAAAAAAAAATTTTCCCCCAGCATTCAGTATATTTACCATTTCATTAACTTCCCATGCTCATCATCCTGCTTTTAGCTCCCCTCCTCATCCCAGGATTCTTCCTGGAGGCTCACTTTTTTCTGCTACAATCTGAGCTGTTGCTGTATGGAACAGCTGCAGCAAAACGATACCCCGTAGAATCTCAGTGCTTTTCGGGATTGTATGTGCTTTTGGCTGAATCATCATTAAATGAAAGCAACTATTCCTTTCTTGTTTGTTCTTTAATAGTTATTTTCTTCGGGGTAGTGCTTGAAGATACGCATACACAGTAGCATGGGTGCTAGTACTATGATGAGTTTTTTGTTTTCCAGAATTTTATCACATTGTTAAAAATAACTTAGGTATTAGAATGCTAATTTAATGTATGTGCACTGTTGCTGTTGTAATTGGATATATGCATGCATTTGGTCAATAAAAATATTTTTTTTTTAAATGGATAGGGCCTATGAATTGTGAAGAATTATATCATTGTTACATTTGGAAGGAGCATAGGTGAGTATAAAATAGAAGTGGTCATATATCATGAATCACTGATTCTATGGTAGGTACTGTTGACATGGAATATCAGTTCTATTTAAGTATTTGCTACATTTAAGACTTAGGGCAGCCAATATGGGGTAGATACAAGGTGCTCCTGTTGTTGAGCAGTTCCAAACCCTGGTGGCAGAGGTTGGAATGTAGTATAATAGTTACTATACAGTGGTGAAGAAAAGGCCTAAGGGAAAACAAGAGGATGGTAAACATAGTAGGGGCAGCACCTTTGAATAATTTAAGACTTGGATTACATTTACATGGCTTGGGAGGCAGGGAGAAGAAAGGAAAAATTCAAGAAAGCACACGTGAATATAAAATAAGTCTTGGAATCATCAATACAAATGTGTTTTGTTGTGTTTGACTTGGAGTATCATGTGCAGTAGGTTATCACCTATTACCCACTGGGAAAAAAATAGCATGCTGTGTATTCAGCTCAGTGGCAGTGCTCAGTATATTAGGGTGACTTCATTTACTACATATGAGATCTGTTTGTCCAAAATTAAGTATTACGGAGAGTTTGGAGAAGAGAAATGAGTAGAAGATAAACTAATTGGGAAGGATGAGGAGAATGTTCTTGTTTAGGCAAGGGAGATTTGAGGACCATTCAGAATAAAAGGGAGAGAATTACTTAATGAGTATGTCCAAGGAATTGGGAAGGTAGAAGTGCCTGAGTATCATTTTCAAGATGAGTTACAGCTCGTGTTTGAGAGCAGGTCAAATCAAAGAAGACCCATTATGAGCAAAGCCTGGGAGCTGATAAATGTGCACGAAGCTGGCAGTAATCCAGAAGGAGAATAGGAAACTAATGAGATCTTATTCCATGGCAAGATATATTGGAAGTTTTTGGCCAGAGAATGGTGGTGGTCAGGTTTGTATTAGTAAAGTTAACTACATTTTGGGAAGGGTACATTTGTAGGAACTCAGACTGCAGGCAAGGAAACCAGTTTTTATATGTTACTTGGATTGGAAAGGAATAGTCAAGACCCTAATTAACCATGAAATGGTCAGGGCTTAGTGGTTAATTGGATGTGGGGGGCCATTATGTGGGAAAACAAAGATGACTAGTTCTTAACCAAATGGTAGGTGACTTGGGTGGTACCAACTTCGAAGAATAGAGCAGCAGTCCGGATGGAAGGCTTCAGGTTCTTGTGACATCTACTAAGTGTTTTCAGCATGAAAAATTGTGATGCTTAGGAAAAGGTACTGGCTCAAGAATTTTGTGGTCAACAAAATCAGCAATAATTAATAAATGAAAGTATGAGACAAATAGTTCACCAATGCAAAACTTACATAGACTTATATAGATTAGGGGCTATGATACCTTCTAACCATCTGTGTAGATGGGGTTTAGGTAGGTTTTAAAGGGCTTGGTGAACTAGGTTGATTCTGAGGGGTTTGAACTGAGTCTCATGCTGGAGTACTGGAGTTTAATCCATGAATACTGCAGTTGTATGCATTAGTTACAGAAAACAAACTTGTTAAAGGAATGGACACTTACTAGAGATTCATTTCATTCATATTTGGTCAGTGGTCAGCACAAGGAAATATGGAAACCAGAGGTGGACTAACACCTATTGCCTTACTCTTCAAACTTAAGTTTGAATTATCTAAGTAAGCCCTATAGTACAGTCATCATTAATACTTGTTTGAGATCCAGAAATAATCCTTTGCACACTCTTGTACTTTGGAAAGCATTAACACCTAATAAAAATAAACTAGCCTTCAAATACTATTGATACATAAACTACTCTATATTTTTTAATTATTTGAATAATAATATGCATCTGGTATGCAAACGTGAAAATACAATACGCTATGTAGTGAAAGTAAATTTCTCCCAGTTGTGTCTCCCAGTTGCCCAGCTTCTCTGTCCAGGTGTATTCATTGTGACTAATTTCTTGTGTATCCTTCCCGAAGTTTCTGTGTACTCATAGAATATTTGTATTCTGTGTTTGTATACATTCTTAATACATATGCAAGGACACTGTACACACTTTTGCCATTTACTTATTTCCTCACAATATTCAGTTTTGGAGGTTATTCAAGTAAATGCACATGTGAGAGGGAGAGCGATCCCTTGTTTTTACATCTGTTGCTTGGTCATTATTAGTTATGTTATGGATCTTTTTTGGCCGGTGATTAATGTATGTTCCCTCCCTCCTCCCACCCCACCCTCCCGCCGCTTCTCCCCTTGACATGCTCTAAAGTATGTATTTGGGCATGTATTATGGAGCATGTATGTGGATGTATATATAGGATAAAATTTCTACCAGTTCAATTGTTTGGTCACTGGGCATGTATATTTTTAAAGGTTTTTTTTTTTTTTTTTGGGATGTTCCCTATCCTAACTGAAGACAATGAGAATTTAACTTTATTCCCTGCGGTCCCCAACCAAATGCATAAAGTCAGTAAAGATCAGAAATTAATAAAAACTGATGGAACTGTTGCAGGTAATAGGTAGAAGTTTTAGAATAGAAGTTATGTGATTGAACTTGGAAGAGCTTTAAAGTCTAAAGTTGGCTAATAAGAATTCTGGGAATTAGAGGGGCGCCTGGGTGGCTCAGTGGGTTAAAGCCTCTGCCTTCAGCTCAGGTCACATGATCTCAGGGTCCCGGATCGAGCCCCCACATCGGGCTTTCTGCTCAGCAGGGAGCCTGCTTCCCCCTCTCTCTCTGCCTGCCTCTCTGCCTACTTGTGATCTCTGTCTGCCAAATAAATAAATAAATAAATCTTTTTTAAAAAATTCTGGGAATTAGAGACCTAAAGTCTTGTGCTTTAAATATTAGATTACATTAAGTAGTTGCCTGTTTAATTAAACTATTAATGTCTTTAAGAGAGTTATCAATAGATTAGATTTTTTTTAAAGGTTTATTTATTTTATTTTATTTTTTTTAGATTTTATTTGTTTATTGGACAGAGAGAGATCACAAGTAGGCAGAGAGGCAGGCAGAGAGAGAGAGAGGAGGAAGCAGGCTCCCCACCAAGGAAAGAGCCCGATGTGGGGCTCGATCCCAGGACCCTGGGATCATGACCTGAGCTGAAGGCAGAGGCTTTAACCCTCTGAGCCACCCAGGCGCCCCATAAAAGGTTTATTTATTTTAGAGGGAGAGTGAGAGAGTGGTGTGGGGTGGGGGGAAGTAAGGGCAGAAGGGGAGAGAGAATCTCAAGCAGATACCTTGCTGAACATGGAGCCCAATATGGGGCTTAATCTCACAACCCTGAGATCATGACCCGAGCCCAAACCGAGAGTTGGATGAGCCACCCAGGTGCCCAATATGTTAGATTTTTTAAAATGACATGGTGAACATTAACAGTTTGCCTTGTGAGAGATATTACAGTGAATATAATAATGGCTTTTTTTTTTGTGATAGAGAAGGGGAGGAGGGCATTAGACTCGAATTCAGAAATTTTTCACTTAAAAAATTTCTATGATTCTCCAGTGATGGGAATGGGCATAAAGTTGTGATGCTCAAATACTTAACTTGGATTTCATTTCTTAAGTGTCAAAAGTAGAAGAACCATAAACTTTCCTAGAAGAATTCCCATCTTTGGTGTTCATGCTACAATATCACTTTGAATTTTAGATCTTGTACTATTTCGAAGTACTAGAGGGAGGTAGATACGTCATTCATAAACCAAAAAGGATGGAGGTTCTAAGCTGTATTTTAGATTAGCTCTACCTAGAATTAATAAAAAAAATTCAGAGACACTTGTATACATTCCCAAGGAACTGTGGTTTTTATTCAGTGAATTATTATATATGTTTGAAGACTTTATAGCAAAATGAAATGATTTTTTTAATTAAAAAATTATATCTTCAGATAGTAACTTTAAACAGTTGTGTATATTGTTTGCTCAAGGACTTGAATGAGCAGTTTGCTGTTCGCAGAACTGAAATCTCCTTGGTCAGAGGTCATTTATTCCACCATTCATCATAATTGTGAAGTATTCTCTCTCCAAGGTATGACTGGAGGATAAACATTATTTTGTTTCACCACATATTGTAGTTATTAGACTTCTTAAGAAATATTTATTGAGCACATACTGTAGCAGTACTAGGACTATTCTGACTGACTCTTCTAATAAAACCTAGGGAATACAACTGGCCTAGGGAAACAGATGTGTCCATTTTAGCTAGGATGGTCAGGGGAGGCGTCTCTGAGGAGATGCTTGAGCTAAATGACACCTGAATAATCGGAAGGGACTTGCAGTGTTGGAGGTGTTGAAGGTGAACCCAGTTTCAAACTGAGGAGTTTATCATTTATAGCATGGAATAGGAAAATGTCTTTTGTGGCGGGCATTAAGTGAACAAGGCAAGGGTGTTTCTTAACCCTTTTTTTCCCCCTTAATTGCCACCCTCATGGCCCTCATGAAATTTTTTGACTCCCTCATGAAATTTTAACTCAGTTGTTTATGTACTATAAATATATCTGTTATATCTATGCTTTTATACATTAAAAGAAATTTTTGCCTTTCCGTACTCCTACCTTCAACTAATTTTCTCCCACTTGGGGGCAGTACTGTCCCATTGAGAAAGCAGGATGTACACCAGTGTATGCCCTAGTAAAGAGTTGAGATATTTTCTTTTTTTTTTTTTTTTAAGATTTTATTTATTTATCAGAGAGAGAGAGAGAGTGCACAAGCAGGCAGAAGAGGAGAGAGAAGCAGGCTCCCCACCGACCAAAGAGCTGGATTCGGGACTCGATCCCAGGACCCTGGAATCATGGCCTGAGCCCAAGGCAGCAGCTTAACCAACTGAGCCACCCAGGCATCCCAAGATTTTTTTCTTGATGAGATATCATCATGAAGGCTTGGGCCAGGTAGTGACATGATCTAGTTTATGTATTAGAAAAGAATTTTAGCAGGTGCCTGTTGCATGTGCATGTGCATGTGATGTAGCAGGTGCATGTGATGTTGATGAAAGCTTGGGGACCAGTGTGCCCTCCAAATTACAAACCCACGAAATGAAAGAAGGAAATGACCCTTGGGAAATGCGAAACTTGTCTGGTTTTTAACCTTGTTATCATTTGAAATTTATTTTTCAGTAGAATATCACACATAATTTAGAATGGTCAGAACTCCATATATATTTTTTTAGAGCTCCATATTTATTTCAACTTTCTGGTTTTTGCTTTTTTTGTTTTTTTTTTCAATAGGAATGCACCCCCTATTTTGTGCCTTCCATTCCAGAATTTTTATGGGGAAGTCACTTTAAAAGCCTGCTTATTCTTTTGTATTCTGCTACAGTAGTGGTGGTTATTAGTATGAGAACATTTTCAGTTAAAATTTCTTTTAGAAATAAATGATTCTTACATAACAGACAATTCTTGGGCCCTCTGACTTATGAGGGGTAGACCGTGAATTCTCTAAGGCAAAAGGACTCACACCACAGGTGCTTACTGCAGTTTGTTCAATCAGTGAGGAGGCTGTTTTTCCAAGTTCATACTGGAAGTGATTAGCAGAACCCAAATGAGATTTTATGGCACACAGTTTTGTCTCAAAATTGAGTGTAATGAATGCAAAATTACTGGAAATGCTTAACAAACCCTGGTGTAGCATAAGTAGCATTAATGGTTTTAAAAAGGGACTGCAGGGGGGCCCCTGAGTGGCTCAGTCAGTTTAAGCATCTTCCTTCAGCTCAGATCATGATCTCAGGGTCCTGGGAACGAGAGTCCTACATCTAGCTCCCTACATGGTGGGGAGTCCGCTTTTCCCTCTGGCTCTCCCCATTGCTTGTGCTCTTTCTCTCTCCAATTAATTAATTAAAAAAATAAAAAGGACGGCAGGGAGTTCTGAGGTTCACACCATTCAGATCCTGCAGCACCTTGCCACGGGAAGGCATGAAGTCCTCTTGGGCTCTGATGAGACACAGTGCAGTGCATCTGGAGCTTTTGTTGATTGGGAGTATGTTGCATTTACAAATGATGTGGAGGTGTAAAACATTTGAGAAGTGAGATTTATGACTTTTTTTTTAATGCTTTGTTTTTGTGTTTTCTGTTTCTACAACCTAATTTCTCAAATCTAGTGGTAATCAAACAGGAAATTTTGCACATTTTTAAAATGTGACCAAAAATTTTTAAAAGATTTTATTTATTCATTTATTTAGAGAGTGTGCACGGATAGGGGCATGGGTAGAGGGAGAGGAAGAGAATCTGCAGCAGACTCTGCACTGATCCTGACACAGAGCTCAATCCTAGGACTCTGACATCATGACCTGAGCTGAAACCAAGAGTCAGAGGCTCAACCCACTGAGCCCCACAGTGACCAAAATATTTAACTCTTCTGTTTCTAGACTTTTCAATCCCTTTTTTAGAACATGTGTTGGTATCTTGTATCCAGGACAAAGTATTTTCATCACTGATTTAGCTTAACACCTGTTCTCTACCCTATATTTAAATAAATGTAAATAGATAAACAGATAATAGTGCAGATTATACTTGCACAATGTTTAATTTCTCCCTGATACATCATTTCATATTATTTACTGCATGTGAACACATGTGAACACATGCAGTGGATTCCTTTTTTTTTTAATTTTTTACTATATATATATATTTTTTTAATTTTTTAAATTAACATATAATGTATTATTTGTTTCAGGGGTACAGGTCTGTGATTTATCAGTCTTACACAACACCCAGCATGCACCACAACACATACCTCCCCAGTGTCCATCACCTGGCCACCCCATCTCTCCCTCCCCCCTTCACTCCGGCAACCCTCAGTTTGTTTCCTAAGATTAAGAGTCTCTTATGGTTTGTCTCCCTCTCTGGTTTCATCTTGTTTCATTTTTTTCCTCTCTTCCCTTATGATCCTCTTCCTTGTTTCTTAAATTCCACATATCAGTGAGATCATTTGATAATTTTCTTTCTCTGATTCACTTATTTCACTTTGCGTAATACCCTCTAGTTCCATCCATGTCATTGCAAATGGCAAGATTCCTTTTTTTTTTTTGATGGCTGAGTAATATTCCATTGTATATATACACCACATCTTTGTCCGCTCATCTGTCAGTAGACATCTGGGCTCTTTCCATAGTTTGGCTATTGTAGACATTTGGGGTACAGGTGCCCTTTCGGATCACTGTGTTTGTATCTTTGGGGTAAATAACCGGTAATGCAATTTCTGGGTTGTAGGGTAGCTCTATTTTCAAATTTCTGAGGAACCTCCATACTATTTTCCAGAGTGGCTGCACCAGCTTGCATTCCCACCAGCAGTGTAAGAAGTTCATCTTTCTCCATGCAGTGGATTCTGCAAGAAGTGTTTTTATTAAGTTGATTCATTTGTTCTCTTCAAAGTAGGGTAACAGTAGTTGTTATTTTAATGTGCTTCTTAAGTATATGGTGAAAAGTAAACTGTTCATTTCCAGTGCTTTTTTCATTATATATAAACATGATTGATAAATAATAATACTTGAAGTATTGAACTTTTAAAGAAAATAGTAGTGAAAGCTATACAGGTAAGTTTTTAATAACAATCTTTTATCTTGAACCAAAAATGCAATTTATTGTTACTGTACTCTGCCTTGTTTTAAAAACCTTAACCCTGGGGCACCTCAGACTCTTGGTCTTGGGTCATGAGTTCAGGTTCCACGTTGGGCATAGAGATTACGTTAAAAAAAAAAACATAAAAAACTTAACCTTGATTAGGCAATGATCAAGGATATGTTTTCTTTGGCTTTTGGGGGAGGGGTGCTTGAGAAATCTTAGGTGATCACAAGAGGATAATGCTGCTGCTTTTTTTTTTTTCCCCTTCCTTCCTTCCTTCCTTCCTTCCTTCCTTCCTTCCTTCCTTCCTTCCTTATGCCTTTGTTGGAATTGGGGACCTTTATTGGAATTGGGGACAAAATTAAGTTTGAAATTTTTCAGTGGTGTCTTTCAGTCACAAGCCATTGTTGACCTCATTACAATTGGCTTGCAAAATTGGGCCCCCTGCAGTCCCTTTTTAAAACCATTAATGCTACTTATGCTATTTCCCATTTTCAGTCACCACCAGGGTTTGTTAAGCATTTCCAGTAATTTTGCATTCATTACACTCAATTTTGAGACAAAACTGTGTGCCATAAAATCTCATTTGGGTTCTGCTAATCACTTCCAGTATGAACTTGGAAAAACAGCCTCCTCACTGATTGAACAAACTGCAGTAATAAGCACCTGTGGTGTGAGTCCTTTTGCCTTAGAGAATTCACGGTCTACCCCTTATAAGTCAGAGGGCCCCAAGAATTGTCTGTTACTTAAGAATCATTTAATTCTAAAAACAGGTCTGGGACCTTGAAATTGACTTAGTTATAACTTTTCTTAGAAGTCATTAGTTATGTATGATGTAAGTCATTAATATGTACTTCATTAGATTTCACATGAGTGTTTGACCTTTGGAGAAAAAAGACAGTATGTGCATGTGTGTATTTATATGTACATCATATGTATCAGTAAACTTTTCCTGAAAAACCTGGTTGTCCTCAATAAAGCTGAAAAACCTAAATCTTTATTTTTTCTTTAGTATTTCCTAGATTTCAGTGTTATTTAATAGTATTTATAAATGATTCTTACCTATTTACTCAAACGAGATCTTATTTTATGTACTTATTTCTTAATTTTGAGTTGATCTTTCTCTGATTCTTGAATCTAAAAAACCTTAAAATCCCGGGGTGCCTGTCTGGCTCTGTCTGGAATATGTGATTCTTGAACTCAGGTTCCTGAGTTTGGGCCCCACAGTGGGTGTAGAGCTGACTTAAATAATCTTGGGAAAAAATTAACCTTACAATCCTGCATTTTAAAAATTTGGAATAGCCTGTCACTTAAATTTGTGAGTTTTGTTTGGTTTGACAGCCTCATTTTTCATAAACCACCTATCTGAGGGGCTCCTTTCCAGTCAGTACATCCTGTATCAAAGGAACCTCTGTATTATTTTGGTCACCACAGATTAGTTTTGCATGTTTTTGAAAAATGTAAATGGAATCATAGAATGTATACTCTTTGCCTCTGGCTTCTTTCATTCAACGTAGTGTTTTTGAGATTGATCTGTGTTGTTGCATATCAGCAGTTGGTTCTCTCTTCTTGCTGCATAGTGTACCATTAAATGAATATGCAACATTTTTTTTCCAGTGTCCTCTTGATGTATTCTTGGGGTAGATTCCAGTTTAGGGTTATTATGATTAAGCTGCTATGAACATTCTTGTATAAGTCATTCACACATTTCATTTTCCTTGGGGAAAATATCGGGGAGTGGGATTGCTGTGTATAGGGGATGTGTAGGTTTCTCAGAAACTGCCAAACAATTTTCCAAAATGTGTGTCCTACTTTATACTCCCATGATCAGTGTACCTGATTTCTGTTTTGCTCTGCATCCTTCCCAGCACTCAGTATTGTCAAGTCATGTTTGTTTTAGCTGTTGTAGTGAGTATGTAGAGGTGTATCATTGTGGTTTTTAATACATATTTCCCTAGTAATTTTTCGTACACTCTGTGGCTATTCAGATACCTTTTTTTGTGAAGTATATTTGCGTTTCAAACCCTCCTTGCTAGTCCTGCCCCCCCTTATTTGAGGGGGACACTTTGGAGAGCCCCAGTGGATGCCTGACTGTGGATAGTACCAAACCTTATAAATATGTTTTTTCCTGCATGTACATAAATACGATAAACTTTAATTTATAAATTAGGCACAGGAGGAGATTAGTAGCAATAACTAATTAATAGAACAATTATAACAGTATACAGTAATAAAAGTTATATGAATGTGGTGTCTCAGAATGTCTTACTGTTCTGTTACCTTTCTGGTGACATGCCTATGTGATAAAATGTGATGAAGTAAGGTAAATAATGTAGGCATGGAAAAGTAGCATTAGGCTTTTATTGACCTTCTGACAAAACATTGGAAGAGGATCTTCTGCCTCTGGACGACCGTTGACTGTGGGTAACTGAAACTACAGAAAGTGAAACCATGGGTAAGGTGGGGGACAACTATGACTAACCAGGTTGTGTGGTTTCATTGCTAGCCATTGTAAAACTTACTTATCTCTGTATAACCTATTGATGTAAAAAAACATGGGCATCTTGATTAGAATTTTGGAAAGCCAGATGATGTTGGGAATGCAGAATTGATTGTTCATATTACGGACTTTTGCTTTTTGTAAAATATCAGCTAGAAAATAGAAATTATGTAATTGAACATTTATTATGATGTCTGGCATGCTAATGTGGGTAGAAGATACATGGGTTTGATTAAAAAAATCAAAGCCCAGTTTGCTGTATTAAACTGACAGTTTGTTTTGAAGATTTTATTTATTTGAAAGATAGCACAAGTCGGGGAAGAGTAGATGGAGAGAGACAAACAGACTCCACACTGAGCACAGAGCCCAATTCGGGGCTTGATCCCACAACCCTGATATCATAACCTGAACTGAAACCAAGAGTCAGACACCCAACAGACTGATCCACCCAGGTGCCCCTTATTGCCTATTTTTAATCCAAAAGAGGTGAAGACTTAAAATGTTGAAATTTTTTTTACGTTTTTCTAACTTCCAACTAACTGTTCAGTTAACTGGAAATGTAATCTGTTACATTGTCTTCAGTTGAAAATGTATTACATCAAAAAGGATGAACTTGTAGTATTGTCCATTGTTTTAGAGATCTTCTTTCATGGGTGTTTATGCATTTCCTTGGGAGATGATGCCTTTTGAATTTTTGGCCTAATTTCTTTGGATATATTATTCACTTAATCAGACACTATTTCCTTATACTCTTTGAAGATGTATTTTAATTTTTTTAAAGATTTATTTTAGAGCAAGAGAGCGTGTGCTTTCACAAGCCTGGGGAAGGGCAGAGGGAGAGGGAGAGAATGCTCAAGGAGGCTTCCCACTGAGAGAGCAGCCCAGTGTAGGGCTCGATCCCAGGACCCTGAGATCATGACCTGAGCTGAAATCAAGAGCTGGATGCCTAACTGACTGAGCCACCCAGGCGCCCCAAAGATACATTCTTTGTTGCTTAAAGAGAATCTTTAGTTAACATTGAAATAAAATTACTTCACTTAGGAGTGTGTTACATATTTTCACTGTTGTAAATTCCCTGTAATAATAGTGTTCAGTTTATTTATTGCTTTAGCGGTTGGTGGTGTGGTCGTTTTTGTCATGAAAGCAAAGGATCATATTAGATTGTGAGCTCTATTCTATATATGCTCTCTCTGATGGTAATGTTTGATAATATGGATATCCTCCCACCTCCATACCCCAAACTTCAGAACATATGCTCCTCAGAAGGTAAACCCCGCTGCAGAGCATGCCAATAAAAGAATGTGGCTCCTTTATGGTTTGATACCATCGGAATCTACTTCAGAAGAAATCATAACCTTTTACATTGATTTCCGGCAAAGCCTTTCCAACATGAGCCATTGCTAAACTCCTGTTTCATAGATATTTACAATTTATTTTATTTTATTTTATTTTATTTATTTTTTTTTTAAAGATTTTATTTATTTATTTGACAGAGAGAGACCACAAGCAGGCAGAGAGGCAGGCAGAGAGAGAGGAGGAAGCAGGCTCCCGCCGAGCAGAGAGCCCGATGCGGGGCTCGATCCCAGGATTCTGAGATCATGACCTGAGCCGAAGGCAGCGGCTTAACCCACTGAGCCACCCAGGCGCCCCTTACAATTTATTTTAAACAAATTTTTGTAAATTACTGTAAAACTAATTTAAACACCTTTATAGAGTATTTTGAGCCTCCATGCTTGCTGAAGTATCTATATTTTATACATTTCTTTCTTAGAATGTACTTCTATTATAATTTATATATTATTATAATTTATATACTTGTAATTTATATACTTGTAATTTATATATTGTAATTTATTATATATTATGTAATAAAAATTATATGTAATGTAAGGATTGTGTACTCAGTAGAAAAGGATACCTTCTCTAACCCAAAGAGGGGAGAATGTTAGGTGCATTGTTAGTAATTGTTAGGAATGGCCTTCCATATCTTCAATGTTTTGTTCTTTAAGAAAAGTCATTAGAAAATATTGTATGTTTCTGACTAAGTAGGGTATGGTTAGAGTAGTCATTTTTCACTCTTAACAATTCATATGTTTTGGCATGGGAAGGTAAAACCAAACATGAACTTGTATGCAACATTTATTGAGCCAGTTTTATCCTAAAATTTAAAAATGGACCAATTTCTTTTTTTTTTAAGATTTTATTTATTTATTTGACACAGAGAGACAGAGGGATCACAAGTAGGCAGAGAGGCAGGCAGAGAGAGAGAGAGGAGGAAGCAGGCTCCCTGCTAAGCAGAGAGCCCGATGTGGGGCTTGATCCCAGGACCCTTGGAACGTGACCTGAGCCAAAGGCAGAGGCTTTAACCCACTGAGCCACCCAGGTGCCCCAAAATGGACCAGTTTCATCCAAAGTGGTATCATAGTCTTGTTACAGTTGTGCTTTAAGATTTCAATTAAGAATTTTTTTTAATGTAATTATTGGCTGGTGTCCCCCGCCCCCAGTATTTAACAGTATCACTTTATAGAGACAGCTGTTCTTCAGCATCAGAAAATAAATGTATCAGCTGTCCTTGTGTATCAACTTTCTAGGATTTCACAGACTTTAAATCCAAATTAGAAGTGCCATGGAACTGGGGTGCCTGGGTGGCTCGGTGGGTTGAAGCCTCTGCCTTCGGCTCAGGTCATGATCCCAGGGTTCTGGGATCGGGCCCCGCATCGGGCTCTCTGCTCAGCAGGGAGCTTGCTTCCCTTCCTCTCTCTCTCTGCCTGCCTCTGCCTACTTGTGATCTCTGTCTGTCAAATTAAAAAAAAAAAAAAAAAAAAGTACCATGGAATGGATGTTCGTGTGCAGTGGCTCACTGTAATTGTTAGTGGTTATGACAGACCAGTGTACCATAAGCCTCGTCACTTCTTTGTAAGACCACTTTAAACAGAATGCTAGTGATTTTGAGTATTCATATATTAAGCCACCCTTTTAAAGACTAAATATTGGCAACTAAACTTGGATAATTCTAGAGATTACCTTCCTAGGTTTCAATATAGGTAATGAATGTTTTGTAAATTGCGGGTTCACATTTTTGAAAAGTTGAGAAGATAGTATTTTGAATTGTTCAGTTGTGCAGTTTGGTTTATGCGTTCCATTCTTGTCTGCAATAACTTTACTAAAGATGATAAAATTACAGAAGTATAAATATGCACTAAACCAACTTAAGAATGCCTTAATGACTTTACTGACAGATACCTAACAAGGATCCTGCATAGTAGAATGCTACTTGTAGGTGGAAATATAGAAAAGATAAATTTTTTGTTGGTTTTTGGCATGCCTTGTTTGAAAAAATATTAAAGTTTTATAACTGGGACCATGGGTCCTGTTGGATCATTTGGAATCCCCTTAAATTACATGTAGGATTTTGTGTTCATATTTTTTTACGTACAGATTTGGGGGAGGGGACTGTTCATACTCCATCCAATTTTCAGGTGTATTTGAGATCCAAATGGGTTTTGGAAACAATACTAATTTAGGGTAGTTGTTTCTAGTCTTTGGGGGTCAAGTCAGTCTTTTTCTGATGGAATACAGGAAATGTATTTGTGTGCCCTCCCCTGGTACAAGTATAATAAAATGTTCCAGATTAGAGTAGGGATCAGGATCCTATGTAGAATTTTGGATTATAAAATTTCAAGCAGTGGTGTGCTGAGGGATCAACAATGCAGAAAAGACGACCCGCCTATGGAAATAAAAACTAAGGACTTAGCAAAATATGCTCTTAATATTTTAAAATTATTAGCAGACTTGGGAGACTCAACCTTTAGGATTTAGTGGTGTTTAAGCCAAAACATAAAATTGAACTGAATTTTAAGTCTGTTGATATTCTCCAAGAAAATGAATGCAAAGGAAAATCTTTCCTGAATGAAAATTACTATTAAGAACTTTAATACATCTGCCATTTTATTGATTGTGGAAACTGGCTAAATTTGACTTTTTTGTATTCCTAGGAGGGTGAAAGAAAACATGGATGAAGCTTCCTGAATTTCGGCTTCTGGGATGAATCAAGTTCAGACAGTATTTCCTCTCAGGTTAGTCAGTGTCTGTTGAAACATTGTTCCTTCCTTCTGTTTCCTTAACCGTACTTCCTGATCCTGGCACTGCTGATTTCATGAATATATGTAGTAATGGTCCCCATGCTTTGAATTAGTGGAATGTTAGTGAATAGTTTATAGTGGAAGCTGAAACCTCTGCTTCTCTGCCTGTATTAAGGGATCCCCAGGGTCACTGCCCTTCTCTCTGAGCCAAGTTGGAGGCTATTTTTAGCTCCAGGTTGCCCTCATCTTTCCTTGGTTAGTATTTGTCCTCAGATAAAAATGAACAGAGTAAAAATGACCTATCAAACAGGTCTTTACTAAGAAAAGAAATTCCCTCTTGGTTTTTAGTAATCCCAAGTCTAGAAGCCTTTAGTTCCTTGGAAAGTGTATAATCTTAAAAATGGTTTAATATCATAAATTCAGATCGATACTAGGGACACTAGTTCTGTATCTTCCTCGCTGCTTTCTACCTTTTGTAAAGGTAACAATTTTCCTATTATCTTAAGTTAGATATAAACTTTTATAGAACATTTACATTGTGACCTTCATGACAGAATTTCCAGTGATGGTGTCCGGTCATCCTTATAGATCCAGAAAGTATTATTTTAAGGGTATTTCTTATCTACTTGTAATGATTTACCATCTCTTCTGTTCTTGCTTCCACAAGTGTGGTCCCAGGAACCAGGAGAATCAGCCTTTTGGGCTTTTGGCAGTGCACAATCTCTGAACACAGCTGACCAAATGAATCTGAATGCTCATTTTAACACAATCCCAGAGGATTTGAATGATGCGCATTGTGTTGAGAATCATTGATAAGAGAAATTTCACCCTTTTAAAGTATCTGATGCCAGTGCAGCACAATAATGTGAAAACTCTGTTTTGTGTTCTATTATCCAGCTCTAGAAAATTAACTGTGGGTAATAATTCTCAAAGCTGGTTCCTAGACCATCTAGGAGCTTAAGAATGCACATTCTCAGGTCCAGCTACTGAACAGAAACTTGGGGGTGGGATCCAGCAATGCACTATTTTATTCTTAAAAGGCCTCCAGGTAGGGGTGCCAGGCTCGCCCAGTCAGTAGAGCATGTGACTCTTGGTTTCTGGGTCAGGAGTTTAAGCCTCACATTGGGTTATAAAGATTACTTTAAAAAATAAGGCAGGGTGGTTGGTGCCTGGTGAGTGGCTCAGTCAGTTGAAGTGTCCAAATCTTGATCTCAGCTCAGGTCTTGACCTCATGCTCATTGAGTTGGAGCCCTGCATTTTTCATCTTAAAAAGAATGAAAAAATAAAAGCCGTCCAGGTAAACTGTTTACTGTTGGAGAGCCACCAACCTAGGGAATTATTAACTAAAAAATTAGATTGCCCTTTGAAATTAGAAAATTACTTTGTAAATATTCTGTAGACCTTTTGTTTAATTTTCAAATTGCTTTATTTGTAAGTCCTTTATTAAATAAAATTTGAAAAAATAATCTCAAAGTATGTGGGTAAGGGGAAACACATTTAATGTGCATAGGCTAACTGCACCACAGATCAAAGCTATGGCATTCATTATGTGGTTATCAGAGAGAGATCTTGTAAGCTTGTCAAGTGGATCAGTCATTGGAACTTTAGGATTTTGAAGTTAATTTTGGTAAGAGATGAATAGTATTTATTTAAAATAATTGCTTTTCATTACAGATTTTCTAGTCAATGGAAAAGAGAGTCCTTTCAGGAAGATACTTTTATTAAGTTTATAGATGTTAATAAAGTGCAGAAGTCTTATTAAAAATAGGGTATCCTCAGGTTATCCTTTGATGAAACAGTGGTTCTCACATTTTCAAGGGGCAACAGAACCCCCTGGAGAACCCCCTAACCCCCTTTGTTAGAACAAAGACTGCAGATCCACCGTGTAAGATTTAGAGGGCCTGAGAGGTTTCATTTCTAACAGGTGGTGTTGGCTCTGGTGTGAGGACTGCATTTTCAGAACCACTGCTACTGCTGTTTTTTT